>NC_072415.2:46054789-46358852 GCF_028858775.2 Pan troglodytes | reverse complement strand
CAGGACCAGATGGATTCACAGCCGAATTCTACCAGAGGTACAAAGAAGAGCTGGTACCATTCCTTCTGAAACTATTCCAATCAATAGAAAAAGAGGGAATCCTCCCTAACTCATTTTATGAGGCCAGCATCATCCTGATACCAAAGCCTGGCAGAGACACTACTTTAAAAAAAGAGAATTTTAGACCAATATCCCTGATGAACTTCAATGCTAAAATCCTCAATAAAATACTGGCAAACCGAATCCAGCAGCACATCAAAAAGCTTATCCACCATGATCAAGTGGGCTTCATCCCTGGGATGCAAGGCTGGTTCAACATATGCAAATCAATAAACGTAATCCATCATATAAATAGAACCAAAGACAAAAACCACATGATTATCTCAATAGATGCAGAAAAGGCCTTTGACAAAATTCAACAACGCTTCATGCTAAAAACTCTCAATAAATTAGGTATTGATGGGACATACCTCAAAATAATAAGAGCTATTTATGACAAACCCACAGCCAATATCATACTGAATGGGCAAAAACTGGAAGCATTCTCTTTGAAAACTGGCACAAGACAGGGATGCCTTCTCTCATCACTCCTATTCAACATAGTGTTGGAAGTTCTGGCCAGGGCAATCAGGCAGGAGAAAGAAATAAAGGGTATTGGCTGGGCGCGGTGGCTCACGCCTGTAATCCCAGCACTTTGGGAGGCCGAGGCGGGTGGATCATGAGGTTAGGAGATCAAGACCATCCTGGCTAACACGGTGAAACCCCATCTCTACTAAAAATACAAAAAATTAGCCAGGTGTGGTGGCAGGCGCCTGTAGTCCCAGCTACTTGGGAGGCTGAGGCAGGAGAATGGCATGAACCTGGGAGGCGGAGCTTGCAGTGAGCCGAGATCACGCCACTGCACTCCAGCCTGGGCAACAGAGCAAGATTCTGTCTCAAAAAAAAAAAAGAAAAGAAAAAGAAAAAGAAATAAAGGGTATTCAATTAGGAAAAGAGGAAGTCAAATTGTCCCTGTTTGCAGATGACATGATTGTATATTTAGAAAACCCCATCGTCTCAGCCCAAAATCTCCTTAAGCTCATAAGCAACTTCAGCAAAGTCTCAGGATACAAAATCAATGTGCAAAAATCACAAGCATTCCTATGCACCCATAACAGACAAACAGAGCATCAAATCATGAGTGAACTCCCATTCACAATTGCTTCAAAGAGAAGAAAATACCTAGGAATCCAACTTAAAGGGCTGTGAAGGACCTCTTCAAAGAGAACTACAAACCACTGCTCAATGAAATAAAAGAGGATACAAACAAATGGAAGAACATTCCATGCTCATAGAGAGGAAGAATCAATATTGTGAAAATGGCCATACTGCCCAAGGTAATTTACAGATTCAATGCCATCCCCATCAAGCTACCAATGACTTTCTTCACAGAATTGGGAAAAACTACTTTAACGTTCATATGGAACCAAAAAAGAGCCTGCATTGCCAAGACAATCCTAAGCAAAAAGAACAAAGCTGGAGGCATCACGCTACCTGACTTCAAAGTATACTACAAGGCTACAGTAACCAAAACAGCATGGTACTGGTACCAAAACAGAGACATAAATCAATGGAACAGAACAGAGCCCTCAGAAATAATACCACAAATCTACAACCATCTGATCTTTGACAAACCTGACAAAAACAAGAAATGGGGAAAGGATTCCCTATTTAATAAATGGTGCTGGGAAAACTGGCTAGCCATATGTAGAAAGTTGAAACTGGATCCCTTCCTTACACCTTATACAAAAATTCATTCAAGGTGGATTAAAGACTTAAATGTTAGACCTAAAACCATAAAAACCCTAGAAGAAAACCTAGGCAATACCATTTAGGACATAGGCATGGGCAAGGACTTCATGACTAAAACACCAAAAGCAATGGCAACAAAAGCCAAAATTGACAAATGGGATCTAATTAAATAAATTAATTAAATTAATTAAATAATTAAATAAATTAATCAAATTAATTAAATAATTAAATAAATTAATCAAATTAAATTAAAGAAATAATACCAATTCTACACAAACTCTTCCAGAAAATTGAAGAGGGGCAAATATTTCCCAACTCATCCAATAAGACCAGCATTGCCACAACAAAATCAAAGATATTAGAGAAAAGAAAACTATACGCCAATCTCTCAGGGACATAGATGCAATAAAAAATATTTAGCCAACCAAATCCAACAATATATTAAAATGAAAATACACTGTGACCAAGTACAGTTTATCCCAGTTTAACAGTTTTAAAATAAACAATGTGGTTCACTATATCAACAAACAAAAAATGATCATTTCAATATATGCAGGAAAATTATTTATCAGAATCTAACATGCATTCCTGTTCTCAGCAAACAAGAAATAGAAGGAAACTTCCTCAACTTGATAAAGGACATCTCAAAAATCCCTGCAGATAACATCATACTTAATGGTGAAACACTGAATGCTTTTCTTTTAGGATGGGGAATAAGACAAGGATGTCTACTCTTATCACTTCTATTCAACACTATTCCACATTATAGCCAGTGCAATAAAAGGAAAGAAAGAAAGAGCAGTTGAGATTGGAAAGGAAAAGGTAAAGCTGGCTTTATTCACAGATGACATGATCATCTGAGAAGATCCTATGGAATCTACAGAAAAGCTAGTAGAACTAATAAGTTAGTTTAACAAGGTTGTACAATACTTGATTAATACATAAAATTAAGTTGTATGTCTAAAAAATACAAATGAGCAATTTGAAATTGGAATTTTAAAAAATACATAAAAATATGAAATACTTATTGATGAATTACATGAAAGATATGTAATGTCTGTATACTGAAAATTATAAAACATTGCTGAGAGAAATTAGTGACCTAAATAGAGATATATCATGTCATAGATTAAAAGACTCAATATTTTGAAGATATCAATTCTCCCCAAAGTGATCTGTGGATTTAATACATTCCCAATCAAAGTCTAAGCAGGCTTTTTTTCCCCCTAGAAATTTACAGAAAAAAAACCAAAATTCTTATGGAAATGCAAAGGACCTAATATAGGTCTTTGAAAGAGAAGAACAGAACTAGAAGACTTATACTACCTACTTTAGGAGTTATTATAAAACTACAGTAATCAAAACAGTGTGGTATTGGCAATACGACAGGCAAACAGATCAATGGTATGGAATGAAAAGTTCAGAAACAGACCCATATATATATATATATGGTCTACCACTGGTCTATATATATATATCTATCTATATATATATAGATAGATATATATATATAGACAAGTGATATATACATATATACACACACACGCAAAGCGATTTTTAGCAAAGATGTACAGACAATTCAGTCTCTGAGAAAAGGCAGTTTTCTCTAGATACTAAGAAAACTAAAGAAGTTTTCTCTAATAAAAGATAGAAGAAAAGATCATTTTTTCAATAGTTGGTGCTGGAACAGTTGTTTACACATAGGCCAACAAAAATGAACTACATAAAACTTTGATCCAGACTACATGCAAAGATTAACTCAAAATAGATCACAGTTATAAATTTAAAACCTAAAACTAAAACCTTCTAGAAAAAAAATGGGAGTAAATCTTTGTGACCTTAAGTTAGATAAAGATTTCTTAGATCTGGCCAGGCATGATGGTTCACGCCTGTAATCCCAGCATTTTGGGAGGCTGAGGCAGGCGGATCATGAGGTCAGGAGATCGAGACCATCCTGGCTAACACCATGAAACCCCATCTCTACTAAAAATACAAAAAAAAAAAAAAAAAAAAATTAGCCAGGCGTGGTGGAGGGCACCTGTAGTCCCAGCTCCTTGGGAGGCTGAGGCAGGAGAATGGCATGAACCTGGGAGGCAGAGGTTGCAGTGAGCCGAGATCACACCACTGCACTCCAGCCTGGGCAACAGAGCGAGACTCCGTCTCAAAAAAAAAAAAAAAAAAAAAAAAAAGATTTCTTAGATCTGACACTAAATGTATGGTCCATAAAAGAAAAAAAATTATAAACTGAACTTCTTCAAAATTAAGAATGTGTGCTCTTTGAAACTAAGAGAATGAAACCCTGCTAAGAGAATGAAAAAATAAGCTACAGACTGGGGGAAATATTTGCAATCACATATCTGATAAAAGGTTTATATCTAGAACATTTAAGAACTCAAAACTCAGTAATAGAGAAATATTAAAAAACAATAATATCAAATAAGAAACAGAAAGCCCAATTAAAAATTGGCAAAAGAGTTGAACAAACAGTTCACCCAACGATGATGGATGGATAGCAAATAAGCACATAAAAAAGATGTTCAACATCATTAGTCATTAGGCAAATGCCAATTAAAACCCCAGTGAGGTACCACTACTCACCTAGTAGAATGGCTAAAATTAAACAGACTAACCACACCAAGTGTTGGAAAGAATGTAGATGAACTAGACTCTCATACACCACTGGTGTGGATATGAAATAGTACAACTCCTTTGGAAGTTGTTTGGAAGTATTTTTTAAAGCTAAACAGATACCTACCTTATGATTCAACAATTTCATTTTAGGTATTTACCAGAGAGAAATAAAAACACATCTCCATACAAACACTTGTACGCTGATGTTCACAAAGGCTTTATTTTGAATAGTCTAAAACTGGAAACACCCAAATGTCCACCAAAACGTGTATGGATAAAGAAACTGTGGTATATCCAGATGATGGAAAGCTACCCAGCAATGAAAAGGAATGAACTATGAAAACCATGCAACGTGTGAAAGAAGTATGCTGAGTGAAAGAAGCCAGACTATAAAAGGACATGTACTGTATGATCCAATTCATATACAATTGTAGAAAATACAATCTAATGCATGGTGACAGAAGGTAGATCAGTGGTTGCCTGGGGAAGGGATGGGTGGCACTGGGATAAAAGAGAATCCCAAGTCATGGAAGCAGGCTTTCTGGAGTATTGGATGCAGTCACTATCTTGGTTGTGATGATGGTGGCAACTGTGTATACGTATGTCCAAACATATCAAGATTTTATGCCTTAAGTATGTACAGATTATTATTGTCAATTATACCTCAAAGGCACATTCACCCACAGATCAGAAGCATCTGTTTTAAAATCAACGGCTGAACCTAACAAAAGAGAAAAATAAGTCCCCTACAAAACTAACAAGAAATATCACCATAACAAATTGATAAATTGCTGACTCTCCTATCTTTGCACTCCCAGAGCTAAACATGGTGCCTGGCAAGTTGTTGATTATCAACTGATGTTTGCTGAGTGAGTGAATGTACAGAATTTTTTTTTGTTTTTGAGACATTGTCTCACTCTGTCACCCAGGCTGGAGTGCAGTGGCACAATCTCGGCTCACTGCAACCTCCGCCTCCTGGGTTCAAGCGATTCTCCTGCCTCAGTCTCCCAAGTAACTGAGATAACAGGCATGCACCATCACGACCAACTAATTTTTGTATTTTTAGTAGAGACAGGGTTTCACCATCTTGGCCAGGCTGGTCTCTAATTCCTGACCTCAGGTAATCCACTTGCTTTGGCCTCCCAAAGTGTTAGGATTACAAGCGTGAGCCACTGTGCCAGACCCAAAATTGTTTTGTGTTAAACATTAATCAAACCCAATCTTACTCCTCTGCTTTAATCCTGTTTTCTTCCCAGGCTTAGCTCAAAACAACCAACCTCACGAAGCAGCTGGCTACCCAGGCACCTCACAGTGGCAACGGACAAGGTGGCTGTGGGGTGTGAAGAACACAGGCTGCCTCCAACGATCTGCGGGTGAGCAGCTCCCACAGACACCGCGTCGTTCCTTCCCGAATTTCTCTAAGGCTTCCTCCCTCCCGTGTTCTGTTCCCTTTTGTCTTATTGTATTTCTGGAGATAAATGCTTACGTTCCTTGTCCTTGGTTTTAAAATGAGATGGTTACAGCTGGGCACGGTGGCTCATGCCTATAATCTTAGCTTTGGGAGGCCAAGGCAGGCGGATCACCTGAGGCCCGGAGTTCAAGACCAGCCTGGCCAACATGGTGAAACCCCTTCTCTACTAAAAATATAAAATGAGATGGTTTAACCTGTGACAAATCTACCTCACAGAAAAACAAGAAGTTATTTTTTGGTTTTACTTTTCAAAAAAGAGGAAAAATAAAACCCTTTTCTGCCTTTGGTGGCTCTCTTGTGCGTCTCGGCTGTGGTGATGTGCAACCATGGCCTTGGAGAGAGATGGGAAGGAGAAACTTTCCACTCAAGTCAGTGCCTCGAACCTGGGAATGCACCTAGGAACAGCCCGGCCTGGTGCTGCCAGGAGCTTGGCCTCTCCTCACCCACACTCTCATATGTCCTTCGTCCCCACAAGGATGCCACTCAGGAGCACAGGGCTCAGCTCCAACCTGCCCCTGAAGGCGGCAGGACACAGGGCCAGGATGCAGGACCTTCCCAGGGGGCGGCTTAGGGCAGATGGAGCCAACTCCACCCTCAGCGGGGTCAGCGCTGTGAGGCAGTGTGAATTGATGCTCTAGTCTGAAGCCATATGTCATGGGCACATTGACTTTCAAGCCCTTAGATCTCACTACTTGCTTCGAGGTTCTATGCTGATTACCCCATAAATGGAAAAAGAATGGATGATTTGAGGGAGTCAACATAGGAGACCGTAAAGAAGCATGAAGTGAGTGCTCTGTGTTACCATGAAATTCCTGCTAAACTCCACACGCTGCCTATGCTGTGTCCCCTCACAGCTCTGGTAACATCACTCCAAATGCATGATGTGCAGTGGGAATGCCAGAACGTGAACCAAAACACCCATCCATCTGAGTGCGCTTGAGATCCCAGAGTGCAAGTAAAAACATTTGCCTCATCTTGCGACAGACAAACCTGAACTCTCATTAATTACCATTCCAGCCTGACACCCTCCCTTCCTGGTGCTGGATACGGAACAAGGGGAACTTCCTAGAGTCGCTCACTAACACCACTGTCTCTGAAGAAAACAAAAGACTAACACCTGAAAAATTAATATGCCGCTAAGACAGCCATTTTCTGTTGATTACACTAAAGCTTAAACTAACTAAATACTGCAAACATACATAAGGTCACTTTAAGGTGGCCCAGGTCAACCTTTTAAATGAAATATCAAAACTGTAAAGTACACATGTCAGGAACTGTGACAAAAAAAAGGAACTATGAGTCAAAACACAGATGTGGAATAAAAAAGGCCAAGGTGCCATTAAGTACCTTAGCGGTTAGTACATACCAGGGGTGGTAAACAGTCCCTATTTGTAGTAGCACTGAAAACAGAGGGTTGCCAGAAACATCTCAAGATGAACTGTGGTGGAATGCAACACCAGCCAGAGCCAATGCAGGCTGACAGGGATTTCTTCTTCCCATACACCTATGAAAAAGGGGTTCCCTTAAAGCACCAGCTCTTACTTCTCCATGAGGAAAAGCCTGCCTTGGCACACCCACAGATTCGAGAAGGATTTCACACTGGTTGTTTTCCAAATGGCAAGCCGTACATTACACGTGGAGGGTTCTCTCTAGGAAAGAAGTTTCCAAGGCAACTCCTTACAAACTGCTAGCTCTGTTAGCTGCATTTCTGATAGCTGTGGGGGTATAAGCCAACTTTTTAAACAGAATTTTTATATCAAAGTAGATTTTCTTTAAAGACCAAGAGATACGTAAGGTTTTTACTCATTTCCACTTATCAAAAAGCAACAATTCAACAGTTCATTTCAATTCCTACTTAATGGAAATCAACCATCAGTATCATTCAAATGTCTACTTTCCACTTATGTTCTGCTAAATTGAGCTGAGCTTCTCGCAACAGTGTTTTCACAGACAGAGATAAAGCATAATCCATGCTGAGGAAAATGCACTTTCCCTGCATACAACACACACACAGAGATTTAGAAATTCTAGAACTTAAAAAGTTTCATGATAATCATCCCTCAGCTGATAACACTGACATGTTATCAACAGTGTTCCTGACGATTCAGAAACTGCTTCGAATGCCTTAATCCATTGCTTTTTACATTTTGGATGCAGATTTACCTCCAGCTGGCTCCATTCTTTGGGTGAAACATTACGTCTTCAAAGAGGTCTTCCTCGTCCACCCTGTATAAATAGTGTCTGCCCACCTTATACATGCCACCCTCTAGAAGCCTCACACCTGCTTTACTTTTCTTCACAGCAGTTATCACCAGCTGTCATTATTACATATATCCTTTATTGTTCCTTGTCTATCATCTTGGCCAGAATGGAAAGTTCCATGAGGCAGAGCCATGTGTGTCTTGTTCACCACTGTATGCCCAGTCCTGGCTCACAGGGCACAAAATGAATTTTTGTTGACTTAAATCAAAGGTGAGGAGACAGGGAGAGAGGGGGAGAGATAAAGAAGGAGAGGGAGGGAGGGGGAGCATGGATAAATTTTAAATTCTGAAGTTTACACTACCAATCTACAAGAAGTTAATCTACAAGCATTGCCTCATTGACTCTTCATGGCCAACACCAGGTAGTCAGTATTACCCTAGTTTTAGAGATGTAAAAACTAGTGGCAAAATATTTAATTTTCCCAGGATTTTAATGTAAGAAATACCAACTTCTGAAGTTAGGTTGTTTGTCTAATTTTTAAAAAGTTAATACCATCTGTAAAATTTCTCTGTTCAAAGCTTTTTATATTGCTGGAAAAGTACCCATTGCTCTGTTCAAAGAAACACCTGGGAAGATGTTAAGAGAGGAGGAGGAGATGTCCCTGAGCAGTCCCACCAGAAAGAGGAGGGCGGCATCTGGCAGCCAAGCCCCAGCTTGTCCACACACACTCACCTGGTTTGTATGTTTTCCTCCAAAGCACACTGACTGCTCCACATGCCAGGGTGGTTCTCCTTAATGCTTTCAGCCTGTGGCGACCTCTCCACCTCAACAAAACTTTGGCAAGTCCAGAGGCAGTGAGGGAGCCAACTGCCGTGACGGGAGTCTGCAGCCACCCAGCCCAGTGACTCACGTGCCCAGGCACCTCACACTGTGAGCTCCCTGGAGACGCAGCCTGATTCAGTAGGCCCGGAGAATGCCTGGGCTTTGGCCCCAACTAATAAAGCATTTACCCACAGACCAGAGGCAATTAGACAGGTAACAAACAAGAAGTAAAAAGGAAAGTCAACACAGAACAAGCAAACAGCATGTGCTCTTCACCCTTGACCACTCTGAGTGGTCCAAGTGTGGCCCTGCATGAGACACATGTTCAGGGAGATCAGGTGGGGAGGTGGCACCAGCTCCCGGCACTAACTCTGCAGAGAGCACCTCTCCTGCCAGGCAGTCTGCCCAGAAGCCCTGCCTTCGTTTCTAACCCGCAGCTGCTCTAATATTCAATGATGATACTGCCGAGAAACACATACACTCAGCCACCTCTCCAGGGACCACTCCAAGAAGCTCTCACTCATGTGACATATTTAACGAACACATACCTTGTGCCAGAAGCCTATATAAGATGTTAAAACCATCTTACATGTTTTGTTTGGAGATTTAACTTGCTACAGCTACATTCAATCTCTACTGTCTGCCCCACTCCAAGGACAATTAATCTGGGTTTTCAGATACGAAGTTCCTAGCTTCTACCGCAGAAATAACTGAAAGAGATTAGAAATATGATCTTTTTTCCATAAACATTTTTATTTTAAGAAGTGGAACTGTTTTTGAAACACTCAGCACTAGCACTGGCACTGGCAGTAGTACCAAATGCTGATTTGAAGAGTAAAGAGAACAAGTTTTAGGGAAAACAGTACTTTGTCCCATTTTGGAGCTCAACTGGGCCTCAGTGTGAGGCCAGTACACGGGGCTTGCTCCTCTACCTCACATCCCCAGTGGGTGACAGGGATCCTGGGTCTGCAGGACCTCAGGCCAGCTGAGTTTAAAAGGTTTTTTAGCATCAGGAAACTTCAAGAATGTTCTATTTTGTTCATCGTAGGTGGACTGATTAGGGTTTCTTCTTGGCTGTTCCTCCTGACTGTCCAGCACTGTCTTTTCTGGACAAAAGAAGGGGACATATATGACAGCGTATGGTCCAACCAGGCCATCAAGGAAAACACCATGCAATTAAATTCCTTGACCAAAAATTTCTCTGCTAGTGGATCTCTCTGAAAGGGGAATGTATTAGTCAAGATTTTCCTGAGAAATAGAACCCATAGGAAATGTATGCATATATACATAAAATATATACTTACATATTTATATAAAGTATATTGACATACATATAATATGTATATATACACACTATATATAGATTTAAGAAACTGGCTTACACAATTATAAAGGCTGGCAAGTCTAAGATCTGCAGGGTAGGCTGGCAGGCTGAAGATCCAGGAAAGAACTGATACCACATTTGGAGTTGAAGACTGTCAGGCTGGACGCTCAGGAAGGACCCATTGTTGCAGTCTTAGCACCGTCTTTTGCAAAATTCCTTCTGACTGATTGGATGTGGTTCACCCACATAATGGAAGGCAACCTGCTTTCCTTACATTTACTAACTTAAATGTAATCTCATCCAAAAACATCCCCACAGAAATATTTGGAATAATGTTTGACCACATATTTAGGGACATTGGTCCAGCTGAGTTGATACATAAAAATGACCCTCACAGGGAGCTAATGCACCCCACTTTCCCTTCGTCATTTTTTTTTGTGCTTCCAAATATATTAGGTGTTTTTTAAATAACATTTCTCTTAGCAAATACAGGTGTCCCAGCAAGTCAGACACTGTAAACCATCTTTGGCAATTTGCAAATTCATCCCCTTTAAAAGGAAATCATATGAATCTCAAGTTTAAGAATATGTTGTTTAAATATGCCATTTTTTTTCTTGGAGAAAGCAATTAGTAAACTTTTGAAAACAGAAAAGTGTTTTAAGATAGTGAATGTTTTCCAACATAGTTCCTTTTCAGCAAGTTGATTTTGGGAAACAATAAAAAGATAATTCAGAGAATACCCTATATATTTAGCAAGCAAAAGCTATTTAAATGCTGGAGCCAAGAAACCTAATACAGAATACTCAATGAAATTGAGTGGCCTTTCCTTTAATTTTTTGTTTTGACTTGTAGAAAATATTAGTATTAAAAGGCCATCTACTGTTTTTATTAGAATTTTACTCAAATTAATGCTAATTTTATAAATCCCTAAAAATAAAGATAAATTGAAGGGATCTGAGTTCATAACAGAGATAAAGGCATCTATCCCCACCCCTGACATCCATGAGATGAAAAACACATTAACCGTGGACATCATGATTGCTGTTGCTTCCTGTATGGGATCTAGCTCTGATCCATTTAATTTGCCCAAAACATCTGCCTTCATAAAAAGACAAAGATGGTACTCACTCTACAAAGAGCTGTGAGGAACACATTAAAGTCATCTACATTATACATAGCTATATCCATGGTAGGTTGGCCTTTTAATTCCATTGTTATAAACCGGGATCCAAATTCCCATTTGTATAACAGCTTTGATGTGGGGCTGGTGAAGACTGGACTGGCAAGGGTGAATATTTCCTGGGAGCCTTAGATGCTGGCACAAATCTACCTCTCCCTGGGGCTAGTATACCAGCAAAGAGTACTTTAAAAGCATAAAGCATTGTTATCTGAAGATCTGAGTACTTAGAAGAAAGGGCATTAACTTCTCAGAATTCTCAAGGGGGATAAGCTGGAGATTTAGTTCAGTTCCATTCTGAGGTTCATTCCAATTCTGCCCCATAGAGAAGCATGTTAAATGCCCATTTTTAAAAGGTTGAACTTTTAAAAGGTTATAGGAAATCATGGACCCAGAATCTCAACTGCATGACAACCTCCCTGTTATCCTAACGTCCTGGGCTCATTCTGCATTTTACTGACTACTCACTTTCCACTTTATTTGGAAGGAGTAAACATATACATTTATATCTTGTTCTAGATTTTTGATTGCTAAAATTGAAAGCAAAAAAATAAATGTATAGCATCATTTCTTTTTCATTTTTTGTAGAGATAAGGTCTTGCTCGGTTGCCCAGGCTGGAGCAGTGACAGGATTGTGCTCAAGGGATCCTGGTGCCTCAGCCTCCTGAGTAAGCTGGGACCACATTTTGTTTTATTTTTTGTAGAGACAGGGTCTCATTTTGTTACCCAAGCTTGTCTCAAACTCTTAGCCCCAAGAAATCCTCCCACCTTGGCCTCTGAAAGTGCTGGGATTACAGGCATGAGGCACCACGCCCTGCCAACACTTTTTTTCTTCTTTTTTTTTTTTTTTTTTTTTGAGACAGAGTCTCGCTCTGTCGCTAGGCTGGAGTGCAGTGGTGCGATCTTGGCTCACTGCAACCTCCGCCTCCCGGGTTCAAGTGATTCTCCTTCCTCAGCCTCCAGAGTAGCTGGGATTACAGGCACAGGCCACCAGGCCTGGCTAATTTTTGTATATTTAGTAGAGATGGGATTTAGCCATGTTGGCCAGGCTGGTCTCTTAACTCCTGATCTCAGGTGATATGCCTGCCTCGGCCTCCCAAAGTGCTGGGATTACAGGCATGAGCCACCAGGCCCAGCCCAACATTTCTTTTAATAATCTCCTTTTGAGGCTATGCTAACAGGAAAAGAAACAAAACAGAACCAAACACATTTACTGTTGTTGCGGGTACACCAATATGGAGAAGAGGATTAGGGGAAGTCAAGACTAATGTAAGTATGAATGGGATTAGGTGTGCCCTGCCCCACAAAGTAGGCCCTGGAAGCAGAGATGCCAGATGGATTAACTACAGGCCCAGGAATTGGTATAAGGGACTTCCACCTTCTTCCTTGAATCACACTTTCCAGTCAACCACCCTTCCTTTTCACACTTTGTACAACTCTCCCTTCTCCCCCTATACTCTTCTATCTCACCCTCTCCCAATTCCCACTTAAATCACTGGGTGCCATTGAGTTAAGTAGAACCTGGTCAGGAAGAAGCAGACCTGGATATAGCAGCACTGTCACATATATCACTGCAAATGCATTAATTTAAACAAAAGTCCCCTAGGAGTGCTAAGTGGCATTTGGCACCATGAGCATTCGTTTCCCCAACTGCACCTCCAAACTGTCTACGAAAGCCCTAGCTCCAGCTTAAGCAAGCCCAGCTTCTAGACACAAGGATGTCTGACACGGACACACAACGTCTTTGTTCATGGAGGCATTTACTCTAACTTTCAGTCACCACAGTTCTGAGAGTCATTTCAAAAAGAAACGTTGAAGGAATTACATTTGGCTGCTCTGTGTGCTGACAAATATAAATAAGGTAAATAATTAGACATCACGGCTTTGACACGTGACCTTACCACCATAATTGGAACCTGGCTGAATTGGGCATTCTTGAGATGCAGAATTTTCCCCTCTTAAAGGCCCTACAAACCTGTCTAATATCTCATGTCACCTCCACCCCACGCCCGCATTTCTTATGTGTGTCATCGAGGAATCTGCTTTGATCTCTGGAAAGTATGCTTGTTGGAACAACATGATGAAAGGGATCATGATTTAAATACAGGCGACATGAAGCCAGAGGCAGCAGAGAGCCCACTTAATTCTTCAGGGCCTCTCTTTGTTGAGTCTAAGGCTTCAAGGGATGTGCAGTGTGTTTCCTCAAGCTACTCCCCTATTGCCACATCGGAACCAGGCCTCTTCCAGGACTTGCCTGTTCTGAATCATCACTGCTGTCCATTCTTGGGGACTTTAATGAGCACATCATCCTCCAATCCTGCACTTCCTACACTAGAAATCATACTCATAATGGGTTCAAAAATAGTCTCAGAAAACACTGCTTTGGTTTTAATTTTCTCAAAATGGTGATAAACAGCCCCAAACAGGGTTTTGTCACCTCTGATTTGCCCACCTGCTGCTGAATTTCTTTCATCACAACTTGGCCAAGAGCCTGGGTCTGCCATTGAAAGGTGCCACTGAGTCCCCATTTTTGCCACTGCAGTGCCCACCTCCACAGCAGGTGTTCACTCAGTCTCTGCTCACCACTCCAGGCACGTCTGAGCAATGGAAGAACTGTGGCCTGCTTTCCTCTCTGGACAGTGACTGGGCCCTCATCTCACTCTAGACACTTTCTACGCAATGGCCTTGGTTTTGGCGTCTGCACCTTCACCCAGAATAACTCCATGTCTTCTATACATGTGAATTATTCAAATAGTTAAAGTCACAGCATGCCCTGCCTAGCAAATCTTGCCCAAGTTCCCCTACCTACTTATTATGTCCTGGATTTCAGCCAACTCAGTCTATAGAATATAGTATGTAGTACTGAATACAGAATGAATTCAAAAGTGGGTCTGATCATCATAAAAAACGCAAAGACTATGATATCACTTCGTTGAACATAACAAATGTAATAATCCAGCCTATGCTAATTGTGTGGTGTTTTCTTGGGTTGAGGATGGATAGTGGTCTTATAGAAGCTAAGCAACATAAGATGCGTACTGATTTTTTACTTTTTATGTTGAAATACAAATATACAGGAAATTACAAAGGTAGTATGGTGAGATCCTAGGTACTCTTCACCAGTTTCCCTCAGTGATTATATCTTACTTAGCTACAGTACTATATCAAGACCAAGCATTTCACTTTGGTAAAATGTGCATGGATAGCTCCATATCATTTTATCACATGCAGATTCATGTAACTACCACCCCAGTCAAGATGAAAAAACTATTCCATCGCCACAGAGAACCCTCTCATGCTATTCCTTCATAATCACACACATTCCTCCCTCCCACCACTGCCATCACCAACCCCTGGCAACTCCTATTTTTCACCTCTATAATACTGTTGCTCCAAGAATGTCCTATAAATAGCATAATGCCTTGGAGATCCATCCAAGTTGTATGTGCCAATAATTTCATTCCTTTTCATTGCTGAGTTGTATTCCATAGTATGGATGTACTGCAGTCTAACCAGTAACCTACTGAGGGACAATTGGTACATTCCATTAAAGTAGTCAAAGTTATATGTATAGAGTCCTTGCATTAACCATTTGATACTGCAGAATCTGTAGGAATATACCCTATCCCAAAATATTCCCTGACATTAATGATTTGTGTCTTTCTTTGTGATTCTTGCTACAGGTCTATCCATTTTATTAATCTTTTCAAACAATCAACTTCATTTGATTTTCTCTATCATCATTGTTTTCAATGTCAGTGATTTCTGTTCTTATCTTGATTATTCCCTTTTTCTGTTTATTTTAGGTTTGTTTTGCTCTCCTTTTTCAAGTTTCTGGAGGCGGGAGCTTCTTAATTTGAGACTTATTTTCTAATATAGACATTTAGTTCTATAAAATGTCACCTCAGCACTGCTTTTGCTGCATCCCATAAGTTTTGATATGTTGTATTTTCACTCAATTCTATATTTTTCCCCCTCTGGAGACTTCCTGTTTGACCCATGGATTATTTAGAAGGGTGTTTTTTTTTGTTTGTTTCCAAATGATTGGAGACTTTCCTCTTATCTTTCTGATATTGATTTATAGTTTGTTTCTCTTGTGGTTGAAGAACACATTCTGCATGAGTTTAGTTATTTTAAATTTGTTGAGGTTTATTTTTACAGCCCAGTATATGGTCTATCTTGGTATATATTCCATGGGCCGTTTAAAAGAATGTGTGACTCTGCTACTGAGGGAAGTGTTCTGTAGATGGTGATTAGATCCTGGTTAATGGTGTTACTGACTTACACTATATCCTTACTGATTTTCTAATTATTCTACCAACTGTTTAGAGTGTTAAAGTCTTATGCTATAACCATGGATTTGTTATTTCTCCCTGCAGTTCTATCAGTTTTTGCTTCATGTATTTTGCAGCTCTGTTGTTTGGTGCATATTAGGATTGCTTTACTTTTTAAGTGGCCAGAACTTTTCATCATTATGTAATGTCCTTCTCTGTTTCTGGTAATTTTCTTTGCCTTATTTCAAACAAGCAGACGTGAAGGCCCTCAGTGCCTACTTGGCTTTCTCTGACACCCACCCAGCAAGGAGAAGAAAGGGTAACCATTACCACCAGGTGGAAGTAGAAGTCCAGGTTCCCCATGTGGTCTCCACTGGCTCCTGGGCAAGGGGGGTGCCCTTACCACCAGACAGGAATGAAAGTCCCAGCTCCCCATCTGAGAACAGCATGGAGAACCATTAAGGACTGACCAAAAATGGTAGTAGAAAATCCCAGAATAACAGTCTGACATGATGGTGACACATAGGAATGCTAAGAAAGCTGGAAAACTGGAGTATGTGGCGAACAGCAACAGAGTGATAGGATGTCTGCAAAGACTTCGTGGGCTTCTCACCCTGGCGTAAAAACACAATAATCAGGGAGTCAGGGAGTTGGTGTCCTGTTTGGAGTGGAGACAGGCCATACTGACTACCTGGAAGCTACACCTGAAGCTATCCAAACTAAGCCTGATGCAACAGACAAGCAAAGCAAGTGAGAGCTTTGGCTTTAAAACAAAAGGAAAATGAGAGAACTTGGACTTAAGGGAAACCAAGATCACATGAGATTTCAGTCAGGTTAGGACATCTGCATCAAGCTCTACTGATTCTATAAGTTTATTTTTCTCTACCTTTGTTTTTCTTTCCTTCTTGTCATTTCTAGAGAAGTTTCCTTTTGAAAAATTATAGTATTTCAGCTGAAGAAAGGGGAAAAAAGGAATATTCTTTGGGCATTTGTATTGGGGCCAGGAATGCTAGCAGAATTAGTGTGTCCCGACTGGCTGGGTGTGATGCAGCCACTGCCTGCCACCCCATGGGAAGCCTCCATGCAGCAAAAAAAGCAGACAGGAGTGTGGGAACAAGCCCTTCCCTACTCTCCTCCCTCCTTTGATCCTAACCAGATGCTGTTCAGGCCCACTCTGCCTCGGTGGGGAGCCTCTGTGCTCAGGGTAGCTTCTCTGGCAGGTGGCTGCAGCAGCAAGGAAGGGCATGTGCACATGTGCAGAGCCAGCACAGAGCTCAGATGCAGAAAACCTGCAGAGGGGAGCTGTGTGCAGAGCAGAAAGAGTACAGCGATGTGACCCCTGTCTACAGCCAACTACAGGATTCCTAAATGGGCACAGCGGGCGCTGACTTCTTAAATCCATTTTTGTTAATGACAGGAAGTCACCAAGACTTATTTATAAAATTACTCAAATACACAGAGCAATGGTTTAAAATCAAAGTGTCACAAAGTTCTAAATACTAAGAGACTGTGAAATTGAGATGAAATTGTATTTGTATAAGACCAGACAGTTACCTTGGCCCCATCCATGGGGAGGAGGGATGAATTTTCTAAACAAATCATTTGTATAATTTGTATAACATAATCAAGGGTTGGTAAACCACAGCCCATAAGCCAAATCTGATTCATAACTTGTTTTTGCACAGCCAGCGAGCTAAGAATGAGTTTTTACAGATAAACATTTATAATCAATTTGATGACAGAAAACACTAACTTTGGACCCCAATTAAGTGAAATGTTATTTTCTCCCACCAAAATTTCATTCATATCATTGGTAAATCTGAGTTATAAAAACATTGTACTCAATTATTACTATTGTAGTTTGAATTTAGTCAATTAAAAAATCTGCAAATTTTCTTTCTCTCTTATCATAGAAGTACCTACTCAATAATCTCAGTTTTGCCTCTTGGACCAAAATGCCTAAAATATTCACCTTTTGGCTCTCTACGGGAAAAGTTTGCTAACCTCCAGCATAAGTTAATAATATAAATAAACTGGCAAAAAAGTTTATTGAATTATTAAATACAAATATTTAGTAGTATTAAATACTGTTACAACAATCACATAAAATATTAATTTTAATATTTTAAGTAATTTAAGTAATTATTGTTCATTAAAGCATAACTAAGCCAGCACTCAATGTGCCTACATGGTAACTATAACGTAAAAGTCACAGGCACATTTATTTTAAAGTATACTCCAAGTCAGATTTTCTGCTGTTGGATGGGTCTTCCTCTCCAAAGTGCTTCTGGCTTCAGGCAAATCAATTAACACTGGACCTGATTAAAGGATTCCTGCTGAATGCTTCCCTCAGTGGCCCAGCTTTTTACTATTGATGACCTTCCAGTCTTTAGACCTGAGCTTCACCCTTTACTTCTCGCATAAGAAACTAGGAAGTGACTGTTAGGGGAAGCGCTAGGAACCAGGGAAAGGGATGGAAGCTTTGCCCAGCCCTTGGGACACCAGCATGGGCTTGCAGCTCCAGGGGCAGACAGGGTGAAGAACCCCAGTCTAAGGACTCATTCTGGATCTTCCAATCTGGGATGACACTGTCAGTCTAGAGCATGCTATTTTCACTCTTAGAGAGTGAAAACTATATATTTCACCTAAGCAACTGACCAAGCCATGGAGCCTTGCATATAAGCTCACAGCCCAATGCTTCAGGGAGCACTGTTTTGGTAGTGCTACTTTTTTTGTTGATAACAGCAATATTTTTAAATCTGAAAATGTGTATTTCCTGGGATGGGGTGGCATGGAGTTTGAAGGAACAAACGGGACAAGTTAGTAAAACAAGAAACAGAAGAAGAAGAAAAACATTATAAAGACATCAAAGTGGCCCAGACTGGCCCAGTAGGGCCTCTGCCCCCATGGTGGGGTAAACTTAGGCAGATGTTCCTGAGTGTTTTGAATGGCCTTCTAAGCACAGCAAATTTATAGAGCCAAGTAAAAGCCAGACCTGGAGTTTGCAAGTTAGCACCAGGAAAACAAGCTTCTCTTTTGCTGGAGTGTGCCTCCAGAGCCACCTGGTTCAGCAGCGCTTTGTAAAACAGGGGAAAGGCGAGCTAAGCAGAACAGATTCAGTCCTCTACATCTTTTGAATGTACTGATCAACAATAATAACTGAAGGCAATTACATAGGCAGATACTGGGCTTAACAAGCTACCCTTATAAAATCCCACCTTCTGGGAGGATTGCTTGAGCCCGGGAGGTGGAGGTTGCAATGAGCTGAGATCGCAACACTGCACTCCAGCCTGGGCGACAGAGTGTGACCCTGTCTCAAACAATAAAATAAAATAAAATAAAATAATAAAATAATAAAAAATAAATAAATAAAAGAAAAGAAAATAGTCCCACCTCTGCCAGTCAGCCTTGTTGGAGACCAGTTCCTCTCAGGACCAGCTGCAGGAACAGCCCTTGCTCCTCATCAGCCCATCCTCTCAGACTCACCCTGTCCCAACCACAGCTGGCCATGAGACACTGTCTTCTTTTCTCACTCTTTAGAAAAAACAGCACAGCGTTACCCAGAGGCAGGCAAGGAAACCACACCCTTGACTTAGCTGTGGTTTTATGCTCCCCTAAACCACACAGGAGAAGCAGCAGCAGGGCTGTGATCAGTTTTTTCAGGCACCTGAAGGGCTTTCACTGCAATAGGAATTAGAGTTGGCTGCACGTCCCACATTCAGGGCCAAGAAGAGGAAGTTAGGATGATGTGGACTCTGGGAAGGAAGGACTTTTGTGGGTCAGAAGTGTCCACAAACAGGGTGGGTCATGACCACTCTAAGGGCGGTGATCTTCTTATCATTGGAGGCAGGAGGTCCACTTGTGTGGGAGAGAAGGAGCCATGGATGGGAAGTTAGTCCAGATGGCCTTCACACTGCCCTGCAATCCTGGCACACTGTGATTCTTAACTCTAATGGGGAAGATATTTCTCAAAAACACAAAGGCATTTTAGACATCATATTCCACTATTCCATTTTCTCCTTCCCTACTCCTGTCCTCAAACAATTACAAACATACCTCAGGGAGCCTCTTTCATCAGGTTTTCTTACCTCCTGATGTGTCAGCAGGTCTTGGAGGTCAGGGCAGGCTGTGCCATGGTTTCCCCAATAACTAAGACATAAGTCATCTTCCCAGAAGGCCTCCAGATTCCGCAGTTCCACCCACTTGCCCAGTTATCAAAGTCATTGATCCTTACGAAGCTCATCGGGAGACCATTAAAAAGGCCCTCAGACCTTTTCAAGAGCAGCTGGGCATATAACAGCAGCCAGCCCCTCTGAGTCCATTCCATGCCACCTACAGCACCACAACTCACCATCCACTTTGAGGACAAGCACTTTTGGAGAATGGCTGCTTCAGCAGCATGCCCCTTGAAGAGCACACACTCAGGACATAGCGGAGGAAGGCCTCTAGGACCTGGCCAGCACAACCTTCTCTGTCCCAGCCCTGTCCCTTCTAGCTGTGTTAGTAGTAGGGCAGACACTGCCACAGCCCTCACTACAAGCTGCGATGCATCCAAATGCATCGCACATGCTCATCTATTTAACACTACACCAAACTATCAGGAGGATACTTTCATCATGCCTGGTTTGCAGATGAGGAAACTGTGCCTCTGAGAATTTTGAGTTCCAAGCACTAACATCTGGCTGCCTATCTTCTATAAACAGCCCAGCTCAAGTTCTAAGGTCCTTCAGATGTTGAAGCTCCAGTAGACCCACCATGTCTGTGGCCTCGAGGAAGCATAATATTGTGCAGAGGGCCAAGTGGCTCAGCTTCACCTGGATCCTTACGAAGCCCCTCCCGCTGTGGGAAGCCCAGGCAGGCAGGCCACCCAATGGGGCATCACGCTGGGGACAGCAAGTCAATCAAACATGGACATGGTAGAGACCACGTTAGGAAGGGCCTTGAATGACACAACAAGACACTATTTCATCTCCTCTAACAATGGTTTCTTGCCTTTAAACGTTTTAATGGAACCTTTTCCAAAAGAACTCTCCATGCAATCTCAAAATCTCAAACAGGTAAAACTGGATGTTCTGCGGTTGAGGTTAGAGGGTGATTTCTCTGCTTCCAGGTGTGGGTGGGACCCGGTGGGTCTCCGAGGGAACCCAGGATTTGTGGAACAACACGTGGTAACTACTGATTCTTCACACAAAGAGGGTTGGGAAGGATCTGAGATGACTCACGAGGGTTCTTGGAAGAGCTTCGGTTTCCATTCTCCTGCCAAGAATAGAGTAGACAGGAGACTCAGAAATATTTCTGATGGGGAAGGAAACCAGAAGCGCCCTCTGCCAGGCTGAGCACAAGTACCAGTAGCCACAGCAGCTCTTCCTATGGGCATGACAGCCCAAAGACACCTCCACTGGTCCCCTGTCCCCCAGGTGCCACAGAAGCCACTATGGATGTCCCTTTTCTTCCTTCTCTCTTCCAGGGAGGGTGAGACTTGAGGGAAGTGGCCAGGGAAGAGGAGCGTATGGGTCCTGGAGTTTCCTAAACACACAGACCAAGACTAAAGACTGGATTGTGGCAATCACTGCCCTGTGTTCCCCGAACACTCACTGAGAAAGAGATACTCCATACTTTCTTGGTGTACTCCAAGTCTAGAAATCACAGAGCCTTGCTGATGTTCCAAATTACGGTTATGGAGAATAAACATTAAGAGGTACAACTTGAGGCCTGGGAGGAACTTAGGGTTTTCCTCCAATGGCAGCATGAAAGCCACGCCGCAGGGAGATTTTCTCCAGAGGCAGCTGTGCAGAGAACAGAAGCAGGCCAGCAGTGAGGCTGAGGGCAGGCAGGAGAGCAGAGGGAAAGAAATGGAAATGAAAGATATTTCAAAAGAAAGTACAAGACTCGGCAAAAGGATAAAGGGAATGCAGAGGTGCTGGGCTGGGCAGGGCAGGAGAGAGTTGGGGAGACTGTGACATGCACAGGAATAGCCCAGGCAGGAGCCAGCCTGCCTGTGGGCAAACTGCTCTGGTGTCAAGCATCCTGCCTCCGAGAGGACCGCAGGCTGTAGACAGCGGAAGACGTGGGACAGGAGCTGGAGGAAGAGCCAGTCCCAGAGAGTTCCACTTTGGAGACAGTTTTTCAGACTTATTCAGTCTATAAGCTGTTCCTGTGACTTCTGCTGTATCCATATGGCATTAAAGCAATGTTTGTTCGTATCAAACAGACTCCTTTGAAATCACTGAGTCCATGTAATCTTAGGTGCTGCAAATGCATCCCAGAGGCATTCTGTCCCTCCAGATGAGCCCAGTTGAGCTTTTCTGTGATTTAGGAAGGGAGGCAAGATGGGGCCAGCAGGCAGAACATGGAGGGGCAGCTCAGGATCGGGGAAGGGTCTCAACCACTAGAGTGTTTTGGACAGGAATGGCTGTGACTGTGAGGGCTGAAATAAGGGGCACAGTTGAAAGAAAAAGCAAAGGGACAAACTGCAAAGCCAAGGTTATCAAAGGGGAAAGAAGAGCATCCCTCGGGAGGGAGCAGGGGTGGGTTGCAGGCACTGGGCCATGGTCATGTGGCAGGCCCAGTGATGCACAGATGGAGACAGAGACTGCTTGCATCCTTCACAGATGGGTCTTCCTTCTGTTCATGATGCAGAAAGCACTCTGGCTGGGTTACATCTACAGCTCGATCACTGTCCAGCCACAAAACCACCAGCAAGTCACCAGAGCCCTCTAGACCTCAATTTCCCTATGTGAAAAATGAGGTTAGAGTAGGAGGCCTCTAAGGCACCTTCTGGCTCTAACATCCTGTGTCCAGCCAGGCCAGCCATTGGACACTGAACTAATTCAACCATGGTCACAGAGGCAAGACCCTTGGGGACCAGTGGAAATAGGCCAAGGAAAAGTCTTTTCCCAGCCCAAAGTCTCCAGTCATCTCAGTCAGACAGTCACTCACCGCAGGAGCCTCAGGGAGAACAAGACTAAGAACAAAAGCCCCAGCTACTAAGAAGCAACCCAGGATGAATGCAAGACTCCTGTGTTCAGAAGTAGCAGTTCTGACCCGGGCTGGAAAATACACAGTATGTTATGAGAACATTATGAATAACCCCTTGACCAGCCATTCTACCCCTAGGTAAATCCTAGAGAAATTCACATGGATGCACAAGGAAATACAACAAGAATGTGCATGCTGGCATTGTCTGCAACTCAAAAAACCTGGATATTACCTAAATGTGGACCAACCAGAGAACTAATAAATAATTGCAGTACATCCATACAACGGAATACTACCCAGCAGTGAAAATGGACAGGCGAGAGCCATGATACCAGCATGGATGGATCTCACATCATTACACTCACTCATTCTCTCAACAATCACTCACAAACACAAGTCCTCTGTGCCAAGGTGTTGTTCTAGGCAGCAGGGACACTCAATTTAATAGATGATGCCCCTGCCCTAGTGGGGGTAGAGAGAAAAGAAACCACCATTAAGTAACACACATAGCATGACAGACTATGTTGAGCCCTACAGAGAAGCATCAGGCAAGGAGAAGCCAGGTGGGGAGAAGGTGCTATTAATTGTTTAAGCAGTGGTCAGGAAAGGCCAAATCACATACTGGTCATGCTTCTTATTTTAAGCTGAGTGGTGGGTGCACAAGGATTCACTTTATTACTCTTTATACCGTTTTCTAAGTCTGATATGTTTCAAAATGATTTTCATTACAAACACGACTGATAAGGGAAGTCATTAACAGATGAGAGTATACATAGTCTTCCACCTCGAATGTAAATGTATCCCATTTTCATAAGCCTGATTCATGTGTTCCCACCCCCCATGACCAAACTCCCTACCTTGGAAGGCTGGTCCCTCTCAAGCAAGGTTTTCAACATTGAGCAGTGTTCCTGGAACCCTCACAGAGCCTGTCGCTACCAAGCCCGGCAGGGAACCTTGTCAGAGATCTGACTTTCGATGCTGAACGATGGGATTCTACTCCAAATTAAGTGGCCTTTTCAAGGTTCAGACCACCTTAACCTTTTTAATTTTAATTTTTATTTTTTGAGACAGAGTCTCACTCTTTCACCCAGGCTGGAGTGCAGTGGCGCGATCTCGGCTCACTGCAACTTCTGCCTCCTGGGTTCAAGCGATTCTCTTGCCTCAGCCTCCCGAGTAGCTGGGATTACAGGCGCTCACCACCATTTTTAGTAGAGACAGGGTTTCACCATGTTGGCCAGGCTGGTCTCAAACTCCTGACCTCAAGTGATCCACCCGCCTCAGCCTCCCAAAGTGCTAGGATTACAGGCATGAGCCACCGTGCCCAGCCCACCTTAACCTTTTTACATCTGTAAAACATATATATAAAAAAAAAAATCCCTAGAACCCTATGCCCATTTAGGTTTTAATATTAAAGAAAAAATCAGACAGCAAGATGCACTTATTCAGTGAAGCCTCTCTTCTGTGGAAATATGAAGTTACTCAAGGAGACTGTTCCCAAATCTTAACCTAGAAACTGGAAAGAGACTTGGCCACTGCCTTGCTGTATAACACGAGCAGCAGCTAAACGAAGAGTATCAGACAAAATTACCATCAAACCCTATCAGTCTGATAAGGAATTTGCAATTACACCCATCTGTCCCCGAACGCTGCCATATTTCCTGAACAACCACAAGAATGCCCCATCAAAAGCATATTCAAGTTAAACAAGATGGCGTTTAGCTATCTGCAGAGGCAATATCCACAACCAGTACACGCATCACCAACAGCTACATCTATTTATACAACTCCAAGGGAAAATGCTGCCATCTGCCCTCCAGACACCCTCTTTGTAGCAAATGATAGTGATATCTGCTTGGGGTCAGAATCCTCTCCCAAGAGCATGAGCAGCTACCTGTGTCATGTGACATTCTGTCCAGCTAATGCCAACCCATCCCCAGGGCAGTGAGTGTGCGAAAAATGAGATGGACAGTGATGTGGCACGGACCATCAGCACAGAAGCCCGTGTGAGAACAGGTGAGGTGGTGTGCACTGGTCCCGTTTTCTAAAAGGGCAGAGCTGTACAACGAACGTCGTTCAGCACTCAAAACCTTCAAGGCATGATCTAACAACCATGTTCTTCTTTTAATGCCATAAGAAGATTAATTAACAAAGCCAGTGGCATTTTGCTGTGCGTGTGGCGCTGGCGTTGTGTAAACCTTAAGCAGATGAAATTGCCCAGTATCCAGAGGGCCACAGGGGTGAACTTACTACATTATCTGATGCCAAAAGGGAAAGCCATAAGGAGACACAGGACACCAGCTCAGATGTATCCAGGTTGTCACCTTGAAGCGAGGGACAAGGACATCATGAAATTGCCCTTCGGATCTCTCAGCATGGTGCCCTTTACATAGGAAAAAGAAGGTGAGCCATAGAAAGACAGGCTTTATTTCTGAGAAACACAGGGCTCTCTGATCAGCACTGCTCCCAGCAAACTATTCCAAATGCCCAGAGCCAGGCCAACTATTTCAGGTCCCGTTTTACAGTATGGCAGCCTTGATGGGACAAGCTAAGAATGTCAAAGTTCCATCTAATCATCCACACATGCACAGCCAGCCTCTGGCTATGCTCAAGATCTTATCTTGTGGGGCTTTCCTTCTAGCTTTTGATTCTAAGACTTCTCTGTCTTATCCTAGTGCTACAGGTTTGTTCTCCCCCTACACCTTCAGGACAACCATCCCCAGCTGATTCCTTTATTGAAGGGCCTACCATGCACCAGGCACTGTAAGAGGTGCCTGCTTGTGCAGGAAACAGAGGATCCAGGTGCAAGTAAGCGTGTGGTCCTCAGGGAGAACACCACCTAGTCAGGGGGGAAGGCCAAGGGGCAAATGGTTATGGATACTCTGTGAGGGAAGGTCACATGCAGAGAGGGCATTTACGAAGGACTCCCCAGGAGATGAGTCATGGAAAGGGTAGGACAAAGGGAAAGTCCTGCAGTGAGCTGAGATGGTGGAGGGCTCAACATACACAGAGATCAAGTGCATGGCAAATTCAGACAATTCCATGTCACTCAGCCTTATATCCACCCAAATATAGATCCAGAATAGAGGGTATTCTACCACACTGGTGGTATATCTTGTCAATTCCATTGCCATGTGCCAGGTTCACGAACCTCCCCATGGCCAGCCTACATGCTGCAGCTCAAAGGTGCTCAGCATGGCAACTTTCAGGAGAAGCCATTGCACCCCAGGGTCTCAGACCCAGAAGCTGTCAGATAACAGTGGCCCTATGTGCCCACCACACCTGCTGTCACCCACATGGAGAAGAAACGATACAAAACCGTTTCTCCCTGCAGTGTCTTGCTGCCCGGTCATACAACCGCAAAGACAAAAAGTGAAGAGAGAAGAATCAGTTTTGTTATTCGAGGAGCCCATTCAGCTAGATGACAGGATGCACTGCTACTATCTCTCATGATACGGCAGATTGGAGAGCACTCACAAAGCACTTAGGGTGCTTTTTAATTAAATCCCTTCTTAAGAGAAATTATGCTTCTTCTCATTGCATGATTAGTCAGAAAATCAAATTTAGACCAGATGATTCAGATGATGATGTGCCGCTCTCCCTCGGCTTTAAAGAGCAGTACTACAACAGCATTGCCCACGAGTTGACCAGGCACAGCTCCAGAGAAGGTAGTCAGAGGGGCTCCTAATGGATGAGCCTCCCAGGGCCCCTCCACCAGGAATCAGAAGAACAGCCAGCCGGCCAGTGTTCCCCGGTCCACAGCCTCCAGATGCAGCTTCCAGGGAATATCTGCTTGTCCAAGAAGGTGGGAAAACTGACTGTTCTTCTTCATACATCTAGAAGGTTAACATCTCAACTGTAATTTACAAAAGGTTCAGCTATTCTTGGTTCCAAGCACCTTTCACGTGAGGACTTCGACTGATATAGAGGGAATCTGTAATCCACATGATTTCAGAAACAAAGTCACCACGTTACATATCTCCTTTATTTTCAAGCCTGATAATGCCTAGATACTTTTGTGCTGCTGTTTGCTTACACAAGAATGAGTATTTGATTCAAGTATCACATTTCATGTTTTATGAAATTCCCATGAAACACTATATATTAAGCTGATTCTATTTTTTAGAAAGCTGAATTATGGGCCAGGCATGGTGGCTCACATCTGTAATCTCAGCACTTCGGGAGGCTAAGGCAGGTGGATTACCTGAGGTCAGGAGTTTGAGACCAGCCTGTCCAACATGGTGAAACTCCATTTCTAATAAAATAAATATAAAAATTAGCCAGACATGGTGGTGAGGCTGAGGCAGGAGAATTGCTGGAACGCAGGAGGCGGAGGTTGCAGTGAGCAAAGATTGTGCCACTGCACTCCAGTTGGGGCAACAGAGCAAGATTCAGTCTCAAAAGAAAAAAAAAAGCTGAATTATGAAAAGGAAACATCTTGAGTGACTAAGCAAAGAATAACTATCTTTGAAATAAATGATACAGGATTGAACTACTTAAAATTTATCAACCATCTTTAGAAACATAATGCTGATGCAAACAAAATTGAGAGGGGAAAAAAAAGAATGATTTCAGGATTTTCATTCCATGCCTAACAAATACAGTGTTTTTGTGTCTATCCACTTTTACTTAGATGGCTCCTATGCTAAGCCACTGCCAAGTTCCTTACGACGAGGGGCCTTGGCCGAGCCCTTGGATCTCCCACTGCAGTCATCTGCAAATCATCTCCTGGATGAATCAATGAGTAAACAGGAGATGCAAAGAACACTGAGATAAGAGCATCTCCGAAGAAAAGCAAGGGTGGCCCAGTGCCCATGCTTGTCTTTATAGGTGAGATCATCCCAAGATCACCCAAGTGATCATCTTTTCCTAAAACTCAGCCCAATCTTGATAAAGCTACCATGTTCTCTCATGATGCTGGCATATTAGGAAACACCAAATTTTCTTATAAATTGCCTTCTCCATTAGTCACTTATTTGTGTGTGGCAGAGAGTCCTTTATTGCAGTGGTCCTGGACATTGTCAACAGTTGGGAGACCCACATGAGAGGTCTGCACAGACCGTGTGAGAAGATAATGCAAGAAGAGGCAGGGGATCAAGGGGAATTCAGCTTGAATGGATGGCATGTAGTTGCCTAAGAAGCCCAGAAAGACACTAAAAGGTTGCTGCCCTCATGATATCTTCCCTGATTCCCCTACAAAAGACCTCTGAGGTCAGAGTATTCTGTACCAAATTTAGCAAGTCCAGATGGCTTCGTGTTGTGATTCTTTGTATGTAACTATATTCATTTTCTAACTCTGTATAACAAATTGCTTGGCAGCTTAAAACAACATACATTTATCATCTCACAGTTTCCATGGTGCAGAAATCCAGGCATGGCCCGACTGGGTCTTCTGCTGGGGGGTCTCACCAGGCTGCAATCAAGGTGTCAGTTGTGGTCTGATCTGAGGCTTGGGGTCCTCTTCCAAGCTCATGTGGTTGTTGGCAGAATTCATTTCCTTGCAGCTGTAGAACTCATGGCAACTTGCTTCTTCAAGGTCAGCAGAAGTCTTTGACTTCTAGACTTTCTTTTCAGGGATTCATCTATTTAGGCCCATCCTACCTAGAATAATCTCCCCTCTGACTGATTCCAAAATCCAAAGATTTGGGACCTTAATTACATCTGCAAAACCCTTTCACCTTTGCAATGTAACCTAATCATGGTTCCATAATATTTACACATCCGTTATACTCACAGGTCTGGCCTAAACTCAAGGGGAGGGGATTATACAGGGTCTAAACTGGGGGAAAGAATCTTCTGGGCCACCTTAGAATTCTGCCTATCACAGGATTTATGTCACTTCCCCTACTATATTATAAATTCCCTCCTGTTAGCACTTTATTCTTGGCTTGATGGCACAATTTCTAATTGTTTCGTTTGCATTGTTCTCTGCTACCCTTTACTCAGACCCCAAAGTGACTGACTCATATAAAGCAATGAGGTAGCACTTGGTGATGAATGAATGAACCAGTCAGCTGATCTTTATTTAGAAGCCCCCAACCATAGAAAAATCAGGGCCCACAAACTGACAAAAAGCAACGAAATCTAGATTTGGGGAAAGATCGATGTTTATTCAATCCTCCAGATTAAGATCTGGAAGAGCTGGGAAAAGACAGATAGAAAGACATGCGTGGACCAGCAGGATGCACACATGGATGGAAACTGTGTGGACCATGTTGGGAATGTGGGTAGATATGAGGGAAGCCAGTGAATCAGCAAAGCAAGGGTGGGCTGCCTGTGCGCACTCTGCTCACGGGTACCAGTCTGCCTTGCCAGCCCTGCTTTGGTTTGATCAATGAGTCCAACTCCCTGGTGTTTCTGTGAGCCCTCCTGGCTTCCAGTCCTCAGGCTCTGGAGAAGCAGTAAGCTCACCATTGTCTCCTATGCCCCTGGCCTCACCATGTACATATGAATTCCTGAACATAAACTAACACTAGCCCTGCCAATCCTTCAAAATTCTGTAGATCACATGAATGCTAGTCACCCGCATCAACTTTTCTTTTTTTTTTTTTTTTTTTTTTTTTGAGGTAGAGCCTCACTCTGTCACCCAGGCTAGAGTGCAGTGGCACAGTCTCGGTTCACTGCAACCTCCGCTTCCTGAATTCAAGCGATTCTCCTGCCTCAGCCTCCTGAGAAACTGGGATTATAGGCATGCACTACCTCACCCTGCTAATTTTTGTATTTTTAGTAGAAATGGGGTTTCACCATGTTGGCCAGGCTGGTCTCAAACTCCTGACCTCAAGTGATCTGCCAGCCATCGGCCTCCCAAAGTGCTGGGATTACAGGTGTAAGCCACCACATCCAGCCGAATACAAGCCTCTTAATGACTAAAGATAGTTCACCATTGTTTTCAATGACTTGGCTGGGGTCTATGTCATGTAACCAGATAGCCTTCTTTGAAGCTGAAAGAGGACAACATGTGCTTGGTAACAGCCTGGGAATCCTACAGCAATTAATATGGAGCATGCAGAAGAGGGAAAGTTAAACAGCTCTGCTTTCATCCCTTCTGCTTTTTATATTTTACTTAGAATCACAGAATCTTAGAGCTGGAAGGGATCTAAGAGGTCATCCAGTACCACCTGACCCCAAGCCTAGCAGCCCCAACAGATCATCTGGCCTCTGCTACAGCATTTCCAGTGCAAAGTGATATATTCTGTTGTTGGAAACCTTATTGCCACACACCTGTTTGAAATCAACTCAAGAAACATGCTGAAAGTGCCTAGTATTTTCCAGAAGAACCAAATCATGTCTAGTATTCCTGCCCTAACTCTTCAGCTCTGAAGCTACTGACAGACTTCCCTAATCAGCTGTGGCGCTCTTTCCTGCTGATGCTGGATGTGGCCTCAGAATCCTCAGCAGACTGCTCCAGAAAGGCACCACTGATCAATTTATGTTGGCAAGAGAAATAAACTAATTTTCCAACTCTGTTCTTGGAGTTTGTCTTCAGTCAAAAACCACTGTCTTTTAACTCCTGCTCATTGCTTTTAATCTGACTTTAAGGGCAACCATTTTGCCCCCTCCTCTAAAAGCAACCCCTTATTTATCTAATGACATTTAACCTCTTCCCTCACTTAAGCCTTGCAGACTCAAGCCCAGCTCAAGGCCAACGTTACCTGGAAGGAGAAAAGACAGCTGTAATTCTAGGAACATCAGCCCCAGCAGTGTTTCAAGGAACGCTGGGGCCCAGACAGCACTGATGGCAGACACGACTCCAGTGTGGTTGGGGGGCTAGGGAGTACTAGCTGCCTGTGGGAACTGGCTCCAGAAACAAGTCAGGCCAAACTCCCATATGAGTGGTTTTGGAAAGGTCCAGTTTTAAGCAGCTAGGGATAGAAGAGGCAGGGTAAAGAAAGCAAAGACAACAAGATAATGAGGTTGAAATAGTGAGGATACTGAAAATCAAATCAAGTAAAAGCCCTCCACATCACACTTGAACATGTGTCATATAATTGCTGTCTTCTCATTTCACATCTCCTGATCATGCACACACATTTCTTGGTATAAACTTTGTGCTTACCCGGAATCACCCATAAAACACTCAACAAGATCAACACAGCCATGGCATGGCTCTGGGGACTCCTCTCCCAGGCATTCATTCAATTGTTTTCCTCAACTATTTGTTGAATATTTATAAGGCACTCAGGAGCAGGCTGGTGCAGCTGCAAAGGTTGTGATGATACTACTCCCATCTCCAAGAAATCCACAGTCCATCTATTTCAGAGGCAGGTAAATAATTCCTCCACATACAAAACAGGCTGTACAGTATAATCCATATTTGCATGTATTTTATCTGTATAAATCATGTCTTATATAAAATCAAGATATACACCCTAGTAGACATATATCCACCTACTGAACTAGTAAAATTATCAAAAAGAAAGTTTAGTACATTGGCATTTTTTGAAAAGTACCAAAACCAAATCACCTTGTGCTATACTGCTTCAGAAACAAGAGCAGGTGGACTAAAGCTTCAAATAAGCAAATTCCGGCTCTCCAATTACTAGTACAAATCAGCAGCTTTCTCACAAGTAGTGACTTCTCTTTCTCTGCAGATAGTCTATCATTCTTCTATTCCTTCTGTCAGCTCATTTTCACTGAGCTCTTAAAACATGCCTGGCATCAAGGATCTCACAGAACAAGGATGGAACCTGACATGCACGAAGGCTAATATGGTGCAGGGAATTAGCCTTGAGTTCCTGGTCCATAGTGTATGTTCACAAATATTTATTATCAGTGAGTCAAGACCAGGGTATGCATAGAGGGCCAAAATACTCGGGAACCAGGGAAGATCTCCTGGAGATTACAATATCTGAGCTCCAATCTAAGGATGAGCAGGAAGCAAAAGATAATGTGTGAACCAGATGAAGAGGGGTGAACAAGGCCTTGTAGGCAGATGCCAAGGTCTGCAGGACAGAACATCACCCTCCCTGGGATGGCAGGGAGTGGCTGCAGTGGACTGCACCGACACACGAGGGCAGGACCAAAGTGGGCTCTACCCACACAGAAGGCCTGGGATTTCACCCTGAGGATGAGAGGAGCCACTAAAGAAGCTGAACCAAGGACTAAGGAGAACAGATCATGGTGCATGGTCAATCCATGCAACAGAGGGCAAAATGGGCCAAAGGGAGGCAGGACTAAAAGCAGAGAGACCCATGAGGCAGCTGGTAGAGCAGGTTAGGAAGGAACAAATGATGATCTGAACCCAAAAACTGGGTATAGACAGAGATGGAAGGACTTGAAAGGGAGTCGAGGTTTAGAGAAGCCCTAATTTGGTGGGTGATGATTACAAAGAATGAATGAGAGAAAGGGGTTAGGAGGACCCTAGGGTGGCTGAATTGAATGTGATGAATGATTACGCTTTGTTGGGATGATGAACAGAGCTGTGGAGGAACTGACTGGGGTATAAAAACATGGGTTTTGGGTTTGGGCATGGTGCAATGGAGATGGAGATACTGGTGCAATGGAGATGGAGATACCAGGGCACAGCTGGCTCCACAGGCCTGAGGCATTGGAGAGTAGCCAGGGCTGGAGGTCTTGGGCACATTAATGGCAGGGGAAATCACAGGGTTAGAAAAGACGTGGTACCCTGCCAAGAGGCTGGCCCAATGTGCCAAGAGGCTGGCCCAATGTACCAAGAGCCCTCAAGCCTCCAAAATGCAGAAATCTATGAACACACCAACTGATATTTCCTCAGAAAGTCTTAGCTCCCCCACCCCACCCATAAAAAAAGTTTTAATCCATGCTTGGGGCTAGGTTTAAATCTTGCTTTTGACATTTTCTTCTATCATAAAGCTGGATTCACAAATAGAAACCTTATAAAAGAAGACCATGTGTGAGATAAAATTAGAGCCAAGGAAATAACGATTGTGCTTCAAGGCACACCTAGCCAGCAGCTCCTCTGGAAAAGTCTACTGAGCAAGGAGAGAAGGACAGAGTTAGGAGGCACATCTTTGGTATGAATAAAGTGGAAAAATTCCTGATGAACACAGAAGTGAGATTTGGTTGTGGAAAATTCCACACTCTCTGTGTAGGAATGGCCAAATAACTTTTTCTTTCTTCCTTCTCATCTCAGATACAAGGAAGGAGAAAGAGACTTCCAGTAGAAACTAAAATTCTGGAGAAATCTCTCTGGCCAAGACTGAGACAACAATGGCTCTTTAAGCTGAAGCACTCGGAGGCATGATTGCAGGACATTGCCAGGGCTTTTTTTGGTTTGCAAAGTGGCCTGAATTTCTGGAAAAATGTGATTCCAGATTGAATGCAGGATGAACTTTAAGAAGCATCTAATCAACCTAAGAAGGATTCAGATTAAGATGAAATTAGGACACTAATATTAAGTTAAACCATACAATTTTGCCCTTTCTGTAGGTAAAAAGTGGTCAAATACCAGCAACCTCACATGGTTCAGCCTAATGATGCTCCAGCTGGAGATAATGTTTGCCAGGGCTACCTAGTCTTTCTTTAGAAAGACGCTCTACATGAAGTATTTCTGTTACAACTGAATGCTTGCTATATTCAACAATATTCATAATTAACTTATACTTAAGAAAAATTACAACTTGAAAGAGGCTGGGCGTGGTGGCTCATGCTTGTAAGCCTAGCACTTTAGGAAGCCAAGGCAGGAGAACCTCTTGAGACCAGGAGTTTGAGACCAGCCTGGGAAACAGAAAGACCTCGTCTTTACAAAAAATAAAAAATATTAGCCAGCCATGGTGGTACATGCCTATGGTTCCAGCTACTAGAGAGGCTGAGGCAGGAGGATCACATGACCCAGGAGTCTGAGGCTGCAGTGAGCTATGATTGCAACAGTGCATTCCAGCCAGGGTGACAGACTAAAACTACATCTCTTTAAAAAAAAAAAAAAAAATTGAAAGAAAAGCCTCACTCTTCATAAACTAAAGTTACCCAGAGACAAGCATTCTCTAATCACAGGAAAAAATACCTTGGAAGAGATTAAGAGGGAAAACCAAAATCAACCTTAGAGCCAAAGTACTTAGGTAGAGTTAGAAGCTGATGGCAAATATCACACTTGCTGCCCAATGAGGTGAAGGGCTCAGGGTCGTGGATGCTGCTTGCCCCACCCACGGAATAGCCCAGCTTCCCTCTCTTACCTCAGAACAGAGGGTGTACAAAGGACACTTTGTCCCACCAAAGGTCAGGATCTGGCCCTGGCCTTGCCTTGCTTCCCCTGGCAGGAGCTCCTTGCCCACTTGACCCATGGTGCTCCTGCACACAGTGCTGAGGGCTGACAGGCCATCAGGCCACAGACCACAGCAATGATGACTCAGATCATTCAGCACTTGCAGAAGAAGCACAGCGAGGAGCCTCCAAACCACCCTCCTCCAAATCTACCCAAATGACCAATGAGACGTGGACAAGAGAGTCCCCGAGCCCTGAGACTAGGGGTAGGCCAACCACACCCCACTGACCTTGGCAGATCCATCCAGAAACACCAGAAAGACGGCAGCTAACCCAGGGGGAACAGTGGGGCCAGCACCCAGCTCCCTCCTGTGAGAAATGCAGCACTGCAGAAAGTCAGGCAGAAAAGCTAGACAAGGACACAGTATCCTGTGGCCTGGCAGGCCAGGGGAGAGCTATGAACTGTCCAATTTAAGTCCATTTGGGGTCCTCTGTGCCCATACAGGCTGGAAAGAGGAGGACACAAGTGCAGGTCTCAGCTACTCTCTGGCCCAGTTTCTTAAGAGGGTGCAGGCCTGATGCACAGTGACAGTGGGTGGCAAGAGGAGCCATAGACGGGACATGCAGAACACTCCAGGGAAGCACGTGTCATGACATATCAACAGCAACAGGGTGACTTGGCCTCCCTTCCCGTCCCAGGGAGTTACAGGCTGCAGCTTCCCTGCCCCTGACCACACTCCTGGGCAGTGTGGCTGGTTCACCCTGGAGGCCACATCCCTAACAGCATGCCAAGGAGATGTGAAAGAGAGGCCAGATGGAGGTCAGACCCAGCCAGGGCCCCAAGACACCTAAAGCAGAGGTTTCAACTACAGGAGGAAGAAAAAGCAAACACCACGTGGTGATTGCAGCTTTCTGCTTCAAGGGCCACCTTCTCCAGCCCTCCCCAGTCCACATCCCACAGGGCCTGGGTCAGCTTAAGTTTTCAGTATTTCAAGAAAAGCCAGAAAGCTGTATTTTTATGCCAAATCTCCAAGTTTTTAAATGTTGATAATTCACAATCTTTAAACCTGTTAGGGCACACAAAACACCTGCAGGTTCCATTCAGCCCCACGGGCTGCCAGTCTGCTTATGCTGCAGTGATTTTTTATTGGAAATAGTCCTGTTGTACCACTCAGCAAGAGGAGAGACATCAAATGAGGAAAGACTCCATTCTTAACACTGGACTCAACCCACCTGGAGCTGAAGACACCTCCAGGACTCCTGCCTGGGTCATCCACATCAAAGCCTAGCTGTACAGCTACCATGATCATCTCTGAAGTCCAGACCCAAAGCAGAAAACCCTCCTGGCAAGAGGCAGGAAAGAGCTTCCTCCAAGCCAGCTGCGTGGGACACAGGACCAGTGTCATGAGGTTGCAGAGAGTCAGGCTAGGCTGTTCAGTGGAAAATACAGTAGCCAAAGACCTAACCTTAGTTCAGGAAGCAAGAAATTCTTCCCTTTGCTCCCATTTCCTCACCTTGGAGCTAGTTTGGTGCCTTGCCTGTAGTCTGAACCCAACCTCTGCTCTTTTTGGCATTTTATAAAGTGCCAAAATATAAACTTCAGTTTTTCTGACAAGGAGGATGTTAGTTTAATTACCACTTGATCATTTTGTGCCACTGCCTTCTAACATCATAAAATCTCTTTCCATGATATCTATGATATTTCCATTTCTGGTACCATCAATGCCAACAAACACCATCTGACCATACATCCTGATTCTCATTAAGGGATCCCCTAATATGAATGGCATTTGAGGATTTTTTCCTATAGTGGACTATAGTCAACTCTGGGACAGTTTTTCCAAAGAAGCCTGAAATCTGCATTTAAAAAAAATATCAAATCTCCCAATTTTTAAATGCTGACAACCATTAAAACATTTAACAATATATGAGGGCAAACAAAATATATCTGCAGTTTTCTTCTAAAATGAAAAGGTTGAGTTAAATGAGTTTTAAGATCTTATCCAGCTTTTAAAATAACTGATACCGACTGAGGCATTTTATGATTAATTCGTATTTTGGTTTAGATGAAATGACCAAATTAAATTTCTCCATGTAAAGCTAGCCCGAAGAGGCAGTTTCTCTTGAGTTACAGCCAGAAAGGGTAGCTGGTCTTACTGTTTCTACTTATCTCTCTCTCTCTTTTCTCCTCCAAAGCACAGCACATATGTGCAATTTCCAAACATACAAGACACATGCAATTCAGCATATAAAACATGCCATGCAAGAGACCCCACAGGGACCTGCTTCAAGACAGTGTGTATCTTGGTTCCATCGTCACAACCCCAGGGCCTGACATGGTGCATGGCCCATAGAGAAGGCTCAGTGATGTGTGCAGAAAGTTTAAGTTCCCAGCAATATACCACTCTAGGTCCTCCTTCTATAAGAATAATTGTGAGGTACAAAATTTCACAGTAGACTTAAATTAAATACTGGCTATCCCAAAAAAACTTTAGATCATTAGCTACAACCACCCAGGGATAATAAGTCAGATAAATATTATTCCTCCACGTTGTACAGTTAAGACCTCTTCCCAGCAGCCTGCTCACAGCTTTGGACAGCACTTGCCTACACTGTAACTAAACCTATCTCTACCTCTCAGCAGACACATCCTCAAAGGAAAGCAGCGGATTCCTGGGCCTTAAAAAAAAAAATGCTGAGAGGGGACTGTGTATGCAAATAAAGACAAATAAAGAGTTCTAAAAGCAGATCTGGGAAAGTCCTGGATTCTCCACATGCTTTTGTTTCCCCTGGGGCTGTAGGACTCCCATGTAGCCACACAGAGCAGAACTCCTCAGGTGGCTTCATGAGGGCACACTTCTCAAGACACTAGGACAATTAACCCAACTTACGGTTTGCAATATCATTTTTAAAAGTGCTATCTTGACACAGCTTTTTTAAAAACAGGGTCTTGCTCTGTTAATCAGGCTGGAGTGCAGTGGTGCAAACACAGCTCACTGTAACCTCAAATTCCTAGGCTCAAGTGATCCTCTGGCCTCAGCCTCCAAGTAGCGGAGATGACAGGCATGTGCCACTGTGTCCAGCTTAACCCAGTTTTGAGGCCCTGGCTAGCGACCAGCCAGTTCGCCTTCTCCAGCAGCCCATTAAGTCTACAACCCAACCTTCTCTCACATGGGCCTCTCACACCTTGGGCTACTATACACAGGACCTCGCCACTCCAGAGCCACTCTGAGCTTTGGAGCCAATCCTCAGCTGGCTTGCCTGTCCCTTGGAAGCCACAATGCAGGTGTTTGCCCACAGTCCGCCTCTCCCCCCACCTCATGGCCGACCTCTGTGCTTCCTGAGTGGCCCTGCATGGGTGCTGTGTCTTCTCCTCAGGGAACTGTGAATAAAATAACTGCAAAACTTTTCCCAGCCTCTTCTCTTGATCTGCATCTGCCCTCACCAGTCCCCGCCGAAGACAGCACAGTTAAAACATGGGTGGACAAATAAAGAGGTAATTCAAAGGTTGTTCTTGATCGCAAATGTCCAGTGGCTGCCAGCAGTTATCAGAACCTTAAAAAAAAGCCTATATGAGAAATTGTTCAAAGTCACAAAGGAGTGACTCCATGTATGAACTAAGGAAAATCATAGCTTCCCTGCAGGAAAACGCAAATGTCACGTCCCAAGAAATGTGTCATTTCCATCCCTCAGAAGTTACTTTCCTGGTATGAGCTTTGGTTGGTTACATCAAAATGTGGTGACAATTGGGCACAGTGCCCTGGTGACCAAGTCTTCTGAGACATAGGCATGCAAAGGCACCTCTGTTCTGTGGAAAGAAGGATGTCTTGCAGTAGCCTGAGTGGAGTGCTCGTCTTTCAGATAATGCATGGGGAGCCTTCTGGTCGCCAGTAAAGGGACACTATTAGAAAGGAAAATATGAAGGCAAGGCTTTGGTGGTGGCAATGGAAATATAGGGTCTCCTCACATTTTGGAAGACCTATCTGCAGCTAGGGCCTCACCTTCTTGGCATGTCATAGAAGGGCAGGCAGAAAAGCTAGAAAACAGAAGCAGCAGGTGGTTGACGGGCTCTCCCCTGGTCATGAGTGTTCTGAGACTTAAACATTCGGGAATTGCCTCTGGCACCTTTCTGATTCAGGTCAGAACACTGCAAAATAAATGGCTGTGGCCGGGCGCAGTGGCTCACGCCTGTAATCCCACCACTTTGGGAGGCTGAGGCGGGCGATCATGAGGTCAGGAGATCAAGATCATCCTGGCTAACATGGTGAAACCCCATCTCTACTAAAAATACAAAAAAATTAGGCAGGTGTGGTGGTAGGCACCTGTAGTCCCAGCTACTTGGGAGGCTGAGGCAGGATAATGGCATGAACCTGGGTGGTGGAGCTTGCAGTGAGCCCAGATGGCACCACTGTACTCCAGCCTGGGTGACAGAGCAAGACTCTGTCTCAAAATAAATAAATAAAATAAACGGCTGTAAGCTTCATGGTAAATATTCACTAAGGTAGAGGATGTGGATGAAGTTCCCTGTATCAACATCATCTCCCATTGCCAGCAAGTACAATTCATACCCCTCACCACCAGGACCTGTGTTTAACCTGCCCATGCACAAAGATTCCCTCAAAAGCCTGCAGGCCGCTGGTGGGAGGGGCCTCACTGTGGCTCACCAGAAAAGGCTTTCTCAGCTGTGCTGAGTTTTGTTTCCGAACTCCCTCTATGCAGCTGGGACTCATAACCCTCAAGCCCAAGCCTTTCTCTCTGTTGCCTCCCCTGTGGAGTCTAGGAAGGCACTCACTCTGCCAGCCTCCCGTGCAGCTACAGGGGGTCATGTAATCCAGTTCTAATCCACGTGAGGTCTAGGGAATGGGTGAGTTCTGACCACAGCGGGCAGAGTTGTCCCCCTCGCCTGGGCTTGGATGTAAACTATTGCGCTGATGCAACAGAAATACACAAATGTGCTCCTAGGTAAGGGTCAGAAGAATGAGGATAAACAGAAGATGGTTATAATATTAGCTCTCTAGAGGTGTGTCTCTGTGTGTTGGGGATAACTTATTTTTTGGTAATGTTAAAATGATGTACACTTTAAACATGAACAAAAAATATATTGTCAGTGTGGACCCACTATTCAGAATTAGGTGATCACATGTGGTTCAACATATGGGCATCCATATTATACCCGGAAAATAAACTAGAGGAAGCTCTCCCACCCTTATCTCTGCACCTTCCTCCTGTCTAGGTGTTAGACCAAAGTGAACAGACACACAAGAGTGAGAATCCAGGCCTGCACTCATCTCTTTAGACACACAGACGGCTGCGATTAGATGCAACATGGCACAACAGCTTTGATATAAATGTTTATATTATTAAGAATAGAGGCCGGGTGCAGTGGCTCACGCCTGTAATCCCACCACTTGGGGAGGCCGAGGCCGGCGGATCATGAGGTCAGGAGAACGAGACCATCCTGGCTAACACAGTGAAACCCCGTCTCTACTAAAAATACAAAAAAATTAGCTGGGCATGGTGGCAGGTGCCTGTAGTCCCAGCTACTCGGGAGGCTGAGGCAGGAGAATGGCGTGAACCCGGGAGGCGGAGCTTGCAGTGAGCCGAGATCGCGCCACTGCACTCCAGCCTGGGTGACAGAGCAAGACTCCATCTCAAAAAAAAAAAAAAAAAAAAAAAAAGAATAGAAATAGCAAAATTCAGCAATAAAGCATCTCTACTGACAACTTGTAATGGAGGATCTATTACAAGACCAGAAAAAGACTGAAAGTAGACAAAAAGAGCCAACTCCACAGCCCCACAAACACTGCTGCACACACCATGGGTCAGCAAAGTGAGAGGCTCAGGAACTCTCACACACATTTGCCGTTTATCAAAATGAACAAAACAACACTGACTTGAAAAGACAACCTTAATTTTTTTTTAATGAGCCCTACGTTCTCTCTGTTGCTTTTAATTGCAGTGGCTCTACAGAAGAGGGGAAAGAGGGATGAAGGCTCTGATTGGCTGGAAAACGCCACAGAACATAAGGAAGCATTCTCGGGGCAAAACAAAACAGCTGAGATGACTGTGTCAGTTTGCTTGTCTCATTCAACTCCAAACACAGACATCTGATATTAAATCATACTTTTCATGTATGATTTTCATTCTTCCTTCACCCAAGAAGAAAAGAAAGGAAGGTTTTGGCAGTTTTATTTTCTCCTACAAGCGCTGAACATGCAGTCTGTGGGGTCACAGGCATAGATACAGAGGGGATGGCAGAACCCTGACCCGCCTGACATGCCTCAGGGCCTGGGCACAGCTGCTGCCTGGCACACTATGGGAATTGACTTTATTAGGTAAAAAGCTTGACTTCTTTGAGTCTCAATTTTCTTCAACTGGAAAATGTAGATAATATTGAACGATATAAAATTTCTTCTTTTGTAGGTCAAAACTGTTGATAGCAGCAATTTCATACGGTTCAACCTAATCATTCCTGCCCTGCCTATGCACAGGTTTGTTTTTTGTTTTGTTTTTTTTTTACAGGATCAAATGAAATTTATATGAAGGCGCACAAAAAAACCTATGTCTATAAAAACACCATTAACTATAAACTGGAACAGGAATCAGTGCTTCAAACTCTACATTTGCATCGCTTTATAAATGAAATCAGAATCGCTCTTTAAAAGGCAAATCCCGGACCCGCTCAAAACTATCGAATCAGAAACAGGAAGACAAGGTGAAAAATATGCACTTTGACAAAAGCCCCAGGTGATAACTCAAATTGGGAGAAAATGTTTTTTTCCAAGAAATAAATTGCCCCCTTTGGTTTGGGGTGGCTTTCTGCTGAGATGCAGGCTTTACCCAAGCCCATTTAGTATGTCTCCTTCCTGGACAAATAAGACAGATTATAAAGAACCCAGTGAGTGATAGTTTTCCTAGTAAGCGTGTAAAATAACTCCAGGTGAAAGTCAGTAAAAATTAGCACAGTTGCTAATTACTAGGAACTGGTAAAACCTGATGCAGATGTTTTTTTGCCATAGGGTGTCTTTACCACCTTACTCTCAAATCGAAGTCTTTTAAAAAGCTCTCAGTAGTTAAGTTCCTGAAGGTGAACCCAGATCCCCCCTGCAGCTGGGGCAGCTGCTGCACGCCCAGTCATGACTTACCCCTTAAGATGTAGTTCTGATAGTTCTGATCAGCCTCAGCTCCCACCTTGATCAAACATGTCAGACCTTCAGCCACTACAAATTCATGCACCAAATCCTTGTCATCCTGGCAGGAAAGAAAACAAAAATACTTCAAATACTGTCCCTGTCCACCTTCCATCCCAGCTGTGCTGCTAAAACTATGTACAAGCCTTTAAAGCCAGAATGGACCCTACAGATTGCTCTGCTGTATTCAAATGAAGCATATCAACTGTTGCCAAAAGAATTTTACAACCAGTCCTAACATTGTCCTTTGCCAAACACCAGTTATTGCTGCCTTCTGGGCAATCTAATAAAGATAAGGCAAATGAATCTCCTCACTGCCAGAAATATTTACAGTGCCTTGTTTTTCATTCTTCAAGAAACACCAGGCTCTACTCCCCCACGGTCCCAAGGGACTGGCCACGGAGAAGCTTGCTGGTTTTCTATTACAGGAAACATTTGATTGCAGCAAAGACTATCAGGTGAGGAACTCAAAGCCACTAATGTGTTCCAAAGATAGTCCTTGGGACAGAGGTTACAGAAAAGGCTCTTGCAAGGGCTGAGAACCACAGGAAGCAGTTTATCCAACCTCCAGTAGTTGTGCTGCCTGCAGGACAAGCATGGAAGCAGGGTGCAGGGTTGGCCATTAACCTGGAGCAGCCACGCCATCCCTCGAAAGGACCGCCTTGGCTGGCTTGCAGACCTGATCACAGAAGGCAGGACATGGAAGAAACTTCAGGGATCATCTCATCCGGTGGTTCTCAGACAGAAGTCTCCAGACCTATCAGCCAACAGAGACTGGCAGCAAGGGCATTCCCTAGGAACTTGTTAGCCCCACTACGGCCCTCCTGATTAGGAATCTCTAGAGGGAGGCCCTGTTTCTCAAGCTCAGAAGCAGGTGATTCTGAAGAGCTCAGACGGTTCTCACCCCAGACTCCTTCACATTAGAATCATCTGGAGAGCTTTAAGAAGGACCAGAAAGCAGGACCTTACCCAAATGGATTTAATCCAAATTTCTGGGGTGGGGCCCAGGCTCTATTAAATTCCCCAGGAAATCCTCAAGGGTTGCCTGTTCAAGAACCACTGATTTAATGGTAGCTTTTCTTTACAGATAAAGACACTAAGACTCAGGAGTGGCAAAAAGAAAAGAAAAGAAAAGAAAAAAAAAAAACATTGGCAAGATCATTTAACTAGCCAGACCCAAACCCAGTCATTTTTTTCATAGTACCAAGCTGAGAGGGATTTTTCCACCATCGTTTTCCTCAACTGAGATTGGGAGATTTCCTCAATTGGACAGTGCCTTGTCTCAAACGCATCTAGGATAAAGCTGAAACATTCATCTTAAATGATCACAACAGGGCAAAAATAAAAAACCTCAGTGATGTAAATGGTAGAAAGCTCAATGGAATAATGAAAGGTTATTATTATAGGAAAAGTCAGCAACCATGGCTTATCTCCAAAAGAGAAAAAATAATGTAGATGAACTGGCATAATTCTCCTGTTCCTACATGAAATCAGCCCCTTATTTTGATTTTGATGGCATTTTTCAATTATATGGATGGGGGACCAGGTAAATGTGGCCAGGCTCAGCAAAGGCTCCCTTTGAACCAGGAAAGAGCTCTTCAGGGTCAGAGCTGACTTGGGGGGAAGGGTGGGTGAGTGATGTCTGCGCCCTGAACGTAATGAAAGACAGCTGTGTTAACTCAGACTTCAAGATAATCATGGCTTTGGAAGAAAGAAAATGGGACAATATCATGAGTTTTTGGAAAATTACTTTACACTCATATGTATAAAGGAAATAAAAAATAATTCTCTCTCCATCCATATCCTTTTCCACCAGCATATGTGAAAAGTGAACATTTAGATGAGCTCATGTCTAGTCAGAAAGTTTTTCCAAGCATATAACAAATGTTTATTACTTTAACTAAAACTAGATTCACACATGACTTCATGGTGAAAAAGTGAGAACAAGCTCTCAAGAAACCACTCAAGCTAATCACTAATATTAATATACCAGAGAATTGACTGTCTGGCAAAGGCACTTGGAAAAAACACTGGACAGGCGAGACAGTGTTTATAAAAATCGTTCAGAACTGAAATTTATGCACATATGTAGATAAGGCACTCAGGAAGGAGAAATTTATTGATAATTAATGTGGAAAAAAACTTCCAAATTGGCAATGTGCTAGGTTTTACACATATATCCTAAAATATATGAGCATTAAGAAATGATTTTTAAAACATTGGTTTCAGAATAGAATGAATCAAAATGTTAACACTGATAGGTGCTTATTGCTGCATTTCAGAATTTTCTCTAATAGCCATATATTAAGCTGTGATCATTTTTTAAATGCCTATTGGTCAAGGAATATTCAACCCAAAGAGATGACCAATGCCTCTGTTTTTCAGACACTTACAATTTAGTTTGGAAAAGAACCTCCACACCTAGAAAACATGAGAGATGATGGAGACGCCGACCCACGGGTATGGAAGGTGGTGATCCATGCCCAGACAGCACCGCTGCCTGTGTAATCCAGTTAATCCCCCATGCATCGCTGCCCTGTGGTGGAGTGCTGTTTTTGTGCACATGTGTGTGGTCTTCCAAACAGACTATAAACTTCTAGTAACAAGCACCTTCTTCCTTGCCTACATGGTGCCAATGAGGCTGCTCAAAAATATTTGCTTAATGACGGTCCTGGGAATTCAGAGAACAAACACTACAGAGTGAACTTGGTTGAAGTGATCTACAAGAGTCCAAGCATGTTTATTTTTTAATGTTTTCAAATGAGAGAACTTTAAACATATACAAAAGACAACGGAATAATCTAGTGAACCCCAGGTGCCAATCAACCCATACCAACCCTATTTCATTGATCATCCTACCTGTTCCCCTGCCACATTAATCTGAAGCGAGTCCCATACATCACATCATTTAATTCATAAACATTCCAATACATATCTCTAAATTACAGGAACTCTTCTTAAAAATATGCACTCACAAAAAATTAGTACTTCTCATTATCAAATGTCTGGTCAGTGACCAAATTTCCAACTGTCTCATAAATACTGTTTTTTTTTTTTTTTTTGAGATGGAGTCTTGCTCTGTTGCCTAGGCTGGAATGCAGTGGCGCAATCTCAACTCACTGCAAGCTCCGCCTCCCAGGTTCACGCCATTCTCCTGACTCAGCCTCCCGAGTAGCTGGGACTACAGGCGCCCGCCACCATGCCCGGCTAATTTCTTTTTGCATAAATACTGTTTTTCACAGTTTTATTAGGATCGAAATAAGACTCATACATGGCAGTTAGTTGATAGGACTCTTGAACATCTTTTAATTCAAAGAGTTTTTTTCTTTTCTGTTGGAATTTGTGTGTTGAAGAAACCGGGTCATTTGTCCTGTACAGTAGCCCACAGTCCAGATTTTGTTGGTTACACCCCTGTGGTGTAGTTTAACATGTACCTCTGTCTTGGATCATTTACAAATAGTTTATTGCATATAGAGGCATGTAGATCCAGAGGTGATTTTTTTGGCTTGACCGCATCATTGATGGTAGTTTGTATTTCCATTAGGAGGCATGTAATACCTGGCTGAATCTCATGCTCATCATGTCAGCAGCTCTTGGGGCTCACCACATAGATCCATTAAATCATCCATTAGGGGCTGACGGATGGTAATATTCTCATTCTGTTACTCCCTCTTGCTTATTAGGTAGAATATTTCTACAAACAAGACTTCCCTTCAACTATTTGATCATCCTAAAGTTCATAAGTGACAAGGCAAAATAAATGTGAGATACTGAAACTTAATTCATCTGCAAAATAGTAAGCTAGTTTGCTAGCATCTTTCACCTGGTTTTTTTTTTTGTCAATCCATTGTTATTTTGTAGTGTCACTATGAATTCATCAATACAAACTTAGTTTGTGTGTTTTGATCCAGTGCAATTATCACCCTTACTGATGCTCACTGTTCCATCTTTGGCCAGCCAGTGGGTGACCCTTCAACTTGCTTCTGAGTTCTTTTGGAAATAATCCTAGACTATTCGATAGCTTTCTTGCTCTCTGTATAAGATGTTCCAAGTTAATTAGTTAATTTTATTACGTTTCCTACTCCAGACTTGGAATCAGCCACTTCTCCAAGGAGCTCTGGTGCCTTTTGGTGTTTCAGACCACAATCTCATTGCTAGTGGTGCTTTTTGCTAATGAATTGATTATTGCTTCTAGCTTTTTTAAAAAAAAAAAAAAGCTTATTTGCTTAAGATAATATACATGGGTTCATTCTGATATTTCCAATTAAATTCAGGAACACAGAGTTGTTAAACTTAAGAATCCTAATTTTTAAGAATGCTTAGAATGACAATTAGAATCTCTCGCACACACACCAGTCTCAGAATAGTAATACCAATACTATCACCACCAATACGATTATTGTAAACAGTTTTGTTGTGGTTGTGGAGTTTTTGGCGGTTCCTTTTGTTCTTAGGGTATATTTTACTAACACTGCACAAATTACAGTGTTTTTAAGTCACTTGGAATAGCTATTAGCTGTGTAGCTCTGCCACCAGCTCTCAATCAGGTGTGAGAGAAGTTAAAGCTGAAGAATGGAGACAAGAGGCAGGCTGATAGACTAAATGAGGAAGGGGGAGGAGTGGTGTGAGCATGGCCTTCTGCTGGCATAAGAAGAGTCTAGCCCAACTGCAGTTGGGGATCTGAGTCCAAGAAGAGGACATAATGGAGGGTGAAGAAGTTTGTTGTGTTCAGCTAAGTATCAGGAAGACACACGTGGATACTCTGAAGTGGAGCTTTGGGAAAATTAATTAGTTAGCACAATATTTACTAAATTAGAAACAGGAAAGACTGAAGACAGAGACATCTTCTAGAAGACAATTCAAGTTACCCAGTCCATTCATTTATAGTTTAAGTAGTACCAGATACTATGCTAGGTACGAAAGGCCTGGCGATGAACCCCAGTGAGCTCACAGACTACTGTACTCAAGACAAGTGCTCTGAAGTATCTTAAGTTCTATACAGTTTGAGTATCCCTTATCCAAAATGTCTGGGACCAGCAGTGTTTCAGATTGTTTTTATATTTTGAAACATTTACATATACATAATGACATATCTCAAGGATGGAACCCAAGTCTGAACATGAGATTCATTTAGGTTTCGTATACACAATTTATATATAGCATGAAGGTAATTTTATACAATAGTTTAAATAATTTTGCCCTAGAAACAAAGTTTGTGTGAATACTGAACCATCAGAAAGCAAAGGTGTCACTATCTTAGCCACCCATGTGGGTGATCAGTGCTAGTTTGGCACCACCACCACTCCTGACTCTGAATTTATATGCTACAAATATGCAATCATTTTCCTACACCTATTCACAAATAAGTACTTAACAGGAAAAAACATGACATGCCATTTATACAATGAAAAAGCATAACATGTTCCAGGTAACTAAGTACAGTGGCATCACCAGAATATCTGTCTCATCTGCTACAGTCTCCCCCTACAATGTTGTGTTTTGATTAAAAGGCTACTATACACTATATTTTATTTTGGGGGGTGAGAATAAACATCAAAAGTAGTTGAGGGTCCAGAAGTGAGTCCTCTAGGGATGAGGAGGCATTCTTCTGGATGGGCTTTTAATGTTTTCTCCACAATCATCTGCCACATTAACAAGCGTTTTTGTCTTAGAAATCTTTGCTTTTATAAACTAGTATGATTTCTTGTTCTGTTTTGAATGCGCACTGATCTACACTTCAACAAGCCCATCACATATTTTCGCCATGTCATCTCTAGGCACTTTTTCTACAGTGTTATCATCTTCATTATCACTTATATAAGATCACCTTGATTCAGAAACATTTTAGCTATTTCAATTTGCCATTGGTTCATGAATGAACAAATGGGGCCTCTTCACCAATGTTCAAAACTTCAATATCCAATTCTTCCAGCTCATTGATGGACTCTGAAGATAAACATGCAAACAATTTTTGTATTTACAAGGAGGTCAGACATCATTTTCTTCTCACTTGACATACAGAATCCTTCAAAGTCACCACTTGTTCACCATCATCACTAAACATAGTCAGAGTTTAGGGGTTGTGCCAGGCATGCACAGCTGTGTCTTTAGTCACTGTGTTTCCAGTGTTGGCAGTAGTATATCCTTCATGCTGAACATCCTTCATGCTAAACTGCTTTTGAAAACTTCACTGCTGCTAGCATGCTGTTCAAAAAAGTGTTTTTAACACTTATTCCTCATTGATCTAAGAATATCCTTTATTAATGGATCTAAGAATTGATTCCTCATTGATCTAAGAATATTCCTAAATTAATGAAGTCACATTTGAGGGAAAGTACATGGCATATTCATTATTTTTTATGAGAATTTCAGCTGGAAGACAAGCAGAACAGTTGAGGAAAACAAAATCTTGCCATCATCATCTAGTCCAGCTTCCCTGAAGTAAGCATAAGTCCCCAGTACAAAATGTTTATGAAACTAATCAGAAAAGATGATATGGTGATCCATGGCTTTTTGTTAGCATAATAATGGAATCGTAAGAAATGCACTCCTTTAAAATAGTGAGGATGCATTTGCTTAGCACAGCAAAATTTCATTTATGTGTGCCTGCAGCATTAGCACAGCCTAGCATGGTTATTCTGTCCTTGGCACCCGTAATTCCCATAGGAGTTGTCTCATCAGCTCTAGTCAGTGTCTTTCTGGGGCTGTAACTACAAACAGTAATGTTTTTTCATCCACATTATAGACGTGTTCTGGCATCAAATTTTCATCAGCAGTGACCTTGGCAAACTTGTCAATGAATTTCTCTACTGCTTTGTGGCCAGCAGAGCTTTATCACCACAAATCTTTAAAAATTTAATGTTGTGTCTTTTCTTAAATTTCTTCAATCACCCTGTTGAAAATATGCAGCTCCCTTCCATTTTCAGTTTATGATAGATCTTTGCTTGTTTCATGATCAGCATACCATTAAGTGGCATGTGTTCATTGCATCACTGATGGATCCACTCTATACACAATTGAGATCTTCACTTTTAGCTTCAGGCAATGTTCTCCTATTTTTCAGTAACTCCTGCTCATTGCTTTCCACACAGAACTTCAACAGTTTATCCTTCTGTTTCTTCAGGTCATCTATGGTGATCATTCTAACACCATACCCTTTTGTAAGACAGTTCACACTTACGCCACTGCCCAGTTTCTCCAACAGCTTCATTCTGTGCTATAGGTATATATAAATGACTTCTCTTTTTTATCACTGTTACCCAAGGAGATATCTGCATGCCTTTTGGACATTTTCAACAATACCTTTATACCACAGAACACAGAATAAGCAAACACACACAATGAGTAATGCCTGTATGTCTTGGCCCATGTGGACATTGTGAGGAACCTCCCATTGGTGCATCCAGCCTGCACACATGCCATTTTATTGCCCTTTGTGGGCATGCTTGCATGGAGGGATCTGGGCATGTGTGGAAAATATATATCACAGCTGAAAACTTGCAGGAGGTTCTTTTTCCCTTGGGAATGCTAAATAAATCGTGTGTTGTGAGCCTGCACTTTGACTATGACCATCACATGAGATCGAGTGTGGAATTTTCTACTTGTGGCATCATGTCAGGACTCAAAATTTTTCAAATTCATTTCTAATGGATTTTCAAATTAGGGATGCTCAACTTGTACAACAGGTAAGCACAGGATACTTTTTATTTATTTATTTATTTATTTATTTTTATTATTATTATTATACTTTAAGTTTTAGGGTACATGTGCACAATGTGCAGGTTAGTTACATATGTATACATGTGCCATGCTGGAGTGCTGCACCCATTAACTCGTCATTTAGCATTAGGTATATCTCCTAAAGCTATCCCTCCCCCCCTCCCCCCACCCCACAACAGTCCCCAGAGTGTGATGTTCCCCTTCCTGTGTCCATGTGTTCTCATTGTTCAATTCCCATCTATGAGTGAGAACATGCAGTGTTTGGTTTTTTGTCCTTGCGATAGTTTACTGAGAATGATGATTTCCAGTTTCATCCATGTCCCTACAAAGGACATGAGGTCATCATTTTTTATGGCTGCATAGTATTCCATGGTGTATATGAAGCACAGGATACTTTTAATGGTATTCGGAGGGACCCTAATTAGGGTGAGTGATCATTCTGAGAGGGTATCCCTAGCAGGAAGAGATACCAGAAGGAAAACTGAGATACATATAGAGTGGGTGTGGGGTAGCAAAACATTCTGGGATAGAAGTTGTAGGTCCAGGCCAGGCGTGGTAGATCACACCTATAATCCCAACACTTTGGGAGGCCTGGGTGGGTGAATCACCTGAGGTCAGGAGTTTGAGCCCAGCCTGGCCAATATGGTGAAACTCCATCTCTACTAAAAATATAAAAATTAGCCAAGCGTGGTGGTGGATGCCTGTAATCTCAATTAGGAGGCTGGGGCAGGAGAATCACTTGAACCTGGAAAGTGGAGGTTGCAATGAGCCAAGATCACACCACTTAACTCCAGCCTGGGTGACAGAGCGAGATTCCATCTCAATCAATCAATAAGTTGCAGGTCCAGGGCAAAGGTGTAGAACAGAAAGGGCATGCCTTACTTTTGGAGTACAACTTCAGGAGGAACTCAGGTTGTAGCCAAGGACAGAGAGGTGGGCAGCAGAGGCCAGATCAAGAAGGACTTCCATGTTATGCTGAGAAATCCAGACGTAACCCAGAAGGCAACATGGAACCAACAAGAGAGTAACTCCCTCTGGTGGGAAGCTAAGAATGGACTGAGTTAGGGAGGACCAAACACACACAGTGCCATGAATAACTGCTGCAATTTTCCAGGCATGAACCAAGGCAGACCTCTAAACCCCAAGGCATTTCCGAGGTATGCAGTGTGGTGGAGCAAGGGTGCACCAGGTTCAAACCCATGGCTGTTGGAAGAAAAGAAAGAGGACTTGTCTCCAGAAATGTCAACACAGAGAAGGGACTCTGTGGTATGACTGAACACAGTGAAGTAAGAATGGGACAAGAATGTGTGGATGGGACAGATTTTGGGCCTGCCCTTTTGCCTATTCCCTCTCAAGCATGTAGAAATCTACTCTGGCTCCCACTGACAACTATCGCTCACAAAGATAATCTTTTAAGGATGTAGATGAGATGGGAACTGAAAAGAAGTAGAATGTAAACTAGAATCAAAAATCCTAACAGAAGAAAAACAATGAACCTAGATAGACGCAAGCTCAATGCAAAAACCATCTTCTCTATGAAACCATCTCCTGACCCTGCCCTCATATAGCTGATCATCTTGGGGCTTCTCTGCATACCTGTCCTAGTCCTCTTCATTTTGTTGGTGACTTTCTCAGGGTAGGAATGGAGGGAAGGTTTAGGAGGCAATGATACTATGGAATCCAAGACAGATTTGCACAGGTACACAAGGGGGCATAGCCACAATAGCATGGTTTATAACAGCAAAACACTGGAAATTAACCAAACCATCTGCCAATAGAAGAATGAATAAAACAACTTGTGTTTTATTCATCCAATGCAATCTTCAATCAGAGCTACATCAGCTATGCCTACACCTATCCCATTCTCAGTAAGCAGAAGTAGGATATATATGCAACATGATCACATATGTATACAGTTCATACAAAAGAATATCACATATTGTTGGTGAATATTTACCATTAGGAAACATGCATGTGGGGGTAGGGTGGAAAGAGGTTGGTTGGGATGGGGGAGCATAACACAGGTCTTCAGTTATACCTCTAATAGGCTTTGCACATGTATGTTTATTGCAGCACTATTCACAATAGCAAAGACTTGGAACCAACCCAAATGCCCATCAATGGTAGACTGGATGAAGAAAATGTGGCACATATACCCCCATGGAACACTATGCAGCCATAAAAACGAATGAGTTCATGTCCTTTGCAGGGACATGGATGAAGCTGGAAACCATCATTCTCAGCAAACACAGGAACAGAAAACCAAACACCACATGTTCTCACTCATAAGTGAGAGTTGAACAATGAGAACACATGGACAGAGGGAGGGGAACATCACACACCAGGGCCTGTCAGTGGGTAGGGGGCTAGGGAAGGGATAGCATTAGGAGAAATACCTAATGTAGATGATGGGTTGATGGGTGCAGCAAACCACCATGGCACATGTATGCCTATGTAACAAACCTGCATATTCTGCACATGTATCCCAGAACTTAAAGTATAATAATAGTAAAAAAAAAAAAACAAAACAAAACTAGAAGTAAATATGGAAAAATATGTGATAAAGTTACCTTTACTTGTTATTATGTTTGAAATATTTGACATGATAAAAATTCTCAACTGATATTATGACCTAATTTATATTGTAATCTAAAGAAAATATTGTAATCTAAATTTGTCCTTCCTTTTCATAATAAGTACAGGTAGAAGCTTGCCTGTATCTAATTTCACAGCAATGTAAAAACAGGTAAGTACTTATTTTTTTCCTATTTACCTGAAATATCTGCTTCAGGGAGAAAAGGGCCCTTCTCAAATCTCGTCCGCTGGAGTTGTATAGTTTTTCTGAAATAAAGAATAAAACATATAAATTAATTAAACTGACTCTATTGACAGTGAAAACACAGGCAGGATATGAATGATAACAAAACTATCCCTGGAAAGGTAATGAAAGCCTATTCATTTCATTCAGGATACAGACCTTACCCCCAACCATAAGAAGAATGTTGCATATACATATCTGGTGTGTGACAGGTGGTATGGAATAATGTGTAGATGGGACAGATTTTGGGCCTGCCCTTTTGCCTATTCCCTCTCAAACAGGTAGAAATCTGCTCTGGCTATCACTGACAACTATCACCTAGATTTTTCACCCTCATCTCCCATCCTTCCTCTCTCCAGATCTCTATTTCCAGCTGTTTGCAGACCCTATTTTCCAGTTTATAAACTATTTCCACTTGATGGCCAACTATACCCAGAAAAACCCATGCAGCCAGAACAGAATCCATCCTTCTACCTCATGCCTCCCTTGCCTTACAGGCCCTGCACCCCCATGCTTTCTGCATCTCCTGTTCCTGGGGTGTGCTGGCTGCCTTGAGCACTCCTCAGGTCCTAGGGTTCCCTAGGCAGCATGGGAGACCCAAGGGCAGCATGGCAGCTCTACGGACTAGCTGGCTCCTTCTAGTCACATGAGGGCCTCTGGGCAGGAAGCCAGCCTTAGCTCTGCCTGGGCCTGGGTTCTCACTCATGTTCAAGGATGGTTCTGGCCATGGGCAAGGCAGATGAAAGATCCCAGTCTTGGAATTATCTGGCTGAAGACTTGGGCTGACTTCCATAAGCCCACTGTTGAGCAGTCACTTTTCAAATATATGAGTTAGACCAGGCCTCAGGAAGAAGGAGGTGAGCTTAATACAGGGCCCATCCTCCAGAGATCACCATACAGCTAGAGAGACAGATGAGTATGCCACAATTACTAGCTGGCCAGAGTGATGGTGCTGCAAGGTGCTGAAGACACACCGGAGGGAGTCCTGTTCTGGTTATGCAGGACACCAAGGAGCACACATCCTGCTTAGCCTCCCAGCACCCACACTTGGTCCTGATCCAGGTGGCTCAGGTGTGCATAGGGTTGCATTCCTAGCACCCGATGCCAGACTTTTCCAATAGAATCACCCAACGCATGTTTACTGAGAACCTGCGGGGTACAGTTCGAGGCACTAGGATACCACAGTGAAGAATGGAATTATCAGGAGCAAAGGCTAAGTAATCAGACTGCCTGCATTCCAAACCTGGTATCACCATTTACTAGCTATGTGACCTTGAACAGAACACTTTACATCTCTAAGCCTTGGATTTTCCATCTGTAAAATGGGAACAGACAATATTACAGGAAAATGGGTTCTGTCTTAAATTAAGCATGTGTACTATGGAGTGGAATGCAAAATATCATTTAAAGTGTTTAGATATAATAAAGGCATTCAAAACAATGTCACCTCATTGGCCAACCACCTTGGGCTTCAATTCTAGCCTAAAGGGATACAGGGCAGAGCCACATTCCCCCCTTGTGCAAGTGGCATGGAACAAATGGCCCCAGAAGAGTTTGTAGAAGTCTAGTGACAGAAAGGATATGCTGATTTTTCACAGTGGCCCAGGAAATGGATAGGCCCCCACTGAGAGATATTTAACAGGACACAGATAGGTAAAGCTCAGTATTTGCTTGGTAGTCATTTCTTCAAAGGCCTCCCTACCAGACATATTGCCTTCTGGCAAAGAACAGAGGGGTCCTGTGGAAACTCCCACTACATGACATCACTTCCCCATTTAAACCCTTCAGTGGCTGCCCACCGCAGCCAGAATGAAATCCAAAATCCTTTGCACGGTCTGCCAAGCCCTTGGTCACACAGCCCCCTCCCTTGCTGTATTACAGACACTGTGGTTTTCTCTCACATCCTGGGGCAGTGCAGGCTCCTCCAAACTCACAACTTAATACATATTGCTGCTAAGTGGCAGGGGCAAGATACTGTGGGGTGGGGGTCTGGGGAGTGGTATGTGACTCCAAAGATTCCCTGTTGTTTGACCACTATGGAATCTACCACCTCTAAATACAATATGCAGCCCACAAACACTTGCTAATTATGAAGAGTTGTGATTAAGAGAAAAATGCATCACCTCTCTAAAAAGTAGGAGCCTAGAAAGCTCCAGAGGAATCAACCATCCCCAATCTGAACATCTAATTCATCTCTGACCCGAAGAAACAAGGCCCTGGTGACTCTCAGGCTGACCTCTAAAGAGTCTGTGTGGCCTCAACATATGAGTAATAAATAGAGTGGGTTTCCTACTGCATCACGCCTGGAGTAGAACCCTGGTCTCTGGGGTGATCACACTTCTTCCAGCTTTCACTGCTAACATCTGAGAATCCCCAAATCCCAGAGAAACAGACTTTGTTTTTTGCCAATACTACTTCTAATAAATAAGAATAAAACTATCAAGTGAAAGCATGGGCCATGTATACCCCCAAAGAAGTGGACCAGATTTATCCTATCCAGGAAGAACATCAGTAGAAAAGAGCCAATTCCAGGTAACTCTTAAGTCAATAGGCTGCCAAGCACCATGGCTCAGGCCTGTAATCCCAGCACTTTGGGAGGCCGAGGCAGGCGGATCACTTGAGGTCAGGAGTTCAAGACCAGTCTGGTCAACATGGTGAAAGCCCGTCTCTATTAAAAATACAAAAATTTGCCAGGCATGGTGGCACATGCCTGTAATCCCAGCTACTTGGGAAGCTGAGACAGAAGAATCTCGTGAACCTGGGAGGTGGGGATTGCAGTGAGCTGAGATCATGTCACTGCACTCCAGCCTAGGTGATAGGGCAAGAACCTGTCTCAAACAAAACAAAACAAAAACAGCAATAGGCTTGCATTAGACCTTCTTACTTGTTAGCAGATGACAAGCAGAAATAGGTCATAAGTAGACTCAAAATATCACAGTTAAAGTCTCCTTTAGTTACTAGTGACATATTATTGTTTCTGATTCATCTAAATGAAGATCATCATTAGTTGTGTTCTGATCATTAAGGTTTTACTACTTGGTGCTGTAGTCAAAATAATCAGTTTTTAAAATACAAATTAAATATTAGTGGAAAAAAATCAGCTGAGAATGACTGCTAATATTTTGTTGAAAATTTCTGCATCTATAATCATAAGAAATACTGGTTTATAGTTTCTTTTCTTGCAATGGTGTTGATATTGAGACAATGCGAATTTTGTGAGTTGGGGGTACTCCTTCCCCTTCTGCTTTCAGAAGGGATTTGTATAGACTTTGTGTTATTTATTCAATTTCTTCATTAATATAGGGCTATTCTGATTATCTCTTTGTTCTTCAATGAAGTTTGTTCATTTGTGTCTTTCAAGGAATTTGTCCATTTAAGTTGTTAAATGTATGGGCATAAAACTGTTCATATTCTCTGTCATCCTTTTATTAACGGTAGCAATGTCCTTTTATACCAGGTATTGGTAATTTGTGTCTTCTATTTTACTTGGTCAGTGACTAGAAATCTATCAATTTTATTTTAGCCTTTTTCAAGAATCAGCTATTGATTTCATTAGAGGTTTTTTCCTGCTGCTTTTCTGATTTCTATTTCATTATTTCCTTTCGTTTGCTTTGAGTTTAGTTTGCTCTTCTAGCTTCTTCAGGTAGAAATTTAAATGATTTGAGACCCGTCTTGTTTCTAATAGAAGTATTTAATGCTATAAGTTCATCTCTAAGTACTGCTTCAACTGCTTCCTGTAAATTTTGATATATTGTTTTCATTTTCATTTATTTGAAAATTTTATTAATATTGAATTCAGAGGGGAATAACTTAACCTTGTGATTTTTTTGACCCATGGTTTATTAAGGTGTATTGTTTAATTTCCAAATATTTAGAGATTTTCCAGATATCTGTTACTAATTTCTAATTTAATTTCTTTGTGGTCAGAACATATACTTTATCAAATCTTTTAGATTTAAGGCTTATTTTATGGCCCGGAATATGGCTTATCCTGGTGAATGTCTCATGTACACTTTAAAAGAACATGTATTCTGCTGTTATTGAGTGGCTGTTCTATAAATATCCACTATATCAAATTGAGTAACAGTGGTGTCCACATCTTCTATATTCTTACTGACTTTCCATTTACTTGTTCTATAGATTAGTGTGAAAGGAGAGTTGAAGTCTCCAACTATTACAGTGGATTTGTTTATTTCTTCTTTCATCTTTATGAGTTCCTGCTTTAGGTGCTTTGAAGTTCTGTTGGTAGGTGTGCTTACATTTGGGATTGTTGTGGCTTCTTGGTGTATTGAACTTTTATTGCTATGTAATACCTCTCTTCATCCCTGTCAATATTCCCTGTTTTAAAGTCTACTTTTCTGATACGAATATGGACACTTTGGGTTAGTGAATGGTGTATCTTTTTCTATCCTTTTATTTTTAAACTATCTATGTAGAATTTCTTTTATAGTTGCATCTTGCTTACATGCAATCTGACCATTGTCTTCTAATTGCTATGCATTCACTGTATTTTTATCCTCTGCGACATCACAACTTACTCTTCAGTGGCACTAGAACCAAAGACCTCAGGCAGGTTCTGACGCCATCTCAAACTCTTTGATAAACAGCATCCTTCTACAAATGCCAAAGATATCTCCCAGTGGTGCCAAAAACCTCTCCTCTTTTTTGCCAAATGTCATTTAATTAAAATAAACAACAATTTCTAATCGAGAAGTACTTTTCATTCCAACTATCTTTAATTTTCAAAACAAAACCTTTATAGTCATTTGTTTAAATTGTCTATTTCAAACAAAACTGAGTAAGAAAATATGTAGTACTGTTGCCAAATAATGATTTTTATTGTTTTAAGCAAGAGAATTCTCACTACAGACTTTGCAGATTCACAAATGTTAATGTAAGTTTTGTTTTTCAATATTAAAGCTCAAAAGAACAGCTAATCTATATAAAAATATTACCTATTTTGGCTGAAATGTCCCTTAAAATGCTTTTCTTTTTAATTCCCTATGGTATAAAGCACCAGACAAGGTCTTGATCAGAAATCCCACCATGTGGCATCTGTTACATTGTAACTTTTTTTATCCTTCATACAAATGGCTAGCAGAGATATTTCATTTTTTGACAGATACCTTCGCTTGAACTACTGCAAACCTTTAATATTTATAAGCATTCAATATTTTAACAAATGTTATGCATTAGTCCCTATATCACATGAGAGCAATACTAGCGTCATCATCATGGTTGAAATAAAAGTAACAAAATATTTATTTAAAGGAATATTACTCTAGAGTACTGTCTTTGGAAAGACAATTCCATAATACATTCTCTCTCTACAAAGAACAATACTGTGGTTTAAAATGAAATCATAGTGCTTTATTAAAACTCAAAGCTACCTGCTATGTTTAAAACAGTGGTACCAAAAAGCCTCTCTGCCTAAACCTATCTTATTCTGTTGATTCGTAACATACATTTTAAGAGACACCTCAGTCTACCTAGAGGCTTAGGAAGGATTAGGATGCAAGGATGTTTGTAAATGACATATAATTTGTCATTTTACATGAGGTACCATTTCTGCTGGTAGAAGAGGATCCAGCAGGCATTTCACTATGTCAGACATCATGCCCAAACCAGCAACTTTGATGTGACAGCCCTTTGATGTGGTTCAAGAGAGGCCCACACAGACCAAAGGAGAAGCACTTCCTCCCACAGCCCAGGTCCTGGGTTCCTTGCTGCAGGACTAACAATGCCATGGGAGGTGTCGTCTGGAGCTTTATCTGCTGGGTAACATTCCAAGTTCAAGAAACCAGGCATTCCATTTGTGTTGCATCCAAGTTTCACCACACAGAAACTTCACCAAGGCTGTGCAGGCCTCTCCTTCAGCTGAGACTAGAATGTGAAGGGCTCACCCAGGAACGGTACCTGGCCTGCCAGATTCCCAAAGACATTCTTTACATCACTCTTGGATCCATTTCCTATGGAACTCCAATCACCCCTTCTTTAGAAGCAGCCTGTCTATGATGATTCAGGTATTTTCAGTCTGGGTTATGCAGGTGTGTGCAAGGATTCCTCGAGGTAGGATGACTGACAGACATCGTGCTCCCTAGTTCTGCAATCCAATTCTCTACTCTGCAGGCTGTGCTCACTGTGTGGGTCTCCCACGTGTATATGTGGGTGTGTGTGTGTGCAGATGCATGTGCACATATGACTTCAATCTGTGGTTGGCACAGCCTAGTTGCAGGTCCACTGACCCTCCAGCTACATGCAATATACTGTATAGACTGTCCTAACAGCTCCTGAATCTCAAGGAAAGGAATTCAAGTGTGCCCACTGCCTGAAAATCAGGCAAAGCAAAATAAAGTAGATTCCACATGCGGTGCAGAAGGGGGCTGTAGACTACCCTAAGCCAGCAAGAGGGCAGCTGCAGAGGCTTCACCTATATGCGAATCCCAAACTTTTCTTGTGAGTTCGCAGAGGTTCTCCTTGCTTCTCTTTGCTCACCTTGGCCATGAACACATGTCAGTGAGGGTAGTACAGCTCCAATCAGGGGAGGTTGCAGGGGAGCAGATGGTTCCTGCCATCCCAGACTCAGGTGGAAAGCTCTAAATCAGAGCATCAAGGAAAAAGAGGTGCTGAGAAACCAAGACATGACACTGTGGGTCCCTTCCTGGTGAATGTCAAAAAAGCATAAAAAGGCCGGGCACAGTGGCTCACACGTGTAATCCCAGCACTTTGGGAGGCCAGGGCCGGCAGATCGCTTGAGCCAAGAAATTTGAGACTAGACTGAGCAACCTGGTGAAATCCTGCCTCTACAAAAAAAAATACAAAAATTAGCCAGGGGTGGTGGCCTATAGCCCCAGCTACTCAGGAGGCTGAGGTGGGAGGACTGCTTGAACCCAGGAGGTCAAGGCTGCAGTGAGCCGTGATCATGCCACTGTACTCCAGCCTTGGCGACAGAGCGGAGGTGACAGGGCTGTCACATCAGAGTTGCTGGTTTGGGCATGACGTCTGACATAGGGAAATGCCTGCTGGATCCTCTTCTACCTACCAGCAGAAATTCTATCTCTTTCTCAAAAAAAAAAAAAAAAGTATAACAGTAAAACTCAAAGCAGAAATGGGGGCTGAGATCAAACTGGAGTCATTAAGATTTGCCTTTCTCCTGAAGCTCTGGGACTGCCAGGTGGGAGGTGTGCAAAGAGGTCCCCCCAGCACAGCCCCAAGGGGTGGCCAGCAGCCAATGAGAGCTAAGGCTGCAGAAGGTCCTGGGGAAGTACTGCTGATTGCTGATTCCAGCAGCTGGGGAGAAGCTGGGGGCAGGCTGATTATACATCCCTTACTTTTAGGTTAAGTACAGCTTGCACTTGGCCAATAAATAAATGAAGAAACATATGCATTTTTTCTCCCACCGCTTCCAAATTAAATCTGCCTGGGGTATACTCATTTGGGTAGCATTAGCCTTTGAGTAAATGCAATTAGAAGCCTATCTTTGGTAACGACAAGAAGGTGTAATCAGAACATTATTTGTGGAAGTCTTTAGAACTGCCCCTCCATCCTTTCTTGCCATGTTTCTTGCCTTTTAAAATGAACTATGTCCCTTTAATAGTTGCAATCATGTATTATGCTGTAAACTAGCTTGTAATAACAAGAGTAGAGGGCAAAGCATTGGATACCCCTGGGGACCATTCCTGCTTTGTCTCAAAACCCCTTTGTGGCCCACAAAGATCAGTGCTGAAAAGTACAGCCAAAGGGGTGCTATGCTTCCTGTTCAGCCAAGAGCACAATGAAGAAAACTTCAGTGTGTGGGGAAAGACAGACCAGAACATTAATTAGAAGGGCCCAGTGAGAAAAATGAGAACCAATTTACATCAGTGAAAGAATATGTAGGGGGAGGAACAAAAATCCCCTTCAAGAACGGAAGTAGGGGAGTGAAAGATACATCTACAGTATCACGCTTTGGGGTCTATAAAAATCGCTGAACTGTGAGACTAATAATTACAGCACATACTTCTCTCATCAAGTGTCAAATACATTAATGAAGCTCCCCGTGGGAAAACCTGGACCACGTCCCCAGAGCCTATCCTCTGCTCAGGGAAGACAATAACTTTCCTTTTTCCCCTGGGCTGCTGCAAAGTATACCACGTTTCAAGAGGAGATTCATTCACAGGCACAATGTCCAGGCCTACACTGACAGTCTGTTGGCAGCAGTTATTGACAATACAACCATCATGGTTTTTCAGGTGCAGCCATGAGAAATTAGCTCCTTATCTGCCAGGCATTTAGCTGTGTGCCATTTGCTCTTCAAACACCAGTCAGAAAGAGTTGGTGAAAAACAACTCTGTGAAACACGACCCAAGACAGCCTCTAGAAAATGACTGACCAGGCTTGGCTGACGCCCATTTCCCTAGCCAGGAAGCACGCAACCCAAGTTACTGTCAGCACTGAGTGAGGCAAGAGAATTGGACTCTAGACCTTGTTCTCATGAACTCAAATGCGGCACGTGACAAACGAACCCCCAGGAAGCATGGCTCATTTCAACCTGCAGCCTCACTCCATTATTACCTGCTGATGTTTTCAAGAGAAAATGTGGCATCACGAAAACTTTATTTTACAGTGAAAAAAAATTGCTTGGTCGGACTTTGGAAATCTTATTTTCCTGTGATTTTGAAGCTTGTTGGAGTTATGGCCTCCATATACAAGTTGTAAAAAAAAAAAAAAAAGAAAAGAAAAAGTTCAGATACACAAGATGTTAATACAATTTCAGGGATATGGATGCCCAGAAACTTCCTGTGGTCTTTCAGGACATTCTATGAACTGCAGGGTAAAAATCATGGACCGAATCCAACATCTTCATTGAACAGGTGAAGAAATGTAGGCAGAGAGGTACCATAGATGCTGGCCCCAGAGCTGGGACTGGAGCCTCAAGGAAATGCAGAAGAGTAACTGAAAATGGCTAACAGAAATGGAATTGGCCGTATGATGTGATTGTACAATAAAAATAAGGTAAACAACTGAGCCACTGAAACTCACTCACATCCTAGCCATGACATCTATGCCACCGTGTAAATTCAGAGAGAAAACACACACATGCCAAAGCAAAGGCTTTGCTTTTGAGAAGTCTGACTCATCCCTTTTGTCTGTGGGGATGACTGTGAGTAGTGGAGGCTTGAGGTACCCCCGATTTAGCCTGAGGATGAGGAGGCTACACGTGAACAATGACAAGGTCATAAGACCTGGTAAGACAGAAGACTGCTTAAGAAGAACTTATTGAAATCCCAATTCCCTTGGATTATAATCACATTTTAAATACTTATGAGTATATAAACCCTACAATAATCTTAATGATTGGTTATCTACTAGGTAGGTGCTATGCTGAGCATGAGGTTATAATTGTAAATGAAAACAGTCTCAGCCATTGGTTTATCAGTTGTAACAAACGTACCACATTCATGCAAGATTTTACTAATGGGAAATTGGGGAAGCTTGAGGGGATATATGGGAACAAACTTTTGCCCAATACTTTTTTCCATAAAATTTTGCCTATTTGGGGAGACAGACATGTCCCCAAACCATGGCAATGTCATGTGAGAAGGTGATGGTAACACTAAGGGTTCCCAGAGGAAGGAGTGGCAGAACCTGTGAGCCTGGGGATGGAGAGTGGAGGTTCAGATGAGGTGACATGGAACAAAATGAACCACAGTGAGAAATGCTGTGCAAAGAGGGAAACTGAGGAAGAGAAAATAGTGTCCCCAGCATCTAATATTTCAATAAATGATTTAATTTTTAAGACCACGTGGAGGACTGGAAAGAACACGGGAGGATCAGATATCATCCAGATTCCTAATTCCCTCAACATCTGGCCTGGTCACAGCTTTACAGGTTAGCTAAACCCAAGAACATTCTGGAGTCTTGCTTTCTGTAAATGGGCCAAATACACAGCCCTACTCTACCATGTTTATTTGGCCATACTGTCACAGAAGATGTGAAAATCATATCCATATTCATAATGGCTAAAACTTCAAAGCATCCAAGATGTCCCCCACCCATAGAAGGTGAGGATACACAAACTAGTACATCCATACAATGGAGTGTTTATTATTCAGCAATAAAAAGAAATGAGCTGTCAAGTCACAAAAAGACACAGAAGAAACTTAAATGTATATGGGAAGATCTGTGTACAGGTGCCCGGAGGAGGCAGCACCGTGATGCTGTTCCTCTAAAAAGTGAAAGAAGCCAGTCTGAAAAAGGCTACATACTACACATACATAGTGAACTCCATGACATTCTGTAAGTAGCATAACCGTGGAGACTGTAAAAAGATCAGTGGTTGCCTGGGGTTTGGAGGAGGGAGGGAAGGATGAACAAATGGTCCACAGGGGATTGTTCGGGCAGTGAAACTCTTATTCTGTATGATACTGTAATGGTGGATAGTACCATTATACATTTGTCAAAACCCACAGAATATACACCATAAAGAGTGAACCTTAATGTAAAGTATGGACTGCACTTAATAACTATCTGCCAATATTGGTTTATCAGTTATAACAAATGTATCACATTCATGCAAGATGTTACTAATGGGAAATTGGGGAAGGTTGAGGGGGTATATGGGAACAAATTTTTGCCCAATATTTTTTTCTGTAAAATTTAAACTACTCTTTCCCAAAATGAAGTCTGCTTAAAAAATTACATCCAAAGGCAAGCCCACAGGAAGTGGGAGAGTCCCCAGGCTCATGGAGGGCACAACTCTTTACAACCCCTTCCGCAAACACATGCAGCCCCAGGCCTGGGATTTGGCATTTTCTGCCATGAATCATCGCTTATCTGTCCATGCACACTTCTGTGATCTCCCCACACCAGGGCCAGCTCTCATCCGCAGTGGTTTCCCTCCAGCCCCTGGCAGTGTCTGGCTCGGGTAGGTGCCTGGTGTTCATGCTGGTGGGCAAGTGTATGTGTTCTAAGGCGTGAGTTAACCCGGGATTCCATAGATGAGCTTCAGACACATCTGTATCTACTCTGAGTTCCTAAAGGGAAGGGTACAAGTAATTTTTAGGACACTGGATGTTCCAGATGCTTCTTTGTTACCTTCAGCAGGCAATCCTAACTCCTCCTTCTTTCCTTCTTTCAAACAATCACTGACCATTCATTCTGCAACAAGGGCTATGCCAAATGGGAGAGTAAAATGATGCATGGGGCAGAGCACTAGTTTTCAGGAAGCTTACAGTTGGCGGAGAAGATGATTTGTCAACAAAGAGGACAGCCCAGTATTGCAGGAGCTGAAACCCAGAAAGGTGTCAAATGAAGGAGCCCTCCCCACTTATTGCAGGAGGCAAATGGCTTTCAAAGAGCTATTCACCAAGAGGCTGCAAAAGACTTTAAGTCATAAAATTATGTATGCGGTTGCTTGCCTGTCATTACCATCTGCTGAGCCCCACCCAGTTCCACACCCATTTGGTCTGGTTACCTTGGGACCCACTGGCCCCATCCTCATCTTTACTGAGGACGAAAGCCCAAGCAAAGCCATTTATACCTCTATTCTGAATTAGTTCATAGGACACTATTTTTCCCTCTGAATTGGAGGGAATGAGTCAGCTTTGGGGCCCCAGCAAAGTCCACGTCCATTTGCTCCCTTCTTTGCATTTCCAAAATTGTCCCTTTGTGGAAGCATAACGGCCCAAGTCAGCTGATGAAGGCCACTTAATAGATCAAAATGCTGTTTCAAACCTGCCATTTTCCCTCCCAGAATCAAAGAATGGTAGAGAGTAAAGGGTCCTCAGAGACCTGCCTCTGCGGAGAGGTTGAACTGCTCACCCAAGCCATGGAAGATCTGTGTACAGGTGCCCGGAGGAGGCAGCACCGTGATGCTGTTCCTCTAAAAAGGCTGCTGACCTAGGTAAGCAGATGAGTGGCATCTCAAACGCAGTACAACTGCCCCGAGGCAGCCAGCAGTGTGAAAAACAGGTGACCAGGGACTTACTTCTGGCCTCTCTCTTCAGTCTCTATCTCAGGGCTGTCTCTCTGGGCCCTGAAAATAGCTTGGCCAACCGCCCTCCTCCCTTCTCCCTCTCTTTCTTTCTACGTTCTCTTTTCCCATAATTAGGGATCTGGAGAACCTTAAGGTATTTTCTTTAGTGATGGACTTTTATAATTCTTTTTCTTAATTTCCAAATTAAGTTGAAATATTTGAATTACATATTTTCTCAAGACTCACATATTCCTTTTTCTAGTTCTATTTTTAACATTATTTATTTTTTGAGACAGGGTCTCACTCTGTCACCCAGGCTGGAGTGTGGTAGTATGAACATGGCTCACTGCAGCCTCCACCTCCCAGGCTCAAGTGACCCTCCCACCTTAGCGTCCCAAGTAGCTGGGACCACAGGTGTCTACCACCATGCCCAGCTAATTTTTAAATTTTTTGTAGAGACAGGATATCGTTATGTTGCCAGGCTGCTCTCAAACCACTTGGCTTGTGTTGTGATTACAGGAGTGAGCCACTGCACCCATCCTGGTTCTCTTTTAAAAACAACGAAGAACACGCACCCGAGTTGGTTTTGCTTGTGAACAGGGCATCCCTCTCCTGAGATGGCCATGGCACAATGGCGTCACTGCCCTGCAGCTGGCCCTACTCACCCCCCTACTGGCAGGGCACAAAAAGAAAGGAGGCTTCCTAAACAAACAAACCCATTCTCTCTCACTCTTCTGGAAGCATCCAGGGCTCCTGGTAGCATCCACAGGAAACCATCCCTTCCAGTTGGGTGTGAGGTCCACCTCTCTGGGGAGAACATTTAGGAGACAAAAACCACCCTAGCACAAGGGCTGGAAACCACAACCACATACCACCCAGCCAGCCCCACACAGCAAAAACTACTTAGCCCTCTTATGGAGGCACCCACTGCAGCCAGGACTGACCTAGTGTTGGCCTCTGCTAAGCACCCCATTCTCCAGTCTCAGCTCAAAGAACCTGCCACCCTCGGCTCCTGAACCTGTCTCCCACCTGCTCTTGGGGGCCATTTTCTCTACTTCACCTATGGCACCAGCTGTCAAAGTCCTCATCCTGACACCGTACCTATGCCTGCTTTGCACTTTGATTTCAGGCACCACTGTGCCATGGCCTTGGACAATACCACCATCCAGACTCCTAAATCCATATTTGCATTTCAGAGGAAATTCCTCTCTGCACCTAAGTTTTCTGATCAGTAAAACAGGATTTAAAATACACATTCCAACATCCTGAAGCCATGTGATGATGAACATGATCATGTTGGAAACACACCTGGCACAAGCTAGATACTCAGTAAAGACTACTTTTCTTTCTCTCTCCAGCCCCTAAGGCCTCAATGACATTTCTAAAAAATACCTAATGTCCTCCATACAGTGAATAGTCCAGTCCTTTCCTGGGCACTGCACTCAGGGCTATAAGATGCCTCCTGTCATCTGTCAGGTCTTCTTAACCAGGTGGTGAGACAGTCCCCTGAGCTCAGACAGGCCCCAGCTGGGCCCTGGGGGTCTCTCTCCAAAGCACAATCACTCCCCCAAAGAGATTGCCTCTTCCTTCCTGGGGTCAATGCTGGTTGATAGGGAAGATGTTCACCCTCTCTGCCCTAAACACTTTGAGAAAAAAGAAATGAGTATCTACTCCTTGGAGAGAAGTTAAGGATCATTAGCTGGCGTCAAAAGGGAACAACCCAGCATCAATCATGTCACTGTGCAGAGATGGTAAAACTCAGCAGTTCACTTGCCCCAACCCATGGGGCCAGGGTTCTTCCTTTAAGTATTCTTCAAGATGGAAACAGCCACAAATCTATGGCAAGTATCACATAAAGCAAAGAAAATTGCATCAGAAAAAAGAATGGATATTTAAAACAACTGTTTTGATGGGAGTTTATTCGGTAATGAATGGGGAACAGAAGAACAACAGTAAAATAATATATACTGGCATTTTTACAAGTTCAGTACAGCTTAAATACTGGTTTTGTCTCATAACAAATTCACACCTAGCCTAAGGTTTGTACACATTAAACGGACAAGCTGTGTGCGGATCCTCCGTGGCCTCCTGACACTTTCCTCTGTATTTATTTCCAGGCTGTGTGTCCTCTGGTAAGGAGGGCTAAGCCAAGAGTGCCATGCAGTTCCAGCAAGTTGTCTCAGTGAAAACAAAAAAATGCAAAATACCAAACATAAGGTCTCTTCCCCTTTGTTGTGACAGCTGGGTGAGTCCAACACATTTGAGAACCTCACTAAGAAACAATGTGGATATAGCTTCAAAGTTCTGCCAGACTTCAATTGCAGAAAAGAGAAAGAGAACCTGGGGTTAGAACCTCAGCTAAATAAGTATTTCTGAGCCTAATACCTAATCAGAGTATATTTCCTGATGAAACTGACCATTTCCCTCTGTCATCTCCCATGGAATAACAGAGTTACAGAAGGGTCCATACAGAGAAGTGGGCAGGATGCAGTGGGAGGACAACCAGCAACAGGCTCAGGGGCCCAGCAGGGTGACCACAGCTCAGGCACTTACTGCCTGTGTGCTTTTAGGCAAGAACTTTATTATCTCTTGGCTACGTTTTGCATGTTACAATGTTAGAATGGCTAACCATAAAAAGAATGGTCATATAAGCTTATGGAGAACCTGGAACAACTGGAACCTGACGCTCTGCTGGTGGGATGTGAGATGCTGCAACCTCTCTAGAAAGCAGTTTGATAGTTGCTTATCAACTGAAATATACACCTACTGTTCAACCCAACAATTCTATTTCTAGGACTTTCCCCAAGGAAAGTGAAAATTTACACACATAAAAACATTTCACCAAGGTTCATAGAAGCTTTACTCAGAATGATTTTTAAAAACACCCTACTGGAAACAACTCAACTGTCCATCAGTTGGCAAACAGATAAACAAACTGTGGTACATTATACAAGGGTGCACTAATCAGCAATATAGACTACTAACGCATGCAGCCTAGATGAATTCTAACAATATTATGCTAAATGAAATAAGCCAGACACAAAATACCAGATACTGTATGATTCCATTCACATAAAGTTTCAGAAAAGACAAATCTGATCTATAGTGACAAAGCAGACCAGTGCTTGCCTGGATTGGGAATAGCGGAGATTGATAGGGAAAATACATGAAGGAAACTATGGGAAAATATTTTTTGTCTTGTTTGAGATATAGTTGTCAAAAGGTGAACTGGATTTAAAACGTGTGCATTTTATTGCATGTGAATTACTCGTCAATAAGGTTGATAAAGAAAAGGAAGGTTGATTCTAGAGGATCTACAATTCAGTTTTAGTTCTAACTCTTAAATATTGACCTTAAATAACTTGTTTCCTTTCTAGATAATACCATCCATAAGATGTTATATAAACTTAGATCACTATAAAACATCCTTTGGGCTGGGGGCAGTGGCACACACCTTTAGTCCCAGCTACTCAGGAGGTTGAGTTGGGAGAATGGCTTGAGCCCAGGAGATTGAGGCTGCAGTAAGCTATAATTGTGCTACTGCACTCCAGGCTGGGAGACAGAGCAAGACCTTGTTTCAAGAAACAAAAACAAGAACATCCTATGAATATAAAGCAACACAAAAATCATTACTGACCATGAATGCATTGAGATAGAGTACAGATAATGTGAGCTGGTGACACAGAAACTGAACACCAAGTGTAGCCCCCATATGTTGTGACTGGGAGAGGAGAAGCCAGTTGGGGCCAAAGTGGTGGATGTAGACAGAACCATCCAGGAGAGAGCCAGTGTTGCACTCGGCAGCCATTTAGTGGCCAATGGGAAAATGGAGGAAGTTCTGTTGTGTTCACTACCAGCTGCTAAGTATACAAAGATGAGCAAAAAATGTGGTGGTGTTGAGGAACTTAGAGTCTAACAGGAAAGACAGAGTCCCAGGTAGATATGTGCAGCCTAATGCAGGAAGTGATGGAACAGAGGAGGGCGCTAGTCATTTGGGTAAACTCTGGGGAAATGAGTCAGTAATTCATGTGAATAAAGGCAGGTGCAGTTTTCCAGGCTGAGGGAACACATACAGTAGACACCAAAGAGTGAGACAGCCTGGCATTGCTGGGAACCTTTGTGGTCCTATGATGGGCAGCACCATTTCTTTCCTCTGCAAGAGACACAGGCTGACTTCTGGAATAGTTAATAATCACCCTCATGGTAGGTTGGCTGAGCAATGCTTTCCTGATGTTTCCTCAACCAACACGATGTTGTCCATTATGTATCATGCTCTGTGCTAGGTTTCAGGTTCACCTAGCATGTGGTGTCTTGACATGATAATGCCACTTGTCACTAAAAGGAAGAACACCAAGGGCGCTCTTCTCACAAGCTCCACTGGTACTCCATTGGGGTCTACTTGTCTCACCTGAGTCAGTTCACAGAGAAAACTGCTGGGGCAGCCCCTGGACTTCCACAGAATGGTGGGGAGCAGGGACTGGGAGCTGCTAAGAGAAACCACCACAGGCCCTATGGGTGGGCGCATGCTCACAGGCTTGCTGGCACACCATGCTCACTCTCCCTCCCTCCCTTTCTGAGTGGCTTCATCAATTCACACTGAGGTCTAAGCCAAGGGAGCCTTTGCAAGAAAGACTCGCAACCACAGGCCACTGACAGGAGAAGACAAGGAAAAGAGCATACCATTCTAACACCATGATCACCATGGATCCCAGCAGGCTCATCGCTGGTGGAACTATTTCAGGCAGAGAATGTGAACCAACCTCTGACTGGTACATGATAAGAGCCAGGACATATGGGTGGGAAAGGGGAACTTAAGATACATTCACAAGAGATGAAGTTCTTGTTGGCTGTGAAGACCTACCACCCATCCACCCCCAAATGCTCAAGTGGCAGCCCCCACACCCCAACTCCTTCCCAGATCATTGTAGAGCAGATAGAAGCACGTGATCACCGGGAATGAAGTTGGCTCGACCACACCCTCTGTGTGGGCCACAATCTTGGTGGCAATTCAGCTGCAGAACCCTGAGGGTGGGGGGCACAGTAACAGACCAGGAACAGGAAGCCAGCCGGGACAGTGCCTTCACTGCCCCAGTGAGTTCTCCCTTAGGCTTCCCCTTCCTCCACACACACCAGAGCCACAGGCATGGAAAATGTCCTCAGTAATCTTTGTGGTCCGACAGCAGGGCCCCAGCCTTCACCACACCCCCCGGGGGGCTGGAGCTTTTCCTGTGTCTACATATGGCCTCAGGAAGAGACATGCACACCCGTCATTATACCATACTTAGAGGCTCCCTCAAACATCGACTGCAGAGAAAGGTGCCATTAGGACTAAACCAAGCACCCAAACTGTTGCTTTGCAAGGAAGCAGAGTTTTGTTTCTTCCTAGTCTGAAAACTATGAGAAGGCCTGTTTTTATATTCTCATTGAGACTTAAGGCTACTAGATTTTTAGTATTATTTCACCAGTTAATACCATATTTAGAGAATATTTAAGCAAAGTCAGCCTAAGTCAGAGAAGCACCTTTAGCATCTCCATGAACCAAAAAGGAATTTCAAGAGCAGCTCCTCCCTGGCCAGTCTGGTATGTGGCATGGGAGAGACATAGAAGGAGTCCACGCACATCCTACCTTCAATTGCAAAGCAGGTCATCGGAGGTTCAGGCTTCACATTTTCTGAGACATATATTAAAAGAACTAGACAATTGAACAGAAAAAGATGTCAAGAAGTCAACAAAAGGGAAGCAACAAGTGGCACAGGTTGCCTATATGAAGGAGCCCTCACAGCTAAGAATTATCACAGCTGGGACTGTCACATAGGATTTTTAAATAGTCTAGCAGAAATACAATAGTTGATGTATGTGATATCTTTAATCGTCTCACACTTGAATGTGCACAGCAATCACCCGGGGAACTTGACAAGAACAGATTTAGCTTCAGCAGATCTGGGGTAGGGCCTGGGATTCCGCATTTCTACCAGACTCACAGTTGGTGTCCCCACAGCTGGTGAATGGTCCCGGGAGGATGCTCAGAGAACCACTGACCTCGGGGCATGTAGTTAACACCTGCAGTGCTTGAAGAGGTGGCCAGTTTGAATGTGAAGGAGTCCATGCCAGGGGTGGCTATTACATGTGCTTCTAATCCTGCTATCGACATCTGCTCCAGAGGGCTCATTAACCAGCATCAGAGATGACAAAATGCTTCTCCGATGGCGAAATGTATGACATTCAAGATATGTCATTGGCCAGAAAGGTTGCAGAGGCACATACATCCACCCTTTAATGACAATTAATCTCTGTACCAGTTCTTCATATGAAAAATGGGTTAATATAAAACCTACCCTGTTCATGTGAAAATACTTGGTAATGTGTTTTACTAGCATTAATTATGGTTTTGTTCACCTTGGAATAAAACATAAAGAGCCAGTGGAGTGCAGACTCCTCTGACATATACACGTTCTTCAATACTCAGTAGATGGATAAAGTAATAGACAGCAATACACAAAAAGATACTGGGCTAGCAAGAGTAAAGAGTGGGTGGGATCTTAGTACCACTTCTTCTCCTTTCCCTCCTTGGTTCCAGGACAGTGGTTGGCTGTGCTGAGTGGAGCATCTGGCTGAGCCCGACTGTGCCTGGGAGCTTTGCCGTCCATCTGTCAGTGCCAACCAACACTGCTCCTGCCTCTCCATCGGCCACACTTTTCTGCTGGCTTAGTCCTGGGCTCAGGACATACCATAAGACCTGGGTCACTTCCAGATTAAGTTACAAAGTAGAATCTTTGTGACTGGCCTTCAAACACCAGAGGTCAAACCATCTGGCAAAATTCCCCAAAATCCCAAATTCTTCCAATCCTCCCACTCACAAAGCAGTCTTCCTGGCTGCTCCAGAGCCAGGATGGGGAGCCTTGGAGCTGCATTTGAAGTGAAGTTCCATCTCTCTTCCCACTATTCTGAGCCCACACAGGCATGGGTCTGGCTGGCTCAGAAAAGATTTCATCATGGCCCTTGGCTATCATTTTTAACTGCAGTTGAGTCATGCATTGTAAACCTGGCAGGTAGTCTACAATGTTCTCGTTCTCTCTCTCTCTCTCTCTCTCTCTCTCTCTGTGTGTGTGTGTGTGTGTGTGTGTGTGTGTGTGTTCACAGGATGATCTCGGAATAGACTCAATTCCATTCAAGTCAAACAAACATTTATTGGACTTCATGAAGTGTGAAAGAAAGATAAAAGACTTGCTTTCAGGGAGTTTGCAAACTAGTGTGAAAGCAATTACACAAAGTATAAGACAGGACAAACCAAAAAGTCCTGGTGACTCTGCTTTGGAGACCCACAGCAGAGGAACCACGGGGTCTGCATCAGTTGCTCAGGGTAGAACCCTGTGGCCAGCCTTCTTGCCTCTCCCTACTATACCCCCAGTCTCATCTGGCAAGGAATCCCACATCCAACCCTTTCTTACTACTGCCCTGGTACACTTCTGGCCTAAGCAATCATGCCTTGCGGGGCGGGGGGGTCACGCAGTGGTCACCCTGCTTCTCCCCTTGTCCTCATATAACCCTGATCCTCCAGATCCTTCTGGGTGAGACTTCCCTGGCTATCTAAAATCTCAGATGTGCACCCAAATATACTCTTCTTTCAGAAGCACGTGTCTGTTTTTCTCTCATAGCACTTATCATTATCACACTATGTATTTTACTGATTTACCTTATGTGCTGTCTCCCCCACTGAAATGTAGGCTCCATAAAAACAGGGATTTGTGTCTGCTTTACACACTGCTGTATCCCCAAGACCTTAAACAGTGACTGACACATAATAGGTAGGGTGAATGAAAGAACCAGTACCCTCCCCCTCCTTCCCTCTTCCTCTTATCTTATGAATAGGGTATTTGAAGTCTGTTTCCGCCACCTTTTTTTTTTTTATAATTTGAGAGCTTGAAATAATTTTCAGGATCTTTAAGACATAAGGTGTCAGACATACATACCTTCTGCCTAATTCCTTAAAACTCTAACCCATAACAAGCTCCCTTTACATCACTGTTCGGAGTTGAGGAAACATGAATTAATTTGTTCTCACTTTCAACTAGATTAACAGCAGAAGTCACAGTTTCAGAAAGACTGCCTCTGATTCAATAGTGCAAAGACTTTTTTTTTTTTAAATGGGTAGGAGGCAAAAGAATGTCTTTTAAAATGTCAGCCATGAGAGAAAAATACCTTTGTCTTTGACAGTTTATACAAAAATTGTGTTTAGCCTGCTTCCAACATTAATTCCCATGGTAATAAAAGTCAAATTTTTGTCATTTGTATTTTGTTTACTTCAAGGTGAGACACTATCTCAAAATACCAAGAGAGAAAAATGTCTGCGTGGTATCTGTCCATGGTACCAACGGAACCCAAATGTCCCCGTTTTCAGAACCATGTAAGAAAGCTCTGTTGCAACCAACTTGGGTGGGGAGGGGGTGAAAAGAGAAAGCGGGAAGAAGGGAGGGTGGTGACTGCTATCCTGAAAAAAAAAAAAAGTTGTCTGCCTTTTCCCCAGCCCCCACTTTACAGCAACTTAAGGAAATTTTGCAATCCCACTAGAAGGACCATATGGTAATACTCCCTTTCTTTTCATTGTCTTCTCCCAAACCCTGCAGTCTTAGGGAGGGAGAGTTTTGGCTCACTTGAAGAGCTTGGTCCAAAAGGAGGCCTTTCAAGAGTAGATTATAGCCGCCTGCAGAAATTCCTGAGGCAATTTACTAAGAAAAGAGATGCAAAGAACAAACACAGAAAGCAACAATGACCCCACCGCTCCCCTCCTTCCTTCAGTCCTGTTGCTTTTCTCCTTCAGTGAAAGAGAAAAGCTGAGGGAAATTAAGGTTTATTTCCAACAACAGCTGGAGAATGCCTTATAAGCTTTTTAAAAAATGAGTTATGCTCTTTAAACGCAAAAAAAAAAAACAAAAAACAAGAAAAAAACACCTCCCAATATGCCCAGCCTGGCCTACAGCACTGCATAAAAAAACTGTGGTTGGAAATGGACTGAGTTTCCAGAGAACATGAATGCTTTCCTAATGCCATGAAGAAGGAAGTGCTCAAGACAAGGGAAAAACTGCTGGAATCCCCATTTGGAGACAAAAGCAAGAAGAATGTGGAGGCAACTCATGATGTGGTGATGAACCTTAATTGAGATCATTACTGAAGCCTGCCAATGAACATGCAATACAAATCATTTACTAATATTGAGGTTGGTCTATTCTACTGCACCAGGCTGCTACAAAGAACAAATTAAGGATGAAATGCTATTTACCTGCTACAATTAGTTTTGTACATAATATCTTAGTGACAACAGTGGGCAATATGACTAAAGTTACTCTCCTACGTTTCTAGAGCCTTACAGAAACTGCAAACCTCCAGAACAAAGCTTAAAAAACTGTAAATGGAAAAGGCCTTTGAATAACTAAAATATTTGTCAATGTCAATAATGCCCTTGAAGGTGTAGGCAAGAGCCTCGTGCTGCATGTTCCTAGGTCAGAAGGACTGAAATTGAGTTCACTTTCCCTCTTCTGGGTAGACATTTCAGCTACCCCCAATTTCCCGCTAGCGAAACTTTAGATGGATATTGGACAATGACCATCTCCCTGTATGTGTGCAAATATTTCTGTACAGATTTAAATGTAATTTTTCCATGATTCTAATGTGCCTGGGGAACAGATGCTCCAACACAGCAAATGAAAAGCAGCGGACGAGGCAAGGTGTGGGATGGGCACAGCAGGGGCCCCTGGAGCAGCACTGAGGAGGAAAAGCTATGTGGACACCGGACCTCAGAACTGGCTGAGGCTAAGCGATAAACCGTCTTATACGGGGCTATCAAGGTGCCACTGCATAGAAGCAGGCGAGTTTACAGAAAGTACATTTGCTTAAACCCAGTTTGCAGAATTAATTTGTTTCTCTTTACAATTTACAAAATCTTAACAATTTGGCTGGCTGTAATTGTTTTAACAGCTAGTTCTGCCTAGTTCTGGGTGGCCAGTATTTAGAAATGGTTAATTTGCTTCTGATTCTGCCCCCTGAAGCTGCAGCTGAGGAAGAACTGTGGGAAGAATAGGTTGCAGGAAGAGTGGACCCTTTTCTCAGGGAAAATGCATGGCAGGGCATCAGTGCCAGCCTACCTGGGCAGTAGCATGGAGGGTAAAGCAGAATGAGACTTGTCAGTCCATTTTACACATTTATGGATCTACTGATTACAGACATTCCCTCCTAAGCTCTTTCCAAACAAAGAAATATATCTAATATATTCACGCTATATAGTCAAAGAGTTCTTAATATATGTCTAAGAATAATGGCTATTCATATTCATCATATATTAATACATTCATTTGGAATATATATGTATACTTTATAGTACACATTCCTAAAATGGCCCTGAGCAACTGAATGTTCCTTACATGCTACTATTAGGACAGATGCAAGGCAATTACAATGTGGCAGAAATTTTCAAAAGCTGTAAACTTATGACACTACCAACATAGATGGCTACACACTTAATATTAAGCAAGCAAGGAAATCTGGACAAGTGATCACTGGGCAAAAAGGATGACAGCTCCACTGTATTGCAACTCACTCCGGGACCCGGGTTTATTATGATGACACAGGAAGGGTTATATTATGAATAGGTTCAGTGTCCTTTAACAAACAAAAAGGCAATGTATAGTACCTGTCAGACTTACACCCAAATCAGATAAACTTCTTTAAATTTTTTCACATTTAAGGCATAATCTTTCATTTTCTTGAGAATTATTTTATGCATGTGGCTCATTCCCATCTCTGTAAAACAGCGGTTACCTACTTTATCTGTAATACATGTGAACAACTGAACAAAACAAAGACACACAGCAATGGCCACTGGAAAGGGACACGCAGGAAGCGAAGAGATGCAAAAGAACCTGGCATGCTTGTTATTTGCACTTGACTATCTGAAGTTGATAAAAGTCCATCAAATCTTGTCTTTTTATATGTTGTATAAGGTATATTTAGAATCCTCTCTTTGATATTTATACTTTGGCTGAGGGGAGAAGAAAATAAGAACTCAAGATCTAGAAGATCAGAATAACAAAGTATCTTCAATAGTTTGAAGGAGTCAGGGGGTGGAGGTGGGGAGGATTGGGGTGGGTAGCAAGAGTTAAGTGTGGAAGATTACCAGGAGTAACTTGGCTGGGACTAATGGGTAACAAAAAGGAGAAGAGAAGATAAATGTAACCGAAAGCCACCAAGCAGTTTTAAGTAGAGAAGTGGGATACAATCCAATGTACCTTTTAGAACAATCACTCTGGCTACATTCAATGTGGAGGTCATTTGGAGGGATTCAAGGTCCTTGATAAATATCTGTTAAGTGGACAGAAGGAGGCAGACCTGTTTAAGAAGAGGCTACATTGGCAGAGGGAGTGGGGATGGTTAATGGGTACAAAAAAAATAGAAAGAATGAGAAAGAGCTAGTATTTGATAGCACAACAAGGGGACTATAGTCAATAATAATTGTATATTTAAAAATAACTAGAAGAGTATGATTGGAGTGTTTGTAACACAAAGAATAGATGGTTGAGGTGATAGATACCCCATTTACCATGATGTGATTATGCCTGTATCAAAATATCCCATGTATATCCCATAAATATATACCCCTACTGTGTACTCACAAAACTTAAAAATTATTTTAAAAGTGCTACATTCATCAAAAAAAGATGTGACAATGGCCTGGATTAAGGTATTTTGCCAACATCACAGGTGACAGAAAAGTAGCATTAAAAACCTTTAAATATCTCATTAACACCCAAGCATTACAACAACCAATTACTGCTCACCTTTCAGAACCCTCTGCTCAAATGACACCCCCACTACCATCATTCGCTGCCACCTGAACAGACCCTGCTATCTAAGGTGTCATGTTTTGTCTCCTGGGGCCTCCTGCCTCTCTTTCCAGAGCTCTGTTCTTTCAGTCTGTCAAAATCCTGCCCACCTGTTGAGAGGCATGGAGTGCACATGTTGGGCCAGGACATCTCTGCAGTCCTTTCAGCACTGCATGCCATGGTTCTTCGTCTTCCCTGACCATCCCAGTCCAGAGACTCTGCCATCTTTGCTCCCTTACTTCCTGTGCCAAGAACCACACCCTGCCAAGTGAGCTCACTGTCTCTGTGTTGCCCACTTGTCATACATTTGTACCTTTAATTGGATTGTAGCATCTCAGGGCTATCAGGGATTTAAGACTTGTACTTTTATGTCTCCCATTAACACCTGGTACAGTACCTAGTCCTAGTACATTCATTTTATTATTCCATGTATTTTTCCAGAGACTGATGAGATGATAAATAGATATAGATAGATAGGTAGATAGGTAGGTAGGTAGGTAGGTAGGTAGGTGGGTGGGTGGGTGGGTGGGTGGATGGATGGATGGATGGATGGATGGATGGATGGATGGGTGAGTGGATTTATATACACACACACATTTTGGCTATTTCCCTGTCACAGGAAAAGTCACTTGACTTCTTGGGTCTCAGTTATCTTCCCTTGAGCTTTAAGCCTAAGATTCAATGAAAAGTGATTAATATTCAATACCAAGCTAATCCCTAATATTTGTTTCATCAGATTATCCCCACTTTATAAACCATCATTGACTCTGTTTCCTGCCCCAGTCTAAATGCTTCCATCCAGCTTCAGGAACTGCACCATCCCAACCTCATCTCCCTCCTGCCCCAACTAAGGAGACAGGTCTGACCACCCTTGTGCACACCCCACAGGTCACCTCCTTCCTCACCTTCTCCTGGATGTCCCTGTCCTCCTCCTTATCTCTCCAAACTGGACACACCTTCAAGGACCTGCCATGAAATCCACCCTCACCAGGTAACTCCTGCCCACATGGTCTTCCTCCTCTTGCAGGTCTCACAACACACCAAGTTGTATCACTCCATTTATTTATGACACTGTATGGCAGTTTTACTGTGTGCAGGTCTTACTTCCTCAATTCATGGTTAGTACTTTTCTGACAAGATCTTCATCCTATGCTTCTTCCATATTCCAGCAGCTCCAAGAACACCCCTTGGTAAAGAAAGTGCTCAAAGAGTCCCTTGGCTTAACTGACCTTCATGCCCCCACACTGAATTGACTATACCCAGTTTGGATCTTTACACTTAAGAACAGTTGATGTGGGGAGGAAGAAAGGTCAAGAGATTGCTTTCCTTTGATGTATAATTCAATTTGCTTCCAGATTCCTAATTTTTCCCATGACTTGCTTTGAAGTAGCTAATCGACGTGAAATTACTGCCTTTGATCGTGAGGATTCAGTGACTCATACTGGCTTAAGAGCTGACTTCAACATAATGAGCACCGAGTATCCTACGGCCCTTTCCTGACTATGGGGGGCCAAAAGACAGAGAACTTGCACCCACAGGTCTCAGGATGATGGGATGCCTTCCCCGCCTCCCAGCTCACTCATTCACTCTGCTGCCCTGCCTGCCCTCTGTGGGCATGAGGAGCTCGCCTGGTGCAGCCTAACAGGCCCCATCCCACAGTCCTGAACCCTGTAGCCAAGGGATGTAAGTTGGTAGAATAAGGAGATTCCTTCCTGCCTTCTGCTGGCATCACCTTCCATGCCCCTGGGAAAGATGGTCCTGCTTCTCAGGCCCTCTGACAGCCTGTGAGACGCTCCTTACAGCAGCACCCAGCGGAACAGGAGCTGTCGCAGCCAGCAAAACCATATGCCGTGGGAGGCCAGGCACCACAACCAGGGCACTTCAGCATCCTTGGGACGCACTCAGCACTGTGCCTGGCAAAAAACAGGGCTCAGCAGAGGAGTAATAGGTTGATGGAATGAATGAGTAAACAAATGAACAAGCTTCATAAACTCAATATAATAATAATCACTATATTAGTGAAATGCTTTTAAAAATACATTTCTTGACCAATCTTTGGGTCATATTTTTCCTAAAATACCTAGTAACTGTACATTTTATCAACATTTTTTACACCTCATAGGTTTTAGATAACATTTTCTAGAGCATTAGTTTATATGTGTAGCTGTTCTTGATTACAAAAGCAATTCATTCCCACTGTGAAAAAATGCTGCAATTTACAAAAAAAAAAGAATTACAATTATATATGTATGTATGCATGCGTGTGTGTCTGTGTGTGTGTGTGTGTATGTTTCTATATATGAAATAAAAGTCTCCTGTAATCCCACCTCTATAGATTTTGGTATACATTGCTCTATTTGTTAAATGAATAAATTAACATCATATATACATTTAAACTAAGCAGCATGAGTAACAGTTTCTGTACCTAATTATTTTAGGGAATGTTTCTCAGAAATTGCTTTATTGGTCTTGATTTTGATGGCAAGTCCTTCCCATTAGAATTCTCAATTTCTTTTGTGTTTATTGACCACCACACCCCGCCTCCCACCCCGCACCCAACCCCTCCATGAGGAGATTCAGACTGCTTGAACTACCTATTTAAAAAGACAGCAGCCAGTGAGGAATGGCAGTCACAGCAAACAATAACCCTGGTGGAGATCTCCAAAGGAATCACAGGATGGCCAAAAATGCCAGCAGCCAAACTACAGGGTCTTTCAGGACACCATCTCTGCATGTAGGTTAGCCATTAGGGTGACACCAAGCTTCTAAGAGCCCCAAAGACAGGTGAGCACCCAAGTCCATCAAAACAAGGGGCAAAGCCACATCTGGGCTGACTGGGGAGATGAACCACCTGTGGGCTTCTGGGGTAGGCAGTAACACTGCCAGGAAATGCACAACCTTCCTCTCGTCCTGCAAGTCAGAACACTTTACAGATAAAACAAGCCAAGAAAGAAATAGTCCAAGCTCTTCTGTTCTCCAAGTAGAAGGCATTAAATTTTGCAGAGTGTGTGTGTGTGTGTGTGTGTGTGTGTGTGTGTGTGTGTGTGTGTGTGTATTTTCAACCTCTTCAAAAGACCCTGAAAACTAGCTGAGCCCAAAACTAGCGAAAAGTCACCTGTACCCCAGGCAGCTTTGACTTCAGCTTAAAGGGAAACCAGCCAAACTTTCAAAAGTCCAGAGGGCTCATTCCAGCCAGAGGGCCCCAGGCCTCAGGAATTTACTCCCAGCCATGGCCAAGGGGCTTCTTGGCTCTGTGAACCGCTCCTGCCCCAGGAGCTCAGGCTGCATCAGTCTAACGCAAAGGTGATCTAAGAGGTGTGGTTGTTGAACCAACTGAGCCAGACCCTAGCCACCCATGTTTCTTCCGTGGGGTTTCCAACGCTTGCCGCCACCCTACCTCACTCTGTATCCCACCACTCCTCAAATATGGACCTTTCCAGTTTCAGCCCTCCTGATCCCTCCTTTGATTCCAGGGACTGCCAGGCTCTAAGCCTCCAGCTGCGGGGAAACAGCTCCAGCCCTCAGTTCGCAGTTTGCCTCCAACTCTAAAAACTCAACATCACAACTGTTAGGGCATGGCCCAAACAGAAGCCAGATAGGACAAGAACCGTCTTTAAAGTATTTGCCAAAATCTATAGATGTAGCATTGATGTCCAAATCCTTATTCTCTCCCTTCCATTCCATACTGCCACCATCATGCGCATATCTCTCCTGCAGGCACTGAACCAACTTATGGGACAAAAAGAAGAGAGCCATGTTCCTGTGCACATGGTGGAGGAGTCAATAAAATAAAAGGACAGGAAAATCTTTTGGAGTCTACTTGTCCCTGGTTTGTAACATCAACCCCAAATCAAGATACTTTAAGGATCTGAGTCCCTTCCAGGTCTTCTTACTGTTCTATGATGCATAAGTAGTAGAAGGAATGTTGTTTTCTGAATTCCAACTTAAACTGTTCAAGGTCAATGGAAGAAGAAAGTCAGGAGTAAAAGAATCAACTACTTAGAGAACCTGGATGTCACTGCCATATGAGCATATCCTACAGGAAGGGTGGGATGTGGGATCAGCAATGCTGGGATCAGATATGTTTCCCCAAACAGGTTCCAAGTATATTACTAATACCCAAGGATGCTTCCCAAAAAGTGTGTTCAGGAGTGAAAAGCCTCCTTTGCCAAGGCATTCTCAAAGCCAGTGATATATTCCTATGGAAATGCTGCAGATTAAGCACAACTGGCACAGGGGACCTGAAGGCTTAGTAACATACTCTGAGAATGATGAAGGATGATGTGAAAATATCTTCCTTTCAGTTTCTTTTCTTACACTGAGTCAGTGTGGAAAAGCTGGTGTCTCCATATCTCATGTTTTGATGCAGTGAGGAAGTTATTAGAAGTTATTAATATTTTATAGAAAAATGCATTCTGAACATGTTCAGAAGTGATACTGAGGAATAAAAATTCCCCTCAACTTGAAATTGGGAATCAGGGCTCTAGCCCTAGCTGTGTGACTCACTAGCAGTTCTCAAACTTCACTGAGTTAACTCATCACCCAGGGATCAGGAATTGGGTGACAAATGCAGGTTCTGATTCAGCAGGTCTCAGGTGCTGCATTTCGTTTGTTTGCTTGAGATGGAGTCTCACTCTGTCACCCAGGCTGGAGTGCAGTGGCACAATCTTGGCTCACTGCAACCTCCACCTCCTGGGTTCAAGCAATTCTCCTGCCTTAGCCTCCTGAGCAGCTGGGATCACAGGCGTGTGCCACCATACTCAGCTAATTTTTGTATTTTTAGTAGAGACAGGGTTTCACCATGTTGGCCAGGCTGGTCTCGAACTCCTGACCTCAGGTGACTGCCAGCCTCGGCCTCCCAAAGTGCTGGGATTATGGACAGGTGGTGCATTTCTAACAAGCTCCCAGGAGAAGCTGGTGGTGCCGGCCCAAGGACCACACATGGAGTAGCCAAGATCAAAACATCTCATTTCATTTCACTGGGCTTGTGTTTTGCCTTCAAATGAAGGAGGCTAAGGATGGGCTTTGGTCATGTCAAAGGAGCTGTTGTAGAATCTTACCTGTTGTAAAATTCTACCTCTTTGGAGTGGATGCAAAGTGCTCACAACAATCACATGCAGACAGCACAGTGGTTCAAATTCCAGCTGTTTATGCCCCTTCAATGTTCACAGCAGTGTTATAATAGCCAAAAAGTGGAAACAACCCAAATGTCCATCAACTGATGAATGGATAGATGCAATGTGGCATATACATGCACTGGAAAATTACACAGCGGTAGAAAAATAGAAGTATTGATACATGTTACAACATGGATGAAGCTGAAAAAACACTATGTTAAGTGGAAGAAGCCGGTCCCAAAAGACCACATATTATATGATTCTGTATATATGAATTGTCCAGCACAGGCAAAAGCACAGAGACAGAAGTAGATCAGTGGCTACCTAGGGCTGGGGAGGAAAAGATGGGGATGAGGAGTGACTGCTAGTGGGTATAAGGTTTTTATTTGGGGTGACGAAAATGTTCTGAAATTAGATACTGGCAATGGCTGCAAAATTTGGTGAATCTACTAAAAACCACTGAATTGCACACTTTAAAAGGGAGAATTTTATGGTATGTAAATTATATCTCAATAAGCTGTTTAAAAATTCTAGCTCCTTCACATGTTAAATATTTGATCTTAGACAAATTGGTTTTTTCTCATCCATAAAACAGGGATGACACAGGAGTATTCTACAAGGGACTATTGTGAGAGAGAGGTTGCCATTACCCTAACAGGCTTCCTCACACAAAGCCTTCAGAAGCATTCATTGAAAACACCACCAGATGCTAATTCATACTTGAAAGTTTATAAAAGCTGCATCTTAATAGAAATCATGTAGGCCAAGTAACTTATATATTTAAGATTACAGCAAAGTATGCACTATGGAGAAGTGGAATTTGCAATTAATATTCTTTTCAGTTTTGGTTAGAGACTTCCATTTTTTCAAGCAACATCATTATCTGAGTTTGAGGATTTTATCCTCTCAGCCAGTATTTGCTGACTTTAACCCTGGGAACTAAAATGGTTGGAAACAACAATTGGTTCTCCATCTGGATTGGATTCTTTCACAGGTGTTTTGTCATTGCCCACAAACACTATGAAAATCATTACTCATATCATCTCGTTTATGTGAAACGTCCCCGGGATAGAAACAAAATTGTGCCCTGGAAGCTGCTTCCCTGAAACAAAAAAACCTTTCCGTGTGCTGCAAAGAAAGTATCACTTATTCTGTGGATAGACAGACAAGCATTTGTGTGAGTAGCAGAAAACCAACTACCTTTAAACAGGGTCATTTTCCCACAGGGAAGTTCTCTTTTACTGTCTTTGCCCTGGTGATTCTAATTTCCTACACCAAAACCTCAAGAAGAACTTTCCGAAGTCAGCACTCTGGACAAAAGGAGTCTTTGCTTGGAGAAGTGCTGAATAGACCATTGTTCTGATCCTAATTGCCTGGACTTCTCTTTGTTCTAAGTGAGCCCAGTACTCAGGAGAAGTCCAGGGGCCACCAGGGCAGAGCAGTCGATCGACAACCACTTGCTGTGGACACAGGGTGACCAAGGAAAACAAAGGGGTGATATCCACGCATAACAATTTTGAAGCCTTCTGGGAGAAGGTGTAGCCTCAGGAAACCTTGAGAAAGCAGACAGTAAAGCAGGATGCAAGCTGGCTCGGGTCAGGCAGGACCCAGAGCTGGGGTGTGGGGCCTCAGGGAGAGACTGCACCTCAGAGAGGTGGCAGCATGGTGTTCACCAGCTCAGGACACTCCTATCAGCATTCACATGGCACGGGCTCATGCTCCTCTGCTTTGTGGGCTGGGCAGAGTACCAGGAGGAGCATCCTCATCTTCCCAAATGCACGCCCTCTCCAAAGTGCATACCCGCTGCCTTTTGTTTTAGGGCACAGCTGCATTTGCATCATTAACTCTGGGACACTGCGATCCCTGAGCCATGTGGGAGTAATTGTGGGCGTTCAAAGCCAGGAATGAAAGCCCTGAGGTCTCTGCTCTAGAGGAGTAAAGCAGGCCACCCACACAGGTGCCATCATGTCCCAGTTCAGCTGGGAGCAAAGACCCCACGGAAGGCACCATCAGTCCAGGGGCGAAGCTGCGGGTTACTTACCATTAACTCACCATTGCTGCCACCTGCCAGGCTCCCTGTCTGTTATTTCATTTCCAACTCCATTGCCTCAACCTTTTTATCCCTTATTGCCAGTGAGGACTTCAATATCCCAGCGCGGAGCGGGAATCTGAGCTGAGCCTGGACTAAATTTGTCTGCTTTTTGCCCCCCAGAGGCAGAGTGGCTACTATCATTTTGCTCACCAGGGAACAAACAAAGCCAATGATTGGATCCAGTATCTGTAAAGACTATCAAGCTCCATACCAGCTAAAACTCTCTTAGAATGATACAATTACACACATATTGTATAATTATACAACCATATAGGTTTTAGTGAGCACAAGGACGTGAGAAAGTCCTATTAGGGAGAACTCTGGTGTATCCTATTCCACTCCCTCCCCCAGTTCCATGCCAAATCTTGGCTTCAGAAACATCTCAACAAAGCTCTCCTGTCACTACAAGACAACCGTCATAGATGTGAACGGTAAAATCCTTTGCCTCTGAGCTAATCCAGTTCCTTCACATTACATCTGGGGAAACTGAGGCCAGGGAGACTATAGGACACTCATTCATGTCGCTAATATTTATTGAGCATCTTCTGTGTGATAGGCATCTATTCAGCATTGGGCAGACAATGGTGAGCAAAACCGGATGGGGGTCTGCTCAGTACAGAAGAGAAACCCCCCGGGAGGCCTCCAGACTTCACAAGGGTATGCTAACTGCCACGTTCCTAGGACCTGCTCCAGAGGACAAGGCAGCCCAGGCATGGCCCCTGCCTGCCTCGGGCGCCCCGCTCTCTTACCATCTGGAATTCCTGCCAGCTCTCTGCTACAGAATTTCCTCATGAACCAATTTCCTAAACTTCTAGGTCAGCCTCTTGATGAAGAACAGGAACCGGTTTTCCAAAGACTCCTTCCCACACATATGCATTCCATAATTACATAGATCAGGACACAAGGGGAACTATGCATGAACGTGGCTTGATTTGTGGAAATAATAATGCTTATCCTGGCTTAGCCACAGAGGACTGGAGCTTCCCCCTCAGACCCACCACCACCCCCTTAACCCTCCAACAACTTCCCTAGGGCTTGCTAAAGCCCACAACTCCAGAACAACTTTGAACGCCCTTAAATCCTGGTCAGAGCACCAACTGGTTTCACATTAAGATCCAACCAAAGGTGATGAGGCCTCACAACCCCCTGCCGAGCCGGACATGCCTGCCAAGTTATTTTTGTGCCAGCATCAGCTGCCTCTTGGTCGAGTGATAGCTGATGTCAAAGGGTTTGATTTCTGAGAGCTTATGAAGCAGTTGGGTTTTCATGTCCTAAACATGCCACTTTGGAACTCCCACTACCAAAGGATAATATGGTGAATACCTTGAAGAGAGCCCAGCCAGCCTGCTGTACATTGGATCAGGGGAGCAACAAATGCTCTGCAGCCCCCACCCCACCTCCCAGTTGTAGCACCGGGCAGGACAAGTGTCTACACTGCAGTGGGCAGCTCAGCGATAAAAGCTACAAACTTGGCCTAGGATCTGTGAGTGTGGTTTACATGTGCCCCTTAATTTGTACCCAAATCCACCATAGGGGCAATGTCTCCTTAAGTTTCATAAAGAAGGAGTAAACAGTAATCATCTGGCCCTGAGAGGGTCAATATTTGCTTATTGTGTATAGCTCTAACCTGGTGATAGGATGGGGGCTGGGGTTTAGGATGAAGAGGGTATATGTAAAACAGAAAATTACACCCCTGTTCTCAACAGGCATCAGAGTGGTCACAGTTCTAAGAGGAAAGACCCCCAAGTATGGCAAGGGAAACTTCCTAATCAAGACTTGTGTTACTCAGTTTCCTTCCTAGCTCTTGTCATAATTTGAAACTGACATAAGTGTTTGCTTGTTTAGTTGTTAACTGTCCGTCTCCTCTCCTTCCGAGCCCCAGGAAGGTTCAGCCTTGTCTGTTGTATTTTCCAGACCTGCCGCCTCAAAGGTTCTCAGTGTCTGTCGGTGGGATTACCATTGCCTGCACCCTTGCTAGCTCTCAGCTGGAGGTGGCTTGCACTCCCAGGTGTGGAGCAGAGGCTTACAAGGTGGCAGCCACAGCAGGGCCTGGGGTGGTGGCAGAAGGAAACCTGTGGGAGAGGCAGAAGATCTGGGGTTGGACTGAGCTCTGCCACCAACCTCCAAGTGGCCCCTTCACATCTCAAAGCCACAAATTCCTCCCCCTCTAAAGTACTAGGGGTGGGTGGAGGTAAAAGCCAGGATCACTAAAATCCCACTGCCCCTGAAATTCCCTGATTGATTTGCTCAGGCTGGCACTCACCTTCCCTTCCACTGGCTCACACCCACAGGGCACAGCCAGAAGGAGCTCCGGGCAGCTCCCTCGCCCACGGCGGACTCCTGTGGCCTGTCTCCAGAGCCCCAGCTGTGCATTCCGGTGTCGCTGCCCCTATCTTATCACCCTCTTCTTTCTCCACCACCTCCGCCTTCCCTGTCCCCAGCTGACATCCCTGGCCATCTGGGCCCTTATCACCACGTCTAGCTGGCTATTCTTAGTGCCACATTTTTCCGTAACAGCCTTGTCCTCCAGGCTGCATTACCCAGGCGAGGGGAGAGGTAGCCACTTATCCCTATGGCTTCGGCACTGCAGAGTCATTAAGGTGGAAGGCACATCAGAGACCAGCCAGCAGCCTGGGTCCCTGTGGGAATGCACCTGGCTGCCACCAGGTCAGCATTCGACCCTTGCTTGTTCTCACTGCGTTTCTTCCCCTCTCGGCTCCCAGAAGCTTTGCATGGGAGCACCTGACTTCAGGCCACAATAGAGGGGAAGTGGGAAGTACATGGGAACCCCAGGGGCCACCCAACTATCCTGCTATGCGGACAGACCTACCGTCTGCCTTCAGACTGTGCAAATCATTTGGGCTTTCTTGGCATTTCGTTTCTTAGCATTTGGACCCACTTCTCGAGGTCTGCAGTGCAGGCACCCGTGCCACAGGCAGCACTTACCCACAGGACGCCTGGAGCCACCTCTGCCCACAGCACAGGAGCATCCATGTCGAGGGTTAAATGTTAAATAAACAGAGCCCATCTCTGTGGCAGGGCAACGCCCACCCCACAGTGCAAAGGCCAGCCCTAAGCACCGCTAGGATGCCGTGTGTGTGCCAAGCACTTCACACTTGCTCTTCAATGGTCCTAGGGTGGGGAAGGGTGTTTTCTTGGTTTTATAAACGAGCAAATGAGGTTAGAAAGCTCATGTGACCTTTCACCCAGCTCTCACCTGAGCTGGGATTTGAGTCCAGGCAGTCGAGGGATTTGCCCTTGACCCCCTTCGCTCCCTCACAGCACCCTCCTGGAGTGACGCTGGCACAGGCTAGATCAATCTCCTGCCTCTGCCCTAGAAGGGAAGAAGGGGACCCCAAGCTGGAGAGCTTCTAGGGTAACCACAAGGTGGTATTAATGGCTATGTGGCATGCCTGGATGGTTCGCTCTCCCTCAGGAACACAGGGTTGGAAGGAGAGGACACTTCTAGCTTTAAATGTTGAAGATGTTCTTCACACAATGGCTTTCTAACTTCTCCAGAAGAAAAATTATGCCGTGGAGGGGCTGACAGTCTGTCAGAATTACTAGGAGGTGACTGGAAGAGAACAAACGAAAACCAAGGAGGGCATGTGAGGCTCCTAAGATGAAGGTGAAGGGTGGTGTGCTCGGCTCTTACCTTCCCAGGGTCTCTCGCAAGGAGTGCACCATCCTGTCCACCTGCTGTAAAGAGCTGGAGACTCGCTGGTCAGCAGGGGCAGTCAGGGCCTGAAGAAACCAGCCCACAGCTGGTGTCCAAACTGAGATGGGGCAGGGATCCCCTCTTAGGGGCCTGCAGGTCCCCCCAAACATAATTTTCTTTAAATCTAGGGTCCTTTAAAGGGGAATTCCAGGTACCTACCTAGCCTTGAGAAGTTAATAAGCAACTTGATAAACAAGGTAATAGTAGCCTAAAACAACAGCCAAAAAAAAAAAAGCTAAAATCACAAAATGTTTGGTTCCCCTATAAAAACTAAAGATAACATCTTACTTAACGTATGTCTCTGAGTTGTTTTTCAGAAACTCTGACTCCCACCAAATGGACCTGCCAGCACACAGACCTCAGATAAGGAGGCTGACCTCTCACCACCATTCTTATTCTAAATTTCTTCCTGAGGGGCCTGGAGAAAGACCCACCCACGAGGTGCAGCTAACATTCTTTTCTGCTGACCCCAAGTTTTTAAACAAAGTTTCCCTTCTTTAACCAACTGCAAATCAGAAAATCTTTAAATCTACCAATGATCTATAAGCCCTCTGCCTCAAGATATTCCCCCCATTTAAAAGCCCAAAACCAACATGTAACCTCCATGTATTATTGATTTATGATTTTGCCTGTAACTTCTGCTTTCCTAAAATATACCCCTGCCTTTAAAAGTCCTGACCTGCAAGCCATGGAGGAGGTCAGCATTTGAGCAACAGCTGCCTAGTCCTCCTTGCTTGTCTCCTGCAGAGAAATATCTCCCCTTCTCCTGCTGCAAACCTCAGTATAGATATCTGTCTTATTGAGCCAGATGAGTGGAACCCCACTTGGTTTCATAGCAAAACCTAGACAAGGGCTCATCGAGGACTTGAATGCAAATTCACCCATTTTTAGCAAGCCATGTCTCTGCGGGATAGCCTGAGAGTCTCCCTCCCTCTGGGATAACATGGACTGAAGTCATTCACCCTGGGGTACGGGCAGCTCTCTGCAGGAGAGTAACATGTATTTATTTATGCAGCAATGTCGGATCACATGAGATTTGTATGCATTGGGGGTAGGGGAGAGGGCAGAGAGGGGAAAAGGGCATACAAGGAGGTGACAAAGCCGGATTGTGGTCAAGCTACTTCAAGGACTTGCTCCAATTTTATGCTTTAGAATTGAGGTCAGATCTAATCTCAGACTCAGTCTGAGTAGGCGAAATGTCCCTATGCATTAAGAAGAGGGAGGAGAATCTAAGGTTAATGTAATTTAGAAGGATTTAGATTAGAGAAGGAAAAACCACCTCTCTCTGCCATGACCCTCATGGCAAGCAGTACAAATTGAACCCACCACGCCCACACACAGCCTCAGATCACCCTAAACACAGCATTTCAGAAATCTAGTATCAATCAATAGGCTTGGTCCTTGAAAGAAAACCTACTTAGGATCCCTGGTTTAAGTCAATGTGTGGGTGATCAATCTCTCACAAATGTCTGATGAACCTAGAATCATTAGGAAGCCATCAGCCAAGCCTTCCACCATCACACCCCTGGAAGCAGTGTCAGGGAGGAGCAATGGGCTAGAAAGGCCTTCCACAAGGGCAGGTGGGCGGCACTGCCCCTCCTGTACCAACCCCTGGCTCCCACCCCTGCGCTTTGCAGAAGCCAGCCCAGGCCACAGCCTCAGCCCTCACCAGTCCAGGCCCAGGTCATTTCGGACCCATGGTTCTGGAGGCAGCCACAAACATCATTGCTTGTGCTCCTCTTAGGGTATGAGATCCATGTCTAATTGTTTTTTTTTGTTTGTTTGCTCTGTCACCCAGGCTGGAGTGCAATTGCATGATCTCAGCCCACTGCAACTTCCGCCTCCCGAGTTCAAGCAATTCTCCTGTCTCAGCCTCCTGAGTAGCTGGAATTACAGGTGCCCGCCACCATGCCCAGCTAATTTTTGTATTTTTAGTAGAGATGGGGTTTCACCATGTTGGCCAGGCTGGTCTCGAACTCTTGTCCTGAAGTGATCCGCCCTCCTCAGCCTCCCAAAGTGCTGGGATTACAGGTGTGAGCCACAGCACCCAGCCATGTCTAACTTTTTGCCTAAGATTGTCATACCAATTTTTATGTTTCTATTTTACTATTATTTAAAAAGTTGTAAACATCCCATGGCAGTTTGCCTGTGTGTGTGTGTGTGTGTCACAGAAAAAGATAGTCGGACACTGAAGGGCAGCTAACCCTGTGTGTTTTGGGGCCTATGGTACACAAGAAAGAAGGAAGAAAGAGGAGGGGAGAGACAGAGGGTGGGAGCAAGAAGAGTGCTGAAAGATGAGTCTTTGTTCTTATTTCCTCTGAAACCAACCCTCTCCTCCTCCTCCCAGGACCTCCCTCCCCCTTTGCCTCCTCCTGGGCCTCCTTCCCTCCTAAGGACCCAGCCTGGTCTCCCTCTCTGACTGTGTCTCTGGCACTCCCTCTCTTTCTCCACTTGCATACAGATCCTTTCCCCTTCTGTAAGTTATCACATTGGCAGTCACCAAAGGAAAAGAAGTGCAATGTCTCTTAAGTGTTAGTTGATGGAATTTTTATCTTCTTGACCCAAGTTTCCTTGACTGGGCTTGACTCACTCCACAGGAGCCAATCCATCCCTGGCCTGAGCCTCCTGGGTGCTGGAGTCCAAGCTGTATGGCAGCATCACCCAGTACAAAGCATACCAAGCCTTAGAAGTATCCAGAGGTCTGCCCCGCTGCACATCTCGAATGAGATTTTCTGGAATAATTTTCTGGAATCTCAAAAGCATTTTCTGGAATAATTTTAAGGGCAGCAAAATGTCCTTAGGAACTGTTCAAACGTTACTAATGAAAGGAATGTTTATTGCTCTAACTGACTTGTCCTTTGCTAATCCCTTCACCAGATACCTTTTATCAGAGAGGCACGCAGTTCATTTCTTCGACACGTCAATATTGACACAATCATCTGAAAACTCAAGTGCAGTGGCATGTTTCCCAAAAGAATTATCAACCTGGCCACAGATACGGTCCAAGTTGAATGTCAGCTATTGGAAGCATAAGGCTCTTCTGACTAAATAGAATTAAAGATGGTTGCTTTCTCCTATTTAATCTCATTGCAAAAACTACTTGTTCTATTATTGAGAACAATTCTAGCAATATTTTTGAGCTTAAGAAGCTATTTTCTGAATCAATCTTATGTTTGAGTATTTTATTATTTAACAGCAACCCAAATAAGAAAAAAAAGTTTTAAAGAAAAATAATTAGATTTTAATTTCTCCAACTTCTAGTGTCTCCTAAGCTTAAAAACACGAAGAAAGCACTGAGAACATTTATATTTTCTGCAAATAAATTGGCACTTGGGCCAGGTATGGTGGCTCATGCCTGTAATCCCAGCACTGGGAGGCTAAGGCGGGCAGATTGCTTAAGTACAGGAGTTCGAGACCAGCCTGGGCAACATGGTGAAACCCTATCTCTACAGAAAATACAAAAATTGGCTGAGCATGGTGGTGCACACCTGTAGTCCCAGCTCAGGAGGCTGAGGTGGGAGGATTGCTTGAGGCAGGGAGACAGAGGTTGCAGTAAGCCGAGATAACACCACTGCACTCCAGCCTGGGGCGACATGGCAAGATTCTGTCTCAAAAAATATATTTTTTTTAAATAAACAAAAATATATGTTTTTTAAATAAACAAAAATAAATATTTTTTAAATGAACAAAAATATTTTTTAAATAAAAAATATATTTTTAAATAAACATATATTTTTAAATAAAAATATATTTTTTAAATAAAATATATATTATGTATATTTTTAAATAAAATATATATTATATATATTTTTAAATAAAAACACATATATTTTAAAATAAAATATATATTATATTTTTTAAATAAAATATATATTATATTTTTATATATATTTTATATAAATATATATATTATATAAATATATATAATATATATTTAATATATAATATAAATATATATATTATATATATACATATTTTATATAAATATATATTTTATATATATTTATATAATATAATATATATATTTTATATATTATATATATTTATATTTTTATATATATATTATACATATTTATATATTTATATATATTATATTATATATATTATATATATTTATATATATTATATTATATATATTATATATATTTATATATATTATATATTTATATCTTTATATAATATAAATATATATTTTATATATATTTATATAAAATATGTATATATATTATATAAATATATATTTATATAAAATACATATTTTATATAATATATATTTTTATATAATATATATTTATATAAATATATATTATATAAAAATATATATTTATATAAAATATATATTTTTAAATCAAAATATATATTTTTAAATCAAAATATATATTTTTAAATCAAAATATATATTTTTAAATCAAAATATATATTATATTTTTAAATCAAAATATATATTATATTTTTAAATCAAAATATATATTATATTTTTAAATCAAAATATATATTATATTTTTAAATCAAAATATATATTATATTTTTAAATCAAAATATATATTATATTTTTAAATCAAAATATATATTATATTTTTAAATCAAAATATATATTATATTTTTAAATCAAAATATATATTATATTTTTAAATCAAAATATATATTATATTTTTAAATCAAAATATATATTATATTTTTAAATCAAAATATATATTATATTTTTAAATCAAAATATATATTATATTTTTAAATCAAAATATATATTATATTTTTAAATCAAAATATATATTATATTTTTAAATAAAAATATATATTATATTTTTAAATAAAAATATATATTATATTTTTAAATAAAAATATATATTATATTTTTAAATAAAAATATATATTATATTTTTAAATAAAAATATATATTATATTTTTAAATAAAAATATATATTATATTTTTAAATAAAAATATATATTATATTTTTAAATAAAAATATATATTATATTTTTAAATAAAAATATATATTATATTTTTAAATAAAAATATATATTATATTTTTAAATAAAAATATATATTATATTTTTAAATAAAAATATATATTATATTTTTAAATAAAAATATATATTATATTTTTAAATAAAAATATGTATTTTTTAAATAAAAAATATATTTTTTAAATAAAAATACATATTTGTAAATAAAAATATATATTATATTTTTTAAATAAAAAATATATTATATTTTTATATAAAAATATATATTATATTTTTAAATAAAATATATATTATATTTTTAAATAAAAATATATATTATATTTTTAAATAAAAATATATATTATATTTTTAAATAAAAATATATATTATATTTTTAAATAAAAATATGTTACATTTTTAAATAAAAATATATGTTACATTTTTAAATAAAAATATATATTTTTAAATAAAATATATATTATATTTTTAAATAAAAATATATATTATATTTTTTAAATAAAAATATATATTATATTTTTTAACATAAAAAAATATATTTTATATATATATATTTTAGTGGCACTTGGGTTAAATGCTTGTCACAGCCTACAAGGCTATCAGAAAATAATTCCTATTTATTCAATTCTAACTGAACAGAGATAATGGAAATGGAAGACAACCACCTAACTAATTTGGATTTTACTAAAATTTTAAATCTAAATTAGTTAATATGTGGTGATAAAATTCCCATTAACATAGTCGTCAATCTTTTAAAAAGTTGAGAAATCATGGAAATCAGAGTTGCAATGGGTTGGTATACAACTGGAGACATTACTATTTGTTGCTAGACATTACTATTTGTCTTTAAACTACTGAGAACCTTCTAGATTCAGTAATTTCATATAAATTATTTTAGCCATCCAATACATCAAGATCAGATAACTGGGTTGGGTACATAGCTCACATCTCATATCTATAATCCCAGCATTTTGGGAGGTCAAGGCAGTCAGATCACTTGAGCCAGGAGTTCAAGATTAATCGGGGCAATATAGGTAGATCCCATCTCTATGAAATATATTTAAAAATTAACTGCAAATAGTGGCACACACGAGTAGCCCTAGCTACACAGGTGGTTGAGGCAAGAGGTTCACTTGTGCTTAGGAGTTCAAGTTTGCAGTAAGCTATGATCACACAGAAAGGTATGATTGCGCCACTGCACTCTAGCTTGGGTGACAGAGCAAGACCCTGTCTAAAAAACAAACAAACAGCCTGTAATCCCAGCACTTTGGGATGCCGAGGCAGGCGATCACAAGGTCAGGAGATTGAGACCATCCTGGCTAACACAGTGAAACCCCATCTCTACTAAAAACACAAAAAATTAGCTGGGCGTGGTGGCAGGATCCTGTAGTCCCAGCTACTCAGGAGGCTGAAGCAGGAGAATGGCGTGAACCCAGGAGGCAGAGCTTGCAGTGAGCCGAGATAGCACCACTGCACTCCAGCCTGGGCAACAGAGCGAGACTCTGTCTCAAAAACAACCAACCAACCAACCAAAAAGCAAAACAAACACACACACACACACACACACACACACACACACACACACACACACACACACACACGAGAACTGAAGGAAGGTAGCTGGAGGGAAAGCTACTTGCACTCAAACTGGCTTCACCAAAGCCACAAGGATGTCTCCCTCTGTTCCTGGTCAGTGAACAACCCCACTGGTGGGTAAGTCTACTCACCCTCACCATGAGCCACGGTATAGGAAAAGTCAAGGCAGCTCAGCACTTTCTACTTAAAAAAAATCATAAAGCATCTGTAATGATAACAGATTTATATAAAATCATCCCAAATTTACCACAACTACTTTCACTTTTGCATATTATTCTACAGTGGATACTATGTTCTTAGATCTGAAAGTTATCTTCAAGATCTTCCTGTCCAACATAATTTTATTGAAAAAGAAATGAAAACCTCAAGCTTAGAAGGGACTGGCTCAGGATCACAGTAATTGTGACAGGTCTATGACTAAGGCATAGGTCTTCCAACTCCTAGTGCCATACTCTTTCCACTACATCACCCCCTTCCTTGCTGGAATCCTGCTTGGTTCTTACACAACAGACAGGCAGAACCCCAATTCTGCAAGGAAAGCTACCTGCCCTACATTCCAAGAATTTATTGGTAAGTTAGTTACTTGAAATTGAAAAGAAATTTCCCTATGAAAGCAATGTTGCCTATGTTGGATACATTCCCAGGCTAGCCCACAAAAGCAAATTTAGAAGCTATGAGAAGCAGAAGCGGGTAATCTTTGAACCCTCTGAGATTCTTGAAGTCCTCAAATAATTGAGATTCCAATGCCAGCAATTCCACGAGCCAAGTCACTGTCAACCATGAGGGCAAAGAGGGTAAATTCAAAGGCTTTGGAGTTTAAAAAAAAAAAAAAAAAAAAAAAAAACAGCCTGAGCTCAAATTTGGGTTCCCCTAACCTTCACAGATTCACAGATAGTAAAAAACTTTATTCCCAGTAACAATCTAATAGAAAAGGGTGAGAATGGAATGAAGAAAATCCTTTCACTCTTCAGGTGTGTGCCTACCATTATTGGTGAGTTCCTTCTCCCTTCAGGAACAAGTGAGGAAAGAGCAATGGAAAGAAGGTGCTGTGTTGACATAGGAAGGACAGCAGCCTTTCTCAGAAGCAGTGGCTGATAGCAATGGAAGAGGAGTGAGCAGGCTGGCCCCAGAGCATGGCACAGAAACAGAGGTGTATCTGAGGACCTGCAGCAAAGCCCCTTCTCAGCCCTGCCCTCCCTTACTCTGCAAGGGATCCCCTGCCGTGAGCTATTCAGTCCCTCCCTCTCAACCCTCATCCTGTGCTCCACTCTCAACCTGCATCCTGTGCACCACTCCGAAGGTCTTGGCCCCCATAATTACCACTGCCAACAACTTTCATCTGCTATGCCCAGGGGTCAGCATCAGCACCTTGGATTCCAGGGAGACCTCACTTTCAGCAGGTGAAGGGGGAGCAGGAGCATGTAGGAAACCTAATAATAATCTCCTCTGTGCCAGTCACTTCACAGGCACCTCTGTATTCACTTCTCTCAACAACCCTCTGACACAGGTCTTAATGTCCAAATTTGACCTATTAGAAAGTGATGTTTAGTGACTTGCTATGTGGTCATTAATATAAAAATAATGGGGGAATCAGGATTCAACACTACAACTGAGTGACCCCATGGCAGCAGTGGGACAGGGCCTTGTCCATCAATTGGCACTCTAAACACATGTTCCCATAAACTGAGCACACAGGTTAGGAGCTACTGAATTCCACTGCCCATGCAGTGTGTTGCACAGCTTGTGGGGCCTCTTCAGGAAGCAGCTTACAGTAATGCTCCCTGGAAAAAGGACCTCCGGGTTAGCACATCACACAATGATTGTATTAGTGCCTCACGTTTGCATGGTGATGTGTGGCTTACCAAGCCCCTGCTTGAAATAGCATTAGATTACAATCTGAAATATAAAATAGTCAGAAGTCTTTACTGATATAAACAGATGACTCAATAAATACATACAATGGGAAGAATAAACAAATCTTCCATTCTGCCCTCAAATAAGAGAGGGGTAAGTCCCATCCCTTGATTTTGGGCTGCGTATGGTGACTTCCTTTCAACAAGTGCAGCATAGAAAGGGGAGAGAAAGAGTAGCAGAACAGTGGGGGACAGTCTGACAAATGCTACCTCAGCCAGGTGCTTAAGGTTAACATCAAGTCGTAAGTCATGCTGACAGTACTAGTCCTTGATGGGATGTGGTGAGAATGGCACATTAGAAAGCATATAACCCCATTCTAATGATGAGAAAGACATGAGACAAATCACAATCGAGGGACATTTTACTCAATATCTGACCAGCGCTGAACAAAACTAGCAAGGTCATCAAAAACAAGGAAAGTCTGAGAAACTGTCACAGCCAAGAAGAGCCTAAGGAGGTGTGACAACTCATTGTAATGTGGGGTCCTGGACAGAATCCTGGAAGAGGAAAAGGGCATCAGCTAAAAAGAAAGGGAATCTAATGAAGTATGACACTCTAGATAACATTAATTGTGACAAAAGTACCACCTTAGTGTAAGCTGTTAATAATAGAGGTAACAGTGTGGGATATAAAGGAATTCTCTGTACTATCTTTACAATTTTTCTGTAAATCTAAAACTATTTTAAAGCTATATTTTTCAAAATGAAAAAAAAATCAAAATGCTCTGCTTTTATACTTGATCATCTAATACCACGACCATTTGACCACAGCTTCCCTTTCTCCAAGGCCTGAGGATGACAGAAGTTGGCTAGAGTCTTCCCCCACACTGCAGGTCAGACAGGGCTGTCTGTGAAGGCCTCACCACACTGCATAATGAAGGTTTCATAGGAGGACCCAATAACAACTACCCCAAGGTACTCCCCTCACCTAAGGCAGCCCAGCCAGCGAGGCGGTTCGCCCAGCTCTAAGCTCTGGGTGTGAGCAGGGTTTGATTGATCACTCTCTCCTGCACTCCTCTTTGCAGTCACTGCTCATGCCATATCAGCAATGTACTTATTTTCCACCTTCTCTTTCTCTAACAATCCCCTTTGTCATAGTTGCCTTACTCTGTTGTGTATGTATCACTTATCTGCCCAACTAGACTGCAAGCTCCTCTTTCTCAATCATGATGTCTTTTTTCTTATGATGGCTTCTGTTCCCCAAAGGGGCAGTAGATGGGGTGTGGCCATAAAAATGCCCATTAATAGACAGTGCTGGAGAGTATAGGAAAAAGAAACACAGTGTGGGAAAGACAAGAACTAAAGAACAGCCTTCTCACAAGGCAGAAGTCTTAAACAGTGAGGAGACTTTCACTAAACTCCAGGCTGCTGATTAGGAACACTGCCCTGAAAGCCACCCCTGGGCAAAGCAGGGGTCATGGCAAAAGGCAACATAGTCAAATGTTCAGTAACAGCAGTGTCTGAAAAAATGTGTGAAAGGATACGTGCAGAAATAATTACACAGCTCAAAAATACGCCAAGTTCCGTGGAGAGATTGATTTTTCTTCTAGGCTGGAAAGTACTAAAATATATTTGAAAATTAAAAGAAAAGGGAGGTGGGAAAGATTCATGAAAGCTAGCTTGGCCAAGTCACCCCGATGGTTCAACAGAGCCACTTTGAGATTTCACTGGAGGAAAGTTTAAATTTTTCCAAAAAAAAAAAAAACCTAACAAAAAACAAACCAGAAAATCACGAATGTACTGTTAAAACACATGAGCCTGTCACACATCCCCTCATTGTAGCAGAAGATCCACAGGCCAATGGAGGGGCAGAGAAGAGGCCCCAGCTGAGGCAAGCACCTATTTTAATCCAGAGACACTCCCCCCATCCTTGGTTCTGGTTTTTAATCATCTCTGTGGCAACCCATGATATGCACACACTTGTAGAGGTGAGGAAGGGTAGGTGAGTGGTTGGAAGTACGTGCTGCCAAAAAATTTTTTTAATAACTGTTAGGATCTCTTTTCTGTTACTCCTTATAAGGATACAAAGGGGGCAAGGGAGACATCAAAAATGCAGCCAGAGGGAACCACAAGTCCACTCTCCTTTTCTCTACTGCTCAAACTAATTACTGATAAGTTCCCACGTCCCTCTTCCTTCCTTCCTTCCTTCACCAACCAGAGTCGTTCCAGTGAGTTTATAAGTTTCCTTTGAACCTCCAAATGCCCCCAGAGGAAACTTCTATTGATCACTGACACCATACTTGGTTTAATCCAGAACACTTTCTGATATAGGTGGGTGGGAAGAGAAGGAATAGAAGAGGTGAAGGAAGCCACCTACTCCTCTCCTCTCTGCTTCCTTCTTTCTCCACCTTTTTATGGAGTCTCAAGTGTTCTCTCCCTTCTTGGGGACTCCAGAATTTACCCCTCAGTATAGGTCAGAGGGCTTTCTATGTCATCTGAGTGTTAAAAATAGTTGCAATATTCATGAAATAAATAGCATGTAGATAATGAGGCTATAATTAGTCTACTGAGATCTTTGCCTACTATGTAGCATCCGATTCAGCAGAAACAAAATTCTGCCTTAGACTATTTCCAGGCTGTGACATCCTGAGCTAAGTGAACTCTACTAAGCTCTGGGGATCTCTCTCAGAGAAATCAAGAAAGAGCAGGTACCAACTCAGAGAAAAAAACACTTCAGGAGTGGACATACAACTCTTCACCTGTTACAGCTGCTGCTGTGGTTGCCTTCATTCTAATACCATCAGGCAAGATTGGTCAACTCTTATGGAATCAGTTTCAGCTCTACCAATAAAAGCAAACTACAAAAGCTGCTCCTTTCCCTTTTTTTCTTTTTGAAGACTGCCTTTTTACTGTTGGATTCAGACACCCTTCGTATTTGAACGTAAAACAAAATTTTTGCAAAAGTCAGATGTTCTGTACGGAAGCTTGTGTGTGCTACAGAGCTTGGTACCATATCTGAAGGCATTCTTCCCAGTGAACAATCCACCAATGCTGATGGCTGCCACTTTCACCAGGGTGCCTGGTGGCCCATCACAGGATGATCCTAACCCAGGTAAGTGATGTGCCCAGCTGCGCTTCAGCATATTACATTTATTAAAAAACGCAAGTCCAGCAATAAGTCACTCCTCACTGGCATTTTTAAATCCATATTGAAGTCTTCTGAGCAGGCACCAACACACAGCAAAACATCCTCAAGGTTCTCCTCACCTGTCCCTCTCAGCCAAGGCACACGCATCTCAGCAGCTGCTCCCTTAAAACCTCTTTCCTCCCAAAACATTATGGGCTTTTCCTCTCACTTCTCACCTTCCCACCTGCTGGAACCCGACTGGAGCTACACCCTCCACAGAGCCTTTCTCACATCTTCCCAAGCTTCATCTTCATGGTCCCACAAAACCAAAGATGCAGGTGCTAAACAGGGAAACACAGAATCCTCCTTAATTAAAAGGGAGATCCCTTAAAAGGTGAATACTTAGACATCAGTGTTTTTCTTCTCAGACTCACACTTAGTCAGCACTAAATGGCACTGTGGCAAGTCACCCCATGACAGAGGGAGGATGACAGTCTCAGCTGTGTGGTCCTGCTTTACATGGGCAGGCAAGAGCTGAGGTGTGTACAAGCAAGGCTCTCTCCAGAAGCTTGGTGCAGTCCCCAGAGCTCAACCAGGAAGGCAGTAGAAGTGGGTCCCTCTCTGACCCCATCACTGACACTGTTGCCCATGGGGGACCCACAGGCTGGAACTCCTCCTTCCCCAGCCCCACCCAGTAGTACCCCAAGAACACCTAGGGCCTTGATGAGCAGTTTGAAAACTACAGGTAGATGATTTCTACAGCCCCATCCCCCTATTCCATTCTTACCCATGACATAGGAACACATACTGTTTTATAAGAAATGACCATTTCTTTTCCACTAATCTTCTAATCTATTACAATCAACTGTCCTTTCCTTCCTCTGTCTCTCAAGAAGATAAGAAAAACCATCAGCATATCCAGGCTACAAACCCCTAAGATGGTGCTGCTGATAAAGTCTACAGCCCAGACCCCAGCTCTCTAGGCAATCTTTTGCATTTGTTGGAAAACTACTCCCTTACGATCAATGTCAGAAGTTGATTTGTCACAGATCATGAAAGGTCATGCAAAGATGGAAAATCATGCATAGCTAAAGGATTTGTTTGAGGCCCATGGTTAATTATAATTGCACCAGGGGCCCAGAGAGCCTGGCTTACCTGTCACTGTTCAGTGCGCAGGACAAAAGGAGTTCAAAGGAACAGAAGCCCCATTAACTTCACAGGGGGTCTGGAAAACATCGGAAAAGTACAAGCCCTAGGGGATGGTAGATGTAAATGTCAGGGGACATGTGAGGTGCACACTCAGGGTGCACATGGCCTTGACAGTATCTACAGGCAGACCTTCTGCACTAGGGGGCGGCATCCAAGAGATTCATGTCTGCCAAGTGGTTCTAGCCATTAACACGGCACCCGCTGAAAGACCAGGAAGGGAAGGAAGAACCAAATTTCAGGGGAAAACAAAAATAGATGAATATGCCACTCTTCTGAAAGCCACAGCCCAACCTGTTTATGAATTCTCCACTTAGGGTAGCTGCAGCCAGAATCAAAGCATGTGCAGTAAAGACTGAAATGTATGCTCCAATGACGGTTAACTCACCTCAGAGCCTGAGGAAGGCAGCGCCCATAGCACGGTTTATATTTTTAACTATTTTTTTTGAAAAATTTTTTTGGCTCTTTCCCATATGAAATACATTTATTTACCTGTGATCCCTAGACAGCTTTTTTTTTTTTAATTAAAGGTTTAATGAACATTGCTGGCATCTGTCTAAATGGAAAATAAATCTCTCCTAATAAAATTGTGCTAAAAAGTTCTCTTTTGAAAGAATCATAATAGATTGCCATAATATATAGATAGGATTAAAGCAAAAGAAAAATCTACTGTGAAACAATGAAAATGTTTCCCACTTCTTGTTGCTCCTATCCCATCCCAGAACTCGTCCCTAACACATTTAACTATTTTATTGATCAAATTCATACAATCCAGGACAACAGACTATTGCTAGGATCAAGGCTGATAAGGCTGGAGGTAAGCCAGCATCTTGCCAGAAGCCCAGAGGAAGGTTTGTTGCAGGTTATCTGCAGAGTGGAAAGGTATGGAGTAATTACTGTAAGTATATGCTGGAAAATTGATGAGAAACTGAAGTGACTTTGAGTTTAACATGGCAGATTGGACACATGCACTCCAATTTCAGAAATGTTGCTGACACCTCTGGCCAGCTGTCATTTCCTCTTCAGCTTTCTTTGTTCTTGCAGGTTTATGCCTTTGTTTGTTCTGTAAAGAGTCAACCTCATATTAGCGGGTTTGAAGAGCAAACAGAGATACATGGGCATGTGTTCGGACTCTGCAGATGAGAGAAAGGTGAAATCTAAGTGGGAGCAAAAGCAGCAAGTCAGTTATGGTGTAGACCTCCAAAGGGCTCAAGAACATGAAAACCGGTGTCTCTGAAAGCTGGGTGTAGGTGGCAGCTGAATATGGAACACCTGGTTGAAAGTTTTAAAAGGCGCAGTTAGATGCTGGAATATCCTCCCCCATGCCAAAGAGCCAGGATCAATCATAAGGCTAAAAAGGGGTCAGGGGAGATGAAGCCCAGACAGAGGTTGGAGGGGTGGGCTCCAGGTTAAACGTCTATGAGAAAAAAAAAAATGGAATGGACAGAATTTCTAGTGAATCCAAACAAACTGAGAAAAAAATATTTAGCTGTCTCAGAGTCCAGGGATAAATTCATCAATAGGTATACAATGCATATGAAAAATAAGGTAATTGTTAGTTCCAAGAAAACAGGTTCTACAAGAAAGGAAATGTAATCATATGAGGCTTGGCTGTGAGCAATATTGACATCATCTTAATAATGTGAACACTAGATTTGTAACTATATTGAGAGGGTGAGGGAAGGGTGATGAATGCCTGTGTGTGTGCTCCTATATGCGCTCATGTGTGTGCTCCTGTGTGCGCTCATGTGTGCACAACCCCATATGTGTGGTCCCATGTGTGTCCCTGAGTGTACTGTGTGTACCCTCTTGTGTGTGTGCCCCTGTGTATGCCCTCCCATGTGTGTGCCCTCCTCTGTGTGTGTGTGTGCCAGCGCTCCACCTCCTTTCCTTCCCAGCCATGTGAGGGTCGACCTCAGGACCTGGAATGTCCCAAGGCCAAAGGTGAGAGCTGCCTGCTTATCTCAGCATTACAACACTGCCCGAGCTCTCATGATCCATATGCAAAATACATTGGATTTTAAAATGTGGTGGGGAAGAACAAAATAAAAGAAAGAGCGCCATCTTGGAATTCAACCACAATAATTTTTTTATTTTAAATATTAAAGAACAGAACAAGAACAGGACAGTAAGAATTGCTCAAACCAGTATAAGAGGACCTGCATGTGAGTCTTCAGAATAAAACTTCCAGAGTCATGTCACAAAACTGAGCCTACATTTCCAATCCCATCTCTTCTCTCGCTTATCCCACAAAAGCCCTGGACTCCAGCCCTGGCCCTGAGGACACCTGCCGCATCCCCACACCAAGCCTATGCCTGTGCAGTGCCGGCTTCTTTGCTCCCAGCCTCTGCCTGTGCTGTGCCAGCTTCTTTGCTCCCAGCCTCTGGCCTCATTCAAAGCCTGGCCTCCCCTGGCTCCCGGTTCCAGCCATCCCTGAGCCCCTCCATCATGCCTTGGACTCTGGACCCCTGCTTCAAGGCTGTGGGCAGTTGGCACATGCATGTGACATTCATGTCCCCACAGGGGTATACCTGCTCCATGAAAGCAAAAACTGGGTCTGAAGCCTCTCCTGGAGGCTGCATTGCGCAGAGCATATAGGGGCATACGCCCACTGTAAAAGCCATGTGCAGTGAGAGGCAGATTTCATTTGGAGTTAGTTGCAGGACTCCAGCTGCTGGATTTTGAAGATCCAGTTCCTACTTTCTAACTAGCTGTGTGTCCTCAGAGCTGACTCTTGGAGCCTCTTTTCTCAATTCTCACCTGGTTCACTTTAGTGTTGGGGAACCAAAACTGTCATGTAAATTAAAATCTTTGCCAAACTCAAGAAATTTTTATACCCAGAGATGCATTAAGCCAATCCCTTTACCCTAATGCCTCCATGGCAACTGACCAGACACAAAAAGCTAATAGAAAATGAGTATGTGATCAGAGCAACACCAAGCTAGAATTAGTTTGATCAAAAAGAACTCTGGCAAATATCTAGTACCTAGTCTGTATTTTTGATTTTTTGAGGAACCTTCATACAGTTTTCCCTAGTATCCAACTTCTGGGTATTTATCCAGAATTCAAAGCTGGACCTCAAAGAGATGTCTATGTAGTAGACATTGTAGACATTGTAAACAAAGAGATGTTTACAATAGCCGAGATGTCAAAAGAACTTCAGTGCTCAACAATGGGTGAATGGAGAAAATATGGCATGCATATATATACACACATATATATACACATACATATACATACATACATATATATACATACACACACATATATATACACATACACACACAATGAATTATTATTCAGCCTTAAAAAAAGAAAATCCTGCTATATGCAACAACATGGATGAACCTAGAGGACATTATGCCAAGTGAAATAAGCCAGTCACAGAAGGACAAACACTGCCTGACTCCACTTCTATGAAATATCTAAAGTAGCCAGACTCTGAGAAGCAGAGAGCAGAATGGTGGCTGCCAGGGGCTGGAAGGCAGGGAAATTGGGAGTTGCTACTCAACTGACATAAAAGTTTCAGGTGTGCAGGATGAATAGGTTCTAAAGATCTGCTGTACTATGCCTATAGTTAACACCACTGTACTGTACACAGAAAAAATTGTTAAAAGGATAGATCTTATGTTAAATGTTCTTACAATTATTTTTAAAGTGTCTAGTCTGCAAATGTTAAGATAAAGGGATAGCCATTCTGTTTTTCTTTTGACTTCTCAAATTTTTTTGGCTTCTTTTCTTGACCCACACTGACAACAAATGAAAAATTCCAAGCCAGACAGGCCTGCTTTGTGGGTAGACTCATCATTAATTCTCCAAGAAAAACTACTGTTAGATTCTACAGTCCTGGAAAGTGGTACAAGTAAGGAAAAGGCTCCTGAGATGCTTTTAAAATAAAAGTCTTAAGATACCCAGCATTTGTGGCACCAAAAAAATGCCAAGACGCACCCTCATAATTCTCGTAACTCGTGATGACAATGAGCTGCGATCCCAGCTTATGACGTGGCCGGTTACTGGGTCGGGAGATCCTCATCCCCAGGAGCCCGGCTTGAAAGAACTTGCAAGCAAATGGGGTTGCTGCTTGTGGAGGGCAAAGGGGGTACAAAAATGGACAAATTTGAAAAAAAGGAGCCACATGCAGGAAAAGGAACTGGGGGAGCAGGACACCAGTCCAGAGGGCGGCTGCTATCTGTGCTGAGCCACTGCACTATCCCCCTCAGAACCCACCTCTTACTCTTAACCAGTCAAATTCATTCTGTATCCATGACATGACGGACAAACAGGAGCTCCACGCAGGATGGGACACCCCTGTTAGCCAGTAAGCTTGAGAGGTCCTGCTTCCCTCCCTCCCACCTCAGAGAAGCTGATTTCATCCTGCATGACTTCTCTTGCCTTGCCCTTGAGCAGGGCTCTGTTCCTGCCAGGTTGCCCTTCTGAATACTGCAGGTATGCAGAACCCAAGACACCGGAGGAGAAGGAAGAGGAGGGAGGCAAAAGGCTGAGGAATCACCAGACTGGCTGAGTCAATCTAGAGAAAGAGGGCCACACCCAGGCAGAGGCTGGGAGAAAGGGCAAGCAGTTTGGATGTTGCCCTCTGGCAGCTTTGAGTTCCAATAGACACGGATAGAGAGAAAGGGGGATTTATGACCACTTCCAAGAAAGCAAATTACCAGTGTGAGTGCTTTTGAAATGACTTTTGGCCATTGGATTCTTTCTTTAACTGGTACTGGCTTCATAAGGCTATACACAACACAGGAGTGGGTCAACTCTAGTCTGTGACATCAGCTATTTTAACATTATGTACCAAGTAGTTCTGTCTTTCCTGTATCTGTCATATTACAATTAGTGATGACCACCATGGAGCCATGAAATGTTCATTAGATTGATTTGGGATCAGTCATAACAAGGTCATCAATATTTAGTTTTTCAACTGATTTTGCCATTATCTATTTTCTCTGGGAGTAAAGAGAAGAAATAAAAGTCATTTGCTAAGAAAATTAACAATGCAAATATTAACAATGTAAATGTGTGATATGGTTGGCTTGTAAAAAGAAATGAAATTGAAAGACTACTGTAGTAGGAATAAATAACGAACAGACATGATTACCAATTATTCTGATGTAAGACCTCAGAGACTGGAAGCCAGCTGCAGCTTTCCAGGGTTCACTGCTCAGTAAGCAGTTGCTTCACATACTTAATTAAAAAAAATTTAAAATAAACAAATGCATGCTTTTGAAAAAGTCTCTGACACAGTCAGGCTTTTTTGTTTTTGGTTTTTTGTTTGTTTTGTTTTGTTTTAAAAGACAGGGTCCTGCTCTGTTGCCCAGGCTGGAATGCAGTGGTGTAATCATAGTTCGCTGCAGCCTCAAACTCCTGGCCTCAGGGAATCCTCCCACCTCAGTTTCCCAAGTAGCTGGGACTACAGGTGTGCACCACCATGCCCAGCTAATCATTTTTATTTTACTTAGAGACACGGTCTCACCATGTTGCCCAGGCTGGTCTCGAACTCCTGGCCTCAAGAAATCCTCCCACCTTGGCCTCCCAAAGTGCTAGGATTACAGGCTTGAGCCACCGTGCCTGGTCTCAGGGAGTTTTCTTTAAAAATAAAAAAAATAAAAAATAAATAAATAAAAAAACTGGTCGTAAATGATACTGGTCTAACACTCATCCTATCTTAACCACTTCCCTTTAAAACCCCAGGAATGGTCTGACCTCAGAGCCCCTGCATGCAGCCCTAGTCTTCTCCTTCCCACCAGGGAGCTCCGCTGGCTGCTTTCCCTCTCACGTTAATTCTGCTCCTTATTACTGGCTGCTCATCAGAAGTAGAATTTTATTTCCTTTATCAAACTGTAAGAAAAATACAATTCAGTATTCTAAGTGAAGTAACTCAGAAGAGAAAACCAAACATCATATGTTCTCACTCATAGGTGGGAGCTAAGCTATGAGGATACAAAGATATAAGAATGACACAATGGACTTTGGGGACTCAGGGAAAGGGTGGGAGTGGGGTGAGGGATAAAAGATTACACATTGGCTACAGTGTATACCGCTCCAGTGATAAGTGCACTAAAATCTCAGAAATCACCACTGAAGAACTTATTCATGTAACCAAACACCACCTGTTCCCCAAAAACCTACTGAATTTTTTTTTTAATTTAAATGAAAAACATGGTTCAAAAATTCCGAAAAAGAAATATGGTCATTTTCATCATCATTATCATCATATATAATTTTTAGTGTTCATTCACCCAACCTGGGTGCCCATTTAATAATAAATCAATCATCAAAATGAACTTGGAAAATATCTTTCCCTAATATATTGAGAAAAATTTACTGAACAAACTAATTATTATGTATATCAGAACAAGAGGAACGGAATGCCATTTTTTAAATTCCAAGAATTCTTGCCAAGCATGAAACACTAAAAGTTGTTTTAGGCTGTATATTTTGCTGCTATTTTAGAAGGCATTTAGTTATCTCCTAGAGTAAAACTCTGTGGAATAAGCTGGGGAAGAAGTGAGTAAAAGTGAGGAAAGCAGTTAATATGGGGACCAAAGTTCTGGGGTCAGATGGACCTGTGTTCCAATTCTGCTTTCTGTCTCTCAGACATTAGGCAGGTACCCTTAAGCCTTGAAGTCTCAACCCCACACGAATAACATACGGATGACAAGGGCATATGCAGCATGGATGCCAAGGAAATGTAACAAAATTAGAATGATACTCAGAATTATTCAAGCCATATACTTAATATGTTGTGCCTTCCCTATGTTTTACTTCATAAGAATAACAAATATTTAAAACATATATGTACCATTTCAATTATCTAGTAGTCAAACCAGAATTGCCTTTAAACACAGAAAGTATAGGCAGCTTCTAAGGTGGTGTGATTTGAGAGCCACTGACAGGCATACAGTGCCCCCAAATAGCTCCATCCTGTCCTTGCTGTGCAACCTGAAGCTCTACTATTAGGGATTAACTGCTTTGGTTAAAACCATGTATTTTTCAAGCATCTTTCAAATGCAAATACCACTGTGAAGCATCAGGGTAAAAGAGTCCTTTCTATCACTCCCCAGATAAAGGGGACACCGAGAAATGGCTGTCCTGAAAAGGAAAGTAGGGAGGGGGAGGAAAGGGGAACTGGGGGGCTCTGGGTTGAATAAAGGAGGACAGAGGCTGCATGTTTGGTCACAAGAGAGTGCAAGGAGAGAAGTCCCCAGAGGAGACACAGAGGCACAGCAAGGAAAGGCCAAAAGGACAAATTTCTCAACCGCAAGACCAGCTGTGGGTGGCCCCCCAGGGACAGCCAGAGGCTCAGGCTCCTTTTCAGCATCTCAGCAGGCTCCCCATCCTGAGTTGTCCCACACAACTGGACCCTCACTGGCCCAGCAAGAAGCAGAAGGAGGAAGAGTAATGTGAGGTCCTGTCCCCCATTCTGGGCCCCAGGGGAAAAGGCTGTCCAAACAAAACCCTCCCTCACACAGAGGGAGGCGGGGAGCCTTGTGTATAAAATGCTTGGGAAGCCAAGTCAGCCTGGCCCCAGAGAGTCATGTGGGAGAGATGCAACCCACCACTGTCCACTGCCTGGCCAGCTGCATGGAGGCAGGTCCACAGAGAGAAGAGCAGGGCAGGGCAGGGCTGCTGGGGGCCTGCAGAATAGGGCTTGATTGTTAAAATAAATGTGTGACCCTGAAACAAATTTTAAAAATACAATGCAAAGTCCCAAAGAAATGACAGTTATACATCCATTGTTTTGGGCAATCTCTGGGATGGCTTCTACCCTACCCTTTATGAACCTACACAGAAAATACAGAGTGGACTCTGTCTAGTTTCCTTAACATTTTAGTAATTTCAGGGAGAGTCTTCCTATCACAAGTGTACTCACACTTGCCTTTTAAATTCAAAATACTACCAATTCCTTCTTCCTATTATAAGAAGCTTAGAGTGAAATGAAAATATTCTTCATGGCACCATCTAATACCACCATTATCCTTTTGTTGTATTTCCTTTCAATTTTTATACATTTGTTTCATCTTTTTGTTATTTATTTTTGAAAAGGAAATACCTTCAATTCACATTGTTCAAAAGTCCAAAGGCACAAAAGTCTACACAATGTTCTCTCCCCAGTCCTCCTGTCTCCTGGTCCCTCCAGCTGCCTGACTGCCCTCCTCAGTGAAAAGTAAAGTAACCAGTTTCCTTTCATATGCATTTTAATGTGCTGATAAGGCAATTTTGAAACCTGCTTTTATTTACCTTAACAACAGCCCTTTTCCAGGTCGCTACACTATTAATGTTAACAATTACATGATATTCCATGAAGTTGATAATGTACTTAAACTTAACCTGTTGCAGTTAAACATTACGGTTGCTTTCAGATTTTCATTAGAAATAATGTTGCAATTGCCATTTTAGGGCACTGACTAGCTCTTGTCTGATTTGGGGTACTTCCTGAGGCTGGAGCCTCCAATCTCCCCCAGCCCTTTTGATAGCTGTGCTTAAGGTGAAGAGAAACCCATGGTCCACACCACACAAAGCTCTTCGGTACAGTCAACACCAGCCTTGCCACCCTATTGGGGGAAAAAACAAACAAACAAACAAAACAAAACCAGCTCAGGCAGGAAAAACAAAACCCAACCAATTAGGCAAAGTCAAGCTGATGATGCCCAGACAGTACTGTCACATGCCAGGGCCCAATCACAAGTCATGTCCCCAAATCAAGCACAAAGTCATCCTGAGAGATCCTCTGGCCTGGGCCCCTCAAACACATACTCATATCCCAGGGGATTTGCAGTGACATGAGGTTGACCTACAGAGTTAATGTGGTCCGTCCAGAACATCATTTTTACACAAAGGCCTGGGGAATGAGATACTGCATTTACAGTAATCACAGATACAGAGGCAGGCAGTTAGGGCCCTGCCTCAACTCTTCCTGGAGGTTGTGGTTTGAGGAATACTGCACCCCTTGTCTCTGGATTCTAAAGACACCTTGGTGTTTGATATAAGATCTATCTCAAATCCAGAAGAAAAGGAGTTGCCGGGGTGCCATTTGCAAGCATCTTTCAAGTGATCACAGCAGGTCCTAGGCAAAAATCCAAGGGCTGTTGGCCTCACCCTCAACCTCCCCAGCAAGGGACATGCAGGGTGGCCTTTCCCCTCCCCACTGCTACCCCAGTCAGCCCTCCTCTTATTCATTTTCGAAGTTTTTAGTGAAGGAGATTAAAGGCCAGACACTAGATAAATAGATAAGACAGACCACCTTTCAGTAACTCATTCTACTGGAGAGAGATGCATACATTTAACAACTATTAAAGCACTGATTTGCACTAAGGGCTCAGGGAGCACTGGGGGCAGGTGGGGGTGAGGGATAACAAGAATGCGAGCCAAGTTTGCATATGAACTGGCCAGTGCAAACCAGGCAACCTTCCTCCAGGACCAACCTTGGACAGGATGTGATTCCATGACCTCCCCAGCTGCAGCTCCTCCCGCAATTCTCTCTACTTACTTGCAGACCCTTACTGACTTGCAAAGCCTTTCCATTCAAAAAGGGTTCAATCTGGGACATGTGGATTAAAGTGTGGCAAAACTTGCCAATGAGGAATTAGGCCTGACCTCTCTGGGAGCAGTCTCCAATGCTGACGAGACAGCGCACTGGAAAAGCCAAAAAAAAAAAAAAAAAAAAGTCCACAGAGGCTTGGGCTGCTGAGTAGGAGAAATTAATACATAGATCTAAAGCAGTTAAAAGCCAGCCTGACTCCGTGGCTGGCTCCTCACGTTGCTGGTGATTTCACCGCGACTAATGATGACCTGTCATTCTGAGAGCCCCCAGGGCGCTTATGCGCTGAGGAAGGCCAGATTGCCAGTGCTCAGCACCCCTGAGCGCCAGCCATGGAGGACCACAGCCTACCACGAGGTCGGGTTTTCAAACACTTGCTCGCTCCTTGGGGAAGAGCCCTGTATTCACAGCACAATTAATTGTGGACTATTTCTCAGGTGACCTTAAATCCTTTTCTATCTGCTGTCCTGGCAACAAGTTCCTGTCTCCAAAGCCTAACCCAGGACAGGGGCCAGAGAATCCATTCATCAGTGGAGACCTGGAGGGAAGCCCTATTGATTTGGATGCAACAAAAAACCCTGGAGAATCCTGGAGTAGGATCAAGGTTTCTCAATGAATTTATTTAGAAGAAAATGGCAACTTCTGCTTCAACCTTACTTATGGTAAAGATCCAGGAAACTATAACCCTGATGGCTGTGGCTGACCGCAGCGAGGGAGCCTCACTGCAACTACCTGGACATGCCCATGATTTCTGGAACCCACCAATGGGGCAACCTCGAATGGAAAGAAAAACCCAAGATGAGACAGAGGCCCAAACCTTCATAATCCTACCCTTAGCCAGTCCATCAAATATTGAGGTAAAGCAAAGCTCATTTTTATAGGAATTTTAAACACTGCCTCATGGTCAATGGAATGATTTAGAATATCTCTTCCTACTTCAAATAAATTGAACAGAATTAGGGACTAGAGAAGGGAAATAACTTTCACAGGGTACCACTCCATTTACAATTTGTTTACTCCTCAGTCCAACCACATCGACCCCGCCAGACACCATGAAAAGTACTTTCCATACATTAGAATTTATTATTCTTATTTTTCAGGGAGGTTAAATAAAATGCCTGCTTAAGAATCATACTGCCAAAACTCAAAGGCAGGCCTAAAACCCAGAAGTTTTTAACCCACACCTCATCACCAGCTCATGTTCTTTTCCTAACAGAAGAGATCACTGAATTTACCACCACAAGCAGCAGCTCATATGTCCCCTAGAGAGCCTGGAAAGGTATGGATTAACTATCTAAGTCCTGAACTGGCCTCAAAGCCTATTCTCTTTCTGCCCTACTGTGCTGATGTCTTTAGAAGACAGCAGGAGGAAAAAGCAGTAAGTGAAGTCCCCCACCTTCCAACAGAGCCACCCATGCCCATCTCTACAACCACTAACTGTTGTCATGCCCTCTACCTGGACATACATAGATCACAGCCTGTCTTCTTCAGATTACCTTACTACAATCTTTTGGAAGGAAATTTGGAAACATCTAAACTATATGGGTACTTTATCTTTTGACTTATCTTTTAGTTATAGAAATTTACCCTGACAATATACCTCCAACAACGTGAAAATACACATGCATGAGGCTATTCATTTTGCAGCATTATTTGTAATTGCAAAATATTAAAAGCCTACATGTCATTACATAGGAGAGTTGTTGAATAAACTATAATACATCTGCATGATGGAATATGATGCAGATGTCATAAATAGAATAAAAAATATCTCTCTGAACTTATATGAAGTGATTTCCGGGATGTTAAAGTTTAAAAAACGAAAATGAAAAAAAAATCTATAGCATGCTACCCTTTGTGTTAAAAAAGGCAATGAGAAAATATCCACATATCTGCTCATTTGTGCAATAAGAAATAACAGAATGATAAACCAGAAAGGAGACTAGTTATCTATAGACGATGAGTGGAAACAAGAAAGGAAAGAAGAGGGGGAGAAAGAAAGAAGTGGGGAATGAGAACAGGATAGTGGGGTGAGGAGGAATTCACACTTCTCTGGTCTGCCTCTTTGTGTAATTCTGATTTCTAAAACCATGCTTATGCTTCTCACATATTCAAAAAATAAACAATTAAAATCAACCAGGATATGAGGAGAACCCAAAATGGAGTATGAGAAGTAACATACTCCATTTTGTGAATCTAACTGTATTACAAATAAATAATATAACCACACTGAAGGGGGCAGGAAAGAAAGAGAACTTAAGTAACTCTGAAAAACATCTTGGCTAGATACTGGAAGGCTCAGATTTAAAAAAAATTTACAATTCTTTTTTTTTTTTTTTTTTTTTGAGACAGAGTCTCACTCTGTCGCCCATGCTGGAGGGCAGGGGCATGATCTCGGCTCACTGCAAGCTCCACCTCCCGGGTTCACGCCATTCTCCTGCCTCAGCCTCCTGAACAGCTGGGACTACAGGCGCCCGCCACTGCCCCCGGCTAATTTTTTGTATTTTTAGTAGAGACGGGGTTTCACCATGGTCTCAATCTCCTGACCTCGTGATCTGCCTGCCTTGGGAGTTTTTTCTACAGACACATAGGTTAACAATTCTGAAAATATATGTATTTGAAGACTGAATAAATAAACATTGTGGCTAATGGAAGCTGAGTTTCTTATTGATGAAGAGAGGAGCTACAAATAAAAGGGAAAGACTAGACTAAGGTCTGTGGGGTCAGATTAAAATAGGTCACATCAGTACAAACTCAGTGTTGTTAATAGAGACAGGGAAGTAAATATGCATATATTTGTATATAGCTATATTTCCTAGCTCCGTGATCTCAGGAGGTATAAAACCAGCAACACCCCAGTATCAATGAGCACATCCAGCCTTCAAGATCTTGGTTTCTAAACACCGTTCTCCATTAAAAGGAAACATGGCTCCTTAGAGAAACGGCTGATTTCAGGATTGGGCAGAGAAAATACAAAATAAGCATGAAACTTCTTGAGATGCCAGAAAATATGAACATTCAAAAAATGTGATGAGGGAATGTTTAAGTGACACAAGAATCAACTTTAAAGATCTACCAATGGTCAAATCTGGAACAATTTGAGCAACAAAATAAGTGATGATAATACTGGGTTATAATCCATAGAATAAAACAAATATCCATGAGTTCATACTGATACAAATAAATAGAGATGAGAAGCTCTTCCTTACAGTAGAATTCTAATTAATAAGTACAGATGGAATCACAGAAACAGAAAATTACCATTTGGCAAACACTACAGTAATGATTGTCACAGGCAAGAATTATTAAGGGTTGTAAAAGCATGATGAGCAGGATGTTTACATAATTTCAGAGTATCTTATTGATTACAAAGGGAAAAACAGTAATTTCTTAGTGGAGAAACCACTACCCCAAGTAATCAAAGTTATCATCAGCGGTAATGAGAAACATTGGCAACACGTACCTCCACATACAATGAACTGAGAAGGGCATGGCAATTCTGTGGCGTTTTGTCAAAAATGTATAACTTGAAATCAATCACAAGGAAACATCAAACAAACCAAGCTTGAGGGCCATTCTACAAAATAATTAGCAGGTATTCTTCATATGAGTCAAGGTCATGAAATAAAAAGACCGAGGAACTGCCACAAACCAGAGACTAGGGAGACGTGACAACTGAAATAAAATGTGTGATCCTGGATTGGATACTGAACTGGACCTTGGAATAGGAAAAAGGGCATTAGTGAGACAGTGGACAAAATTTGAATAAAGTCTCTAGAACAGTTAATGGAAATGCATCAATGTTAATGTCTTGACTTTACTGCTTGTACTATGGTTTAAAAGATGTGAACATTTGGGGAAACTGAGTGAAGGGTATAAGGAAATCTACATATTATTTTTGCAACTTTTTGGGGAGCTCTGCAATTACCTCAAATGAAAAGCTAAAATATAAAAATAAACTTAAAAAATAAAATGATTCCACCAAATCCTCATTGCTTAAAAATTTGCCTGTATTTTTCTGTGCAACAATATAATGAAACATAGATAATAGGAAAAATGTGTGTGTCAATCCTGAGAAGTCCAAATGCCAATATCTTAAAGGCCAGTATTTTTAATAATTTTTTAAGTCTCAGAGAAAATACCTATTTATGAAGAGCTAAGGAATAAAATCCACTAGTTTTGAGCTAAATATGAAAATTATCTTATCTTCTGTATGATAAACATTATCAAGAATATACCTTGAAAGGAAAACAAAATCAACTGTTAGCCTCCATAGGCTATTTTCAGCTCAAAGAATGCCACATACTTAAAGGAAGTTTGAGCCACAACCTTGCAAACACATTACATGAAACAGAGCAATGGGGAAAGGGAATCTGGGAGAAGGGGAGCAGGGAGGGGGCATTCTCAGAACACATGGAATGTCCAGTGTCTGGAAGTTCCTAAGTATTCCAGTCTTTGGCAATGACACTTCTAAATTGTGAAAAATAATAACACTCTCTCACTATGACTCATAGAGGAAACAGTCTGTAATCAGTAATTTATTATTCTATTCCAAAGCTTTATTCACGGACTTTCATGAACTAAAGTCAGAAATCCTAACTTAGCATAATTTGACTTGACTTTTCTAATTTTGTTTTTGGGGCTTTTTAAAAAAATCATGCAACGTGTCACTGTAACTTGAGCAAGGTTCCTTCTAGCACTACCAACCAAATTCAGCGAGTCCACGATTCCATGAGGAGGTACATTTTGTTCCACGGGGCAGGCACTGCGTCTAAAATGTGATGAAGAGATGGCACTTGGCTGTGATGTCTATAATTAAGGAGCATCACGGCAATTACACAGCACAGCTGTTTGTGCGAAGCTTCCCTGTAACATGTGGTTTCCCAGCGTATCATCTCTATCATAAGCTTAAAAATAAGGAGACTACCAGCAGACACAAAGCTAAGAATTCTGCCAGCAGGGACTCTGCCCACTACAACAGCCACAGAGACGTCCAGCAGTCTGCAGCAGGCCTCCTAGAAAACCTCCTGAAGCCTTCTGGACCCAATTCTGGCCTCCCTGTCTCCAGTCACACTTCCTGTAGACCCCAGCTTCAGCCTGGTCCTCATCCTCTATGTTCCCGTACAACTCTGAGCTTCCACATTTTCTGGCACTTACCACATTAAAGTAGAATTGGCCACTGACCATCCCTTTCTCCTCAGAAAGCAGGGTTCATGCCCACCCTTCTGAATTTGCCCAGGGTCTGACAATGCCTGGCTCATGCAGGTCCTCACCTTGCATTGGTGGGCAGGTGCAGCCTGTGGGAAGCACACCTCGACATCCAGCTCTGGGGCATATACCTGCTCACCTCACCCATTTTTACTGAGCTCCTGCTTGCTGGGCAATATTCTAGCTGCTAAGAATGTTGCAAAGACAAAGAGAGAAAGGAAGAGACTATCCTCCTGGAACTGAGGAATCTATAAGAGAGACTGACCTTACACACACAACCATGCAATTGGGGAAAATATTATAAAAAAGCAAAAAGTATAGCATGCTCTAAGACCATGTAACTGGGTGCCCTGCCAATTGCAAAAGCTTATCCAAGGCAATAGCAGGGCAGGAGGGTGGGGGTGGAGATAATCTCAGCAGATAGTCACAGCCCCACCATTTAAAATACAAGAGGAGAAAAATAGAGATGGGCCAAGTGCCCAGCCTCAGAGGAATGGCTACACATGGCCTATCCAGGCAAGCTAAGGGAATGCAACTACCGAGCCATTTAAAAATGACAAGCATGTGAACTATGTTGATTATGTGGGGAGATATTAATAGAGTTTATTATGTATTGGGTTTTTTCTACCATAAAGGTGCTTAGGTTCATTAAGAAAAATTTCAAAGCTTGGCCTCCACCACTCCTGCCTCAAGATAATCTTCAGAGTCCTGGAGCAGCACTGGTGACCCTTGGGGGCTTGGTGGTCAGAGGAGCAGGCACAGGTGGCAGAATATGAGCAGTGGGAGGGCCGTGGAGGCCCGGAGGAGCCCCTTCATTTGACCAACGCAGACTCAGAGGAGGCGGGCAGCGCGTCCAGCTGGGACAGTGCCCCACGCCCTTTCCCTCCCCGACGTGTGGCCCTTTCAAGGAGCTCCTCAAATAAGGAAGGGGAGTGGGAGATCAGCAGCCACATCCTCTGTCAGGAAGAGAAGGCTCTCCCCAGGCGGATGTGGAAAGGCTTCCTGAAGTGCCCTGCGCCTGCTTCTGCTGCAGAAGATGACAGCTGGGCCGGTGCTCATTGGATGGCTGCCCGAGCTTGAGTGCTCCCCTTGTATTTTGGGTAGTTTATTCCTTAGCTATTCAAAGGACAGTCCCTGGACCAGCAGCATCAGCATCACTTGGGAGCTTATTCGAAACAAAGAACCTTGGTCCTACTGGTACAGACCTACTAAAACATCACCTACATTTTAACAGGATCCCTAGAAGAGTCACTAAGATGGTGGAGTTTAAGTGTCAACTTGACTGGGCTAAGGGATACCCAGACAGCTGGTAAGACATTATTTCTGGGTGTGTCTGTGAGGGCATTTCTAGAAACGATTCACATTTAAATCTGCAGACTGAGTAAAGAAGAGCCCCCTCACCATTGTGGGGGTGGGAAGGGCATCATCTAATCCATTGAGGGACCACATAGAACAAAAGAATCGAAGAGGGCAAATGCTTTCTCTGCTGGAACATCCATCTTTTCCTGCACTAGGATATCAGAGCTTCAGGTTCTCAGGCCTTTGGACTCTAGGACTTAACACCAGCTACCTCCCAGGTTCTCAGGCTTATGGCCTCATACTGAGAGGTTACACTGCCCACTCCCCTGGTTCTTGGCCATCAAACTCAATGACACCACTGGCTTTCCTGAGTCTCCAGCTTGCAGACAGCAGATCATGAGACTTCTTGGGCTTCATAATCACATGAGCCAATTCCCATAAAAAGTCTCCTCTTATGTAACTACATACATATACACACACACACACACACACACACACACACACACATTCTATTGGTTTTGTTTCTCCAGAGAGCCCTGACTAATACAGTCACATGCACATTAAGATTTGACAAGTACTGATTTAGTCCTAGAGTGTGGGAGGATTCATTTATTCATTACCCAAATAGTCATTGACTCCTCTGCTAAATCCTGGGGCAGAGCCAAAGTTCTGACAACACACCTGGAGGGTCCTCTGCAAGCGAAAGCCAGGTTGGCAAGTAATACAGCTGCCTTTCTACAGCCCCATGGAGAAAAAACACATGGCTGAAAAGCTTAAGATTTTTTGGGAAAGAAACCATAGGGTTGGGGATAGAACTTTGAAAGTCTTTTTAGAAAACTATATATTAACTACAACAATGAAGGAGCATTCAATAAAAATCAAGGGCCTTTTTCATAACTTCTTTCAGTAATAAGATGCTGTACTGTTTTTTTTCCCATTTAGCATCTCCTGCTAGCTAGAAGCTTTCACATTCTTTCTCGTCCAGAGTTTCCATGAGATGCTAGTAGATTAATTTTGTTTTGTTGCCTTCCTAAATGGCTTGTGTCTGCAACTGCCTGTGTTCAGCACAACTTTGGGTGCGAGGTAGACAGAGTCATCCCAGATGAGCCCAGTTGTTCAGGACAGGCTGCAAAGTGTCTAGGCCTCACCCTGAGGCCACACAGATGTCAGTCCAGGATCAGAACTGGTTTTCTGAGTGAAAACTCAAGTGCCAATGTGGAAGATGAGCTAGAGGAGTGAGCCTGAAGACAGGATGAAGAGCAGTGTCTTACAGTGGTGCAGAGGAGAGTGAGAGGGCCTGAGCCGAGGCAGGGCATGGACGGAGAGCACTGGGGCAGCAGACACCAGGTACAGGCCTCCATACCTGAGCAATATGTGGGGAAGGGAGATGGCCAGGCCTCTGGGTCGGGTGACTGCCCACAGGTTTTGCTGACAACAGACACACCTAACAGTGGTCATGCTGAGTTTGAGGGGCTGCTAGATTTGACATCCCACGGACTGACAGAAGTACAGGCAGGAGGGGAGGGCCTGGGATCTGGGCAGAAGGGCTACTGAAGCCACAGCCAGAGAAGCTGCCAGAAAGAGAGAGGGAGAAAGCAGGGGAGCCGGTGGGAGAGGGAAGTTTTTAAACGACTGATGGTGAATGCCCTCCAGTGCCCAAGAGAAGGGGAGAACACAGCAAGAAAAAGCTCCCTGCATTTGGCAAGCTCCCTGCAAGCACACTCCACAGCTGGCAGAGTCAGCGGAGAAATGCAGAGAGCTGAGGGGCCTGCTGGCTCCTCAGCGTGAAGGTAAAAGTAGTCTCTAAAAACAACCGCCATGCTAGCCAGCTTGAGACTAAGATAAATAATATTTCTGGATAATACCCTCTATTGTCAAGTTTTCTTTGTGGAGCAATTTGAGGTCTTCATGGAGGTTCCTAACAGCCTTGCTGTGGAAACTGCTTGGAACAGATTCAGAGGCATCCCCTGCAGGCAGCCTCTGGAGGAGTGTGTGGGAGGGCAGTGCAGGGGATGCCACTGAAATAAAATTCCCAAAAAGAAACCAAAAACTCGGCCAGGCGCGGTGGCTCATGCCTGTAATCCCAGCACTTTGGGAGGCTGAGGCAGATGGATCACGAGGTCAGGAGATCAAGACCATCCTGACCAACATAGTGAAATCCCATCTCTACTAAAAATATAAAAATTAGCTGGCTGTGGTGGCACGTGTCTGTAATCCCAGCTACTCAGGAGGCTGAGGCAGGAGAATCACTTGAACCAGGGAGTCAGAGGTTGCAGTGAGCCGACATCGTGCCACTGCACTCCAGCCTGGCGACAGAGCAAGACTCTGTCTTAAAAAAAAGAAAGAAAGAAAGAAAGAACTCAATGCAGTGCTTCCCAACTATTAGTGTGGAAGGACATTTCAAGTCCATTGCTGACCAATGCTTTTGTAAAAAACAGTAAAAATAAATTGCCAGTAAAGGAAATAAAAAAGGATGTATAAGTACATGTCAAATATTTTAACATTAGACTCAATAAACAAAATTGAATTTTAGTAAATATAATCTGAAAATATATAACTTGCAGAAAAAGGAAAGAATTAGACAATACAAACATAACAAAAGCAAGCATAGGCCAATCGATATAGAAGATCACTATTATTCTCATAATGTTTTGTTGTAGCACAAGCAAAAAGCTAATACTTGGCCAGGCATGGTGAAACCCCATCTCTACAAAAATACAAAAGTTAGCCAAGTGTGGTGGCCCACCCCTCTAGTCCTAGCTACTTGGGAGGCTTGGGTGGGAGGATCACTTGAGTCCAGGAGGCGAAGGATGCAGCGAGCCAAGAAGGCACCACTGCACTCCAGCCTGGTGACAGAGTGAGACCCTGTCTCAAAAAATCAAAACAAAACAAAAAAGCAAAAAAGCTAATACTCATACAATGAAAAAAAAAATCATATACCAATATTCAAAGTTTTTAATAGGACAACTCAGCTTACCTTTTGCTTGTTAACTTATCTATTTTAGGTTGGATAAACCAAGCTACTTGCAGGGGCTAAGATATGTCTAAGTTGTTTCTGTATTTCATTTTAGCAACACTCCTAAGGACAGAAAGGAGTCTCACAGAGGTATGTTGATGAAAATAGGGAAAGAGGTTTTAGCATAATTTTGGCAAGCTCAGAACATTAATTTTCAACTTTTATCCAAAATGAAAGCAAATGCTATATTATCAAAACACATCTTGAATCTTTCAGTAGCTGCCAGTTCCACAATTTATCCTGTGCAGTTACGGTTAAATTTAAATTATCTTTGGTTGAAATCAGTAGCTACTACCATACATTTCCTAAACATAGATCATTTTTGGTAAAAAAATAAAATTCAAAATGCTTGATCAAATTCATAAGGTATTTGGTGACAATGTTTCATAGATGTGCAATATTAAGATCATTACGTCACAAATCGCTGCAGTTAAATCATGGGGCATAACATAGCAATCTGTAGAACTTCTGTGCTTGTGAAACTTATAACTTTTTTTCTGCCCACTGATCTCTTATCCCATTTTAAAAAAAAGTATAGCATTCCTTTGTGCGTGGGGGTTTTAACCTCAGATAACAAACAAATAAGCAAATCTGGTTGTCTAATTCATATCTTTAAGGAATTGAGAACAAGCTGGTTCCTTGCCTTCAAGAAATGCTAAGAACTTATTTCACAGTTTATTTTCCACAGAACTTTTCCATAGGTAACTGTCATACCTCAGCATGCAATATCAGTTTATAATTAGCTTCCATTTTAGCATATAAAAGGAAGGATAATTTTTAACACCTTTGCCTGTATATATTTTACAATTCTTATATCAGCACTAAGCAAACTGTTTAGTTTGGATGGCATTTTTTTCATACCCAGACTTTCTCAGTGAAGGAAGGAGTGCACTGATTTGCATTCTGTTAAAAGCTCTTTAATCCATGGGGCTTCTCTAGAATATTTTTCTGTCGTTGCAATGATGCTGTCAGAACACACTATCCTGTACAAAACTTAAACTGCAGACCACTCTTGTTGAAAATGTAATTCTTCAGTTTTATGTCATTCAGAGCTAGTTGTGTTTATCAGTAATAACGCTGAAAAGACTTCTTCCATCATATCAACATGATGAAATTACACACTTACTAGAAGAATTGCCACTTAGCAAATCTGTGCATTCTTTAACCTGTAATGAAAATTCCTTACTGACTCCATTTGTTCTATGGGTTGCTTTTCATATATCATTCTATATCATTAGCCAGTTTCTGAATATATCATTGGAAAGCCATGTCTGAGGTATCTTCTTTGCCATAGATTTACCCAACATTTCCACACAAACATTTTTGATGTAGTCTTACATTACTGGCTTGATCATTTGAATATCGGCTTTTTATTCTTAGCAAACCAAACTGTTACTTAGTAAGACACCCACAAAGTACTAATGCTGATATATGAAATAGTGAACATTGGCATCAGTCAGCTCTTTAACTGGATTCTTTCTTTCAAAGAATTATTTTTGTTTTCAATAATTTGTTTTACATGTAAATACTATTTACATACAGATGGTCTTCTCCCTTCATTAGCACTAAATTCTCACAGAATAACATACACAGTGGTTTTAGCAGTTTATTTAGCTCATTATAGCTATAAAAATGAATATATGAATACTTCCAGGTATAACTAATATAAAATATTTTGCTCTTGAAATGACTTCCATTTTCACCATTTAGTTTACAACCCACTACTGCCTATTCAAGGAAACGGGTCTTTTCTTGACCAGAAAAAAAAAAAAGTCCAGTGAAATTTATTTTGCCCTTCACCATCAGTAAATTAAGGCTACAAATAAATTAATATACATTGACCAAATAATATTCAACTAATAATATTAAGCATTAAATTAAGCTACTGACTTTATTTACATATGATGTGATTACATATACAGAAAATCCTAGGAAATCTATTTAGTAAAGCTACTAGAAATAATAAGTTTAGCACAATTGCAGGCTATAAGGTTAATATAAAAATATCAATTTTATTTCTATATATGAGCAATAAAATTTGGAAATTTAAATTTATAATAGCATCAAAAAATGACACACCTAAGAATAAATTTAACAAAGTATTTGCAAGACCTGTACCCTGAAAATTATAAAACTTTGCAGGAAGAAACTGAGAAAGCTCAAATAAATGAAGATACACACCTGAATAAATAGAAGACTCAATATTATTAAGATGTCAGTTCTCCACAAATTGATCTACAGATTCACTTTCACTGCAATCCCAATAAAAATCCCAGATTCTTTAAATAAAAAAAAATCAGCAATCTGATTATTAAAATGTATATAGAAATACAAAGGGCATAGAACAATCAAAATAATTTTGACAAAGAATTTGAACTTGAAGACTTGTACTACTTAATCTCAAAATGTACAATACAAAAATGGTAATCAAGAGTGTATAGCATCGGCCTAAGCATGAACACACAGAGCAATAGAACAGAATATGGAATCCATTCCTAGAACCACACATACACCGTCAACTGATTTTCAACCTAAGTGCCAATATAAATCAACAGGAAAATATAGTATTTCCAACAAATGGTGTTTGAACAACTATTAATAGACATCCATATCTTACCTCATCCATAAAAATTAAGTCAAATTGGATTATAGACCAAAATAGAAAAACTGAAACTATTAAATGTCTACCAGAAAACAGAGGATAAAATCTTTGTGATCTTCAGATAGGCAAACATAAAACATAATATAACATAAAAGAGTACACAGTGAATTAGTTCATTCATATGAAACTCTAGAAAAGATAAATCTAATCTAATCTAATCAGGAAGCCTATCAGTAATCGCCAGTGGCTTGGAAGCTACAGGTGGGGAGCGGAGAGGGCCTAGAGTGATTGAGAAGGGGTACAAGGAAATTTTTGAAAACACGAGCATGTTCTAAACCTCAGTTGTGGTAGTGGTAGATACATGGGTCTATACATTTGTCTAAACTCATCATATTGTCAAAGTGGGTGCATTTTTCTGAATGTAAAGTATACCTCAATAAGGTTGATTAAAAATAAAATCCTACCTTCTAACCTATTTCTAAAACACAGGACCAGCACACAGATCACACCATATGTAACTCATCACGTGAGTCCAGCAATACCCAACCTGTCCTATATTTTGGTCAAAAAGATGTGCTTATTCATCACTGGCTTAGATACTGCGACAGTATTAAATTACTATAAATGTTTCTAAATCCTTACTCTCACTTTCTGTTCATATCTCACTGTGATACGTACAGTTCTCCAATCAGCAGTGATTTATAGATCACACTGAGTAGCCTTGCACTAGACCACATGCCCAGAATATTCTAGATAGAATAAAATCCTAACGTGTTGAATTGAATAAATTTGTTAACCTATTTTCTTCTGCTAAAACTGGTCCTGAAGCTCATTTCCACACAGGGAGTTTGGTGAAATTCATAATAAAGTACTAAGTGAGTGAACTTGAGGTGGAAAGGAATTTAAGCTCTGTAAGGAAAATTGTTACTGACTAATCCTGTGTAATTCTTTGAGGCTTAAATGAGTAAATGTTTACAGGAGTATGGTAGACAGAATCCTAAAATGCCCCCCAAGACTCCCTTCTCTGCTGTACCCACTATATAATCTGGGTTAGACTCGTGAATGTGATGAGATATCATCATTGTGACTAGGTTAAACTATGTGACAACAATGAGGGAATTTTGCAGATGTAATTAAGTTTCCAAATCAGTTTACTCTGAATTAATCAAAGGCGAGATTACCTAGGTGAGCCTGACCTAATCAGGGGAGCCCATTAAGAGAGACTCTGAAAGAACTGTACTTCCAGGGCAAGAGCAGAGTTTGAGCACATCCACCTCCTGATGTTCTACCAAGCCGGGGTCATAGAAATGATTATGTACAAGATTCAATGTGTGGGCTAAAGACATTAAGACATTTGAATAACTGAAGGAAATGGGAAACGAAAAGATATGGCTTTACATTTAAAAGGCAGAAAATCATAAAACCAAAAATAAAAGCTACGCTCTCCCTTGCTCCCAAATGAAGTCCAAACATATGATAAAGAGCAGTGAACAAAAGTCAAGACGCACCCATTATTATATATGAGTTAAGCATCTGCTTTTCAAAACCAGCAAGAAGGAGCCATTTACTGTCCTCTGCAGTTGACAGTGACCCATGAGCTCAAGCACACTCTTGGTCCTGCCTGCCTGCTTCCTCCCTTCCATGTGTGACCCCATCATGGCCTGAGAAGAATGGGCAGAACTGGACACCCAGCATACATGCAAGGGTTCCCTGAGTCACAGCTGCCAGGCTGCCATTAGAGGCCCATTCTAGAAGCCTACCGGTCCTCCCCTCCTCCATGTGAGATTAAGTTGGCTGAGTCATCCCTGCCCACTTTGCTAGGAAAAAAGACCCCTTGAACAGAGTCTTACACTGGTGATTTTGTTTCTGATATCTTAGTCCACTGAAATTAAGGAAACAGAAAGCTGCATCTCACAAATTTCTTAACAGCAAACACCAAAGTTGACAGTTCTATTTAAATTTTTTTTAAAATAAAGAGCAAAAGAAAAAATCTTTAAACTAGCATCCAGCTGGCATTCTGTGGACTCTTTGTATAGTAGATTTTAAATTACAGATCAGAGTAAAACAACACGGGCAAAAATAAAGAGTAATCAGGGCCTCTTTCTGAAGAAAATCTCCAAGATGGCATGGCCCTGAAGATCCTTGGCTGCCCATGCCAGCTGTAATAACTGCTCTCCGTTCCCTGAGAGGCAGCGCTAGCTTGGTCAAACAAAGCTATGATTACTGAAAAGCAGAAATGCTCAAAAAGAATCACCAAAGGGAGACAGGACTTTTTCTTTAAATCTTTATATCTATGTGATGGAATTCACCTTCGGATTAAATGCAAACTGCATTATTGGGGACAGGTACCACATGTGATGTGCTTCCTTTGCACTCTCTTCAGTCACAGTATATTTTTCAAGGAACAACTGTATTTTCTCATCACAATTACATTCAACAAAACTCACTCTTTGCAAACAGTCGTGGTTACTCTTGGTTCTCTGGAAACTTCCTTGGGCCTTCCCACTTAAAGGATGGTCATATCACAGTTTCCTTTTATAGTATTACATAACCCAAATTATAGTGATAAACCCATCTCTAAACCATATGTTAGTGGCTTTAAAATTACAACAAAATGTACATTGTCCAAGTACTGCAGAATCTGAGATTTGGAAGGGACCTTAGAGGCCACTAAATTCAGCTCTCCACCCACTGAAGCCATAGCTTCAATGCAGCCATCAAGGCTGCTCATACCCAAGTCAAATCTGTCCACCAGCAACCTCTACCCACAAAGGCAGTACTGCCCTCAGGAGCTACCTAGAATAGGCCTGCTCCTTCCTCAGGACAGACTTGACCGATGGAAACAGGCTTGCACACCCATGTGTCAGGTTTTCAGGCCAGGCTTCCCAGTCCCTCTTACCATCCAATACTTTCCTCCTGCATTCTTTCCAGGACACCTTCCAAACAGTCAGGGCCTTCCTGAGATATGGCTTACAGAGCATCACAGCTGTGGGCACTCCGTGTCCCTTTAACAGAATATAAAGCTTTATAGGCCATCTTCTCCTACAAAGCTTTATATTCTATAAATGTAGTCAACTAAAACACATAGATCTTTTATATAAATGTTTGTTCAACTTTCTTTCCATACTCATATAATAAAATTTTTAGCCCAAGAGGCAGGACATGCATTTCCATTACGTTTAGCCTTTTTAGTTGATTTCAATTTATCAAGATCTCAACTTTGTGATATATAACATATCAAGTATTTCTACCACCTTTGTCCTACAACATGTTAGCTATCCCTATCAGCTTTGTATCGCTTGAAGTTGTATTGAGTATGCCCTCTAGACAGAGGACACTGATTTTTTTTTAATGAAAGCATGGCAGGTTTTTGGCATCCAGTTGGTCTGCCCATTCCATTTTGATAACTCAAAACAATAACAACAGATTGTTTTTAAACAAATAGTGACTCCATCTAACTCATGCTAACGTCTAGCCCAAACAGATATTTACAAGAGTCTCTTGCAAATCTATTCCACAAAACTAAATCTACCAGCCCAATATTATCCCCAATATGAGGTTGGCTTAGTAATACTCACTCCTAGCTAACCCATATTCATTTCTGGTAATTCCACAATCATTTAGAAATGCTCACGACTTTTCTGATTCAATTTTTAAAAATTACTTATTATCTATCATGTAATAGATTGTATAGATTTTACTAGAGATCACTGTCAGACTTGCAGGAATTAAACATTTTTAAAATTTTAAAAATTTGTTTGGCTGGGCACGGTGGCTCACGCCTGTAATCCCAGCACATTTGGGAGGCCAAGGCAGGCGGATCACCTGAGGTCAGGAGTTCCAGACGAGCCTGACCAACATGGAGAAACCCCATCTCTACTAAAAATACAAAATTAGCTGGGCGTGGTGGTGGGCACCTGTAATCCCAGCTACTCAGGAGGCTGAGGCGGGAGAATCGCTTGAACTCGGGAGGCAGAGGTTCTGGTGAGCCAAGATCGCACCACTGCACTGCAGCCTGGGCAACAAGACCAAAATTCTGTCTCAAAAAACAAAATCTGGCTTATTTGCCCAACCCTAGTCTTGTGGCAAATGGAGATCATGCACAATGAAATAACCTGTAATTTAGATCATTAACACCAAGGGGCTGGCATAGTCCTATATCTTTGTTCTCTTTCAAATGAAGACCCTTCAACTGCAAGAAGAGATGAAAACGTATCATTCTGAATCTTCAGCTTCACACCCAGAACCACAAGATCTCCGGAGAGAAGCGCAGAGGTTTGGTGCCCACATGAGGTAACAGGCGCCCATTCCCATCAGTGAGCTTGCAGAGTCTGGTCGAACACTCCACCCCAACTTGAGAACAAGCCCCAGAAGTCCACCCACAGACCTGCCCGCAGATCTGCTCTCACCAGGCCTGCTTCTCACTTTTTCTTGCTGCAAAACAACAAGATTCCTCCCTAGTGCCAGCAGTTTCATGCTATCTTCTGGGTGGTGCAAGGAATAGCGGAGGCCTCTCCCCCAAGAAGTGCTTCATGTCTTCACACAGCTCCATGGGTGCGGAGATGCTCCTCCTTCTGGCCCTCAGTTCTGCCATGTCTCCTTTCTGCCGTTCTGCATGTTCATTTCCTTTTCATCTTGATCTCCTGATTAGTTCTCCAATCCTAAGAATTCCTTATCTGTGCTAACAAGCTAAAAATAGTCTTTAAAGCTGTTCTCTTCTCCCATGGCAAAGGAATGAACTTCGCATGTGGCAAATAAAAATGAAGACTGCTTCAAAAAGGCAGATGGAGGCTCCTCTTTGACATACTAGCTGTCCATAAGAACTAAGAGTCCCACATGCCCCCACCCGTACCTGGAGCCTTCCATAGGAAACTGGGTGTTTTCTACACCCATTGCTGGGGCTCTAAATCTCATTAATTATAAGTCTACTTAGTTCTTCACTTCTCTTTTCCTACTGAAGTTTACGAATTTAAGACTGGCAGCAATCATATTATACAAGGTATCACTCCATCCCCCTCAGACAGACACAGCAGACACACACAACATTCTAAGGAAGCCCAGTGTCTCACTCTCACAGCACAGTAATCCACAAAGGGGACAGTCAGTCTGCCATGCTACTCTGCCAGACTTCCTGGTGGCAGGGACTTCTGGGGAAAACAATCCTCAATTTCTCATTGGACCTCAAGACCGTTCACAAGCTGCCACTCCCTAGACCAAAGCTTCATGAGACAGTAGAGGGTACCTCTATCTTTACTCCAAGCAATGACGACAGTGGCCCCTTAATTAACACCCCCGACTGACTGCTGCTAAAACATATTTCAAGTTTCACTCCAGAAGCTTGGCGTGCCTAGCCAGCCCACACTGTCATCTGAAGATGTGTTTCCATAATCCTGCTTGAAAATGTTGACACCCAGTGACCCCATCTCTCTGGCCACAGCTAACCGGACCAGGAAGAACACCTGACCTAAGGGAACCAATCAAATTCCTCCTCTGAAGAAATATCCTGAAGTTGGAAAAAATAGTCAGTGATGGTCCCTGGAATGATCATTCTGCTGTCATGTTCAAAGAGCAATAAATTCTTAGAGGGCCCAGTCAGCAGAGAAAGTCAAGAGGTGTGGCACTTGCCCTAGGAAAAGAAGGGATGAGAGACCATGTGACAAGACAGGCAGACAGACAGACACAGATGCCTGGCTCTCAAGAACTTCTGTATCACATCCCGCCCCCAGCCCCGCCCTCAGAAGCCTCATTGCTCTTCTGGCTCCTCTTTTCCACAACACCCCTGCATCCTTGCAGTAAACCTCCCATACACTTCACAGGCCGGAGTGGGACTGTGTTTCTCACAAGAGAGCATAAGCCTCCATTCTTCCTCCAAAGATGGAGGAAGGGGGCATTTTGCAATTTGTCAAAACAAAACAACAAAGTAATGGCCTCATCAACAAAAAATCCTTTAACGCTTACTACACAGACATGCCTACCACTTTAGAAATGCTAGAGGACTCGGGGAGAGTATAAATATGATTCCTGCCCTCTAAGAATTTATCATCTGCTTGGGGAGTCAAGGTCAAGAGTAATCCAATAAATAATGAAAATTTTAAGGCATAATACATGCCTTAGAGGCGAGCTACAGAATAACCAAGAACCACAGCTGTCAATGTTCCTGGCAGAGGCTAGCCAAGAGGACAGAGAAGGTGAGCAGAGAACGCTTCATTCAGGACCTAGGAGAATGCCTAGAATGTGGAAAGTCAGGAAAGCTAACGCATAAAATGTTAACATTTCCTAATTGCAAGCCAAGGAAGATACATATCTACAACATGCCTTGTTCAAAACCTATTTTGTATCCTAATTTCTAAGAATTTTCAGAAATGATTTTTTAAAACTAGCAATTACGTTCATTATGAATAAAAAATACATCCAGTGACAGTGCCTGCAATAGTTCCTAATTTACAATGACTTATTACCCATGTATCACATTTTTATGGAATCATTTACATATCCATTCATCCATCCATCTACCCATTTCATAAACACTGACTGGGTGTACCAGGCTCTAAGACGGGCACCAGGAGTGCAGACATGAAAAAAACAGTCTCTCGATCCATGAAGAACCCTTAAGCCATTTGGAGAGTGATCCATAGCAGCCACTGGTTGCAACCCATTATTAAATCTGCAAGAGTGAAACTGATAAAGATCTGGGAAAGAGAAATGAAGCAACTCAGTTTTGCCTGAGGAATCTGGAGAAGTCTTCCCCAACTTAATAAAACTTGAACTGGATTTTGCCAGAAAGAAAGAAGTTCTCCCTTTGGGAAGAGGGATGAACACTGCTATGTTATTATATGAAAACACACAGCATTCAGGGATGGAGAGGGGCCACCTGTAGGACTGGCCTGAGAGGTGATGAGAGACTGGCCACAAGAGAGGACATACCAAGATTCATATTCTGCAGACAGTGGGAACCAAGAAGGATTTTTTTTTTTTTTTTTAAGAGAAGCAAGATCAGCTCTAGTTTTAAGATGAATTCCTCTGCTAGCAGTGTGATCTTTCTCATCTCGTAGTTACCATATTTAAAATCTATGGCTCCTATCTTCTGTGACTAATTGCTATTCAACTTGCTAACTGCTTTTCTTTTAAATATAAGATCTCCATTATTCTAAGTACATATATATTTTGGTTAAGTCTTGGAAGAACTTAATCACTGTCTCAAATCTTCTCTTATATTTTTCTTAGAAACACACCTCGACTCAATGTGTGCCTTATTTAAAATGGAAAAAGCAAAGGCTGTGAAGACAGCCCTGCATTCAAATCTTAACAGTACCACTCCCTGGTTGTGTGTGCTTACTTCTAAGAATAATTCCTATCTCACTGGTTGGTGGTGATGATTAAACAAAACCATTTATAACTATGTGACTTGGGGCACATTCTTTGGGTTTTATGGAAAATGAAGATAATAACAGAACCAGTCACAGAAGGATTGTAAAGACTAAATGAGACAGAACAAGTAAAAACACTTACACTAAGCTCATATGTGACAACTTCAGTTACTAATACAGTGTATGAGAAGCGACTAGCCCAGTGCTTACAACAAGGTAGGAATTGAATGAACATTAGTTCCTTCCTTCATGCACATGTCTATGCTTTCTGCTTTTGGGGTATTTTGGGCTCATTTCAATGTATGTGGGCACTTTCAAAGCATCTAGTTAATGGAGGGGGAGCCCACCACACAAGGCACTTGGGCACCTGCTCCCCCAGTCCCCACAATTCCTCAGGCTCTGCTCACTTGTGTACCAATCTCATGGTGATTTTCCACTGACATCTCCATGGCTTCTTCCTGGAAGGCAAGGGACAAATCTTCTTAACTGGTATCACCAAGACCTAGCTAAATGCTGTCAGCACCCATGAAGGCATGGGCTCTGCACCACAGTCCCAGGTTCACCAATTACCAGCTGCATCACCCCCATTAAGTTACCTAGCCTATCTGTGCCCCAGTTTCCTTATTTGAAAGATGAGAAAAATAACAACCCCTACCATGTAGAGCTGCTGTGAGGATGAAATGAAATAGTGTGTGAAGGCCGGGCGCGGTGGCTCATGCCTGTAATGTCAGCACTTTGGGAGGCTGAGGCGGGCGGATCACAAGGTCAGGAGATCAAGATCATTCTGGCTATCATGGTGAAACCCCGTCTCCACTAAAAATACAAAAAATTAGCCGGGCATGGTGGTGGCCACCTGTAGTCCCAGCTACTGCAGAGGGAGGTTGAGGCAGAGGAATGGCATGAACCCGGGAGGCAGAGCTTGCAGTGAGCCAAGATCACGCCACTGCACTCCAGCCTGGGCTACAGAGCAAGACTTCGTCTCAAAAAAAAAAAAAGAAAGAAAGAAAGAAAGAAAGAAAGAAATAGGGTGTGAAGTGCTTCCCAGAGTTGCAGCACAAAGTCACATGCATATGTGTCTATGTACATATATATATCTATTATTCCAACTACCAATTATAGGTACACACTCAACACATGCCCTCATTTACTGAGCATTAACCATATACATATATTAAATATGCATGACTGGTGCTAAAGCAACAATTCAATAACAAGAATTTTCATTAAAACAAACTCAGATCAAAGCATCATGTTTATACACTTTTTAATTTTTCCTATATTAAATTATTTTGGAGTCAAGCACCACTGTTGGGGTCTCTTTTTTTCCCCACTATCTTTACTAAATGAACATAACCTTATATTCATGGATCTGGCCACTTTTGCTATTATTCTGATTGTTCTTACTTTTAATTGGCTTTGAATTAAAGGTTGTTAGAACATAAAGCTTTTCTTAAATACAAATTTTAAAAAGCTGGGTGACCTACACTCCACATTTCCATCCCTCCCCTTCCTTGATAAGCTATGTTAGCCATTCTACGTCCCTTAACTATAATATAGGGTCCCTCTTTATCCATGGGAATGTATTCCAAGACCTCCAGTAGATGCCTGAATCCTTGGATACTATGCATACTATATTTTTTGTATACATGCATACTTATGATAAAGTTTAATTTATAAGCTGGGCACAATAAGAGATTAGCAACAATAACTAATAAAAGACAACAATTGTAACAATATACTGTAATAATGGTTATGTGAATGCAGTCTCTCTCTCAAAATATCTTATGTACTGTACATCTTAGCAACCTCAGCACATAATTTTTTTCTTTCCTTATTAAGTCAAGAATTTTTACCTTTTCCCTAGGGGACGCACTTTATGGCTTCTCTTTGGCTTATCTGAATTGCCAGCATTACTAGTCTTGTGCTTTGGGGCCATTATGAAGTCAGATAAGAGTTACATGAACACAAGCACTGCTGTACCACAATGGCTCCGATGTGATAACTGAGATGGCCACTGGGTGACTAATGGCCAGGTAGTGTATGCTGCACAGAAATGCTGAACAAAGGGATGATTTCACCTTAGGGACAAGGGCAAGAGATTTCATCATGCTACTCAGAACAATAGACAATTGAAAACTTATGAATTGTTTATGTCTGGAATTGTCCGTTTAATATTTTTGGACTGTAGTTGACCACAGGTAACTGAAAGTCAAACTGTAAATAAGGGTAGACTGCTGTAATTCTTTATTATAGAACATTAATTTACAACGGAATATAGTTAGAGTGCTATTTCCAGTAAATGATCTGATGATTCATTCATTCAACAAATGTTTATTGAGCCTTTCTTTGCACCAGACCCCATTCTAGGTGCTGAGGACACCACAGTGAGTGACCCATCAAAAGGCTCTGCCCTCACATACTGACATTCTACCAGGGAAGGAGGAGGAGAGGGGACAAGACAATAAACATGAACAATAAACCCAAGTCAATCACAGTCAGGCAGTTCTGTTATAATACAACATACACGTTGCTAAAAAAAAAATCTCACAATAACACCAGAAGGCATACGGGGAAAAAAGAGAGGAGCGTAATAAAAGCACAGCACAGTTTTATACACACTAAGTGGCTTAGAAATACATAAATACTACAAAAAATATGGCACTGTACTGTGAAGAAACCAAAGTGTGCTTGTGGAAGTGGGCATCGGAAAGGCTTGTAATTGTGGGACGGATGGAGGATTATCAGGAATGAGAATATTGGAACTCCGCATGTGGATGAGTGTGGCTCAAAAAATGAGACATGAACTGAGGTAGGTGGGAGATGCTTTAGGTGTGTGTAGGTGTGTGTTTTGTGTATTGCTATGTGGCTTGGTTCAACTGAAGGCAGTTTTCTGCATTCACCTAGAGCTTCTGCAAACAAAATTATACCAGCAAATGTGAAATCCATGTTATGCTCAAATTGTCCCCTAATATGTCAATCATGTTGAAACAAATATGGGTTTTACAAACAAGTGTTATACAGAACTGAGTGTATAAGGGGATGATTGCCGTGAAAAACAACAGCAGGATAAGGAAACAGAATAGGGATTCTTGTTTTATTTTTAAATATGTTATTCTATACCACTGTATTCATTCTATACCACTGTTAGTAAAAAACCCACGTATCAGTTGCATTTATGTAAGAGCCTGCAATCATTTCTCTTTCTTGTTCTCATGTCATTCTTCTTCCACCTTCAGAAGTGTGTACTGTTGACACATGGTGCTTCGACACTATGCTCACTGCACACAGCCCCTCTATGGAGCCTCCAGGTACTTCTACTATTGTTCACTATAATAAGGCAAGGTGGCTCGATGCATTGAAATGGCAGCAGAGGTTTTCCAATGCAGACCCCCTCCGCAGCATCCACCTTCTTTCTATTCTCAGAGTGTACTTAGGAATTCTCATCAGATTCACCATGACAAAATGTTGTTAGATGACCTTGCTTTTGTGGTGAAACAATATGCTGAGATGACATCAGCTGTTCTATGTACTTTGAGATCTTCACCCAAATTCAATTCAGACCATTTCCAACCTCCTTTTCCACACCTGCTCATTTTCTAGTCAAACCCAATCTGATCTCCAATGAGATCCTAAAATTGTAATCATGGCATTAAATCATAAAAATTATAGCTTTTTAAAAATCATAAGTGTATATTGCTCTTATCAAAGTTTTCATTACTTAAAAAATTTGAATTCATAGCAGAATAGCATAGCATAGCAGAATGAGGATTTGAACATGAAGTTTGGGGGGGTGTGAATCGAGGGCAGGGGAGGAATCAAGGGTGAGGGGGACATGTGTACCTCCAGGAAGCAGAGCTCCAGGAATGGCAGAGAAACTGAAGCCACGAAGGGGAATGACCTAGGAAGGAGACAACAGGAGCACTCTGGTCTGTCATTTCTCAACCTCTTGCTGGGAGGTTTCCTTTCTCACATTAAAATGGTGACATGGTAAAATGTTAACACTTTTCTGCTCAGTTTCAAAAATACTAAAATTTTCAGCTGATTGCTCATCTTCCTGATACACCCTTCCTACGGGTTTGATAAAAATGGCTTCAGTCAATGCTTAAATTAATCAGATTTAATTTATCAAATGTTTATTTAAGGACGCTAATTAACGTTTTCAAAAATAAATCAAATCCTTTGTTTCTCAAAAAGGCTTTCTCAGCCAGGGCTACTGCTGGGGCACTGGAGAAAAGCAGCCCCTTAGGTCAGCCTGCAGAGTGAGGTGGACCTCAGACCACATTCACATTGATCGGCTGCAAATTGCTGGTGGGAAAGGGAATTAGAACAAGCCCTATGGAAGGCAATTTGACATCATCTATCAAAATTGCAAGTACACAGACCATTTGACCCAGCAATCCCACCTCCAGGAATTTATCCTCCAGGTAAACTTATACATGTGCAAAATGTCATATATGCAACGTTATTCACTGCAGCATTGTTTACCATGGCCAAGAATAGACAGCAGACTAACTATCCTTCAACAGGGGATAGGTTACATAGGATTCCTATATACATGGAACTGAATATTATTCAGCTGTTAAGAAATAGGAAGCTCTTTATTTACTAGTATAGGAAGAGCCCCAAGAAATAGTAAATGAAAAAAAAGTATATATGGTATGTTACCTTTATTTTTAAAAGGGAGCAAATTACATATATTTGTCTTCATCCACAAAAACATGTGGGAATTAATAACAAGGATTACATGTGGCGGCCAAGTGGGAAGTTTGAGGGAAGGAAGCAGAGAGCAAAGTCGAAGGTGAGAGGGAATAACAACATGAGATATTTTACTATAAATCACGGTATACTTCTCAAAGTTGCAACCATGTGAACGTGCCACCTTTTCAAAAAAATTAAATATGGAGTTTAATTAAATAGCTTTTTAAAATTAGAATAAGGTTTGTATACATTGTTGAAACATCATTGCCACTCCAAAAGTTATGACTGTCTCCCAGTCCAGGAGAGAGGGCTTTGGGGTGCTATGCTGACTCCTTTACAGGTCTCTTTCTTCAGGTACCCACTCCCCCACACTATAGACTGCCTATTCACACAGGGGCTGCCACCCAGGAACCAGCATGGACCTGCTGTCCCCTAGAACCGGCATGTGATCCCAAACTACCACAAACATTCATGGCAGTCCCAGCTGGATTTCCAGGTTGCAAGTCACTGTTCTTTTCTTGTTGACTGCTGATTCTGGAGAATTATTTCAAAAAATCTGCCAGCAACACCCCTGGACCCAGAGCTACCTTTATACGTTTTCAACAGTATATGTCACCTTTACCACTATGAAATGTTTTCTAAAGAGAGAAAAAAAGTTAAGCCAATCACTATCGTCTTTTTCATTCTAAAATGGAAGCCATAAAAACCAATCATATGCAATCTCAGTTTTGTTTTAGGCTGCAAAGTTTAACATCCTTGAAATATCAACTCAAACTCTTGGATCAACTGAAGTAAAGTTTTCAGAGCCAACTAACTTTATAAGAATAAGAACAGTCTTACAAAAGAAGCGATCCAGATGCCTCATTGGTGACTGCTTGAATGAATATTTGGTAAATTCAAAAGTATCTTTTTGTTATCTAAGCATAAAAGTTAGACTTAGTTCAATTTGTGTGTATTTCCCTACATGTGACTATCATTGTGGCAAGCTACCCTAATCCATATTTCCATTTTAAAAAATGTTTTAGTTTTTGAAACACGCCCAGGAGCACATTGTTTTCAGCTTATTACCAGAATAAGTTCAACCAGAATAGTTTCAACTTTAGAGAAAACTAAAAACAGTTCAAGCACCCGAGTGCCAATTCTAAGACCTCTGACACTCTTTCCTGATGGCCACCACCAGACTTTGGCTGAGTCATGGCCAAATTTAACCTCACCATTTGTCTTCTGGGTAAGAGAGGGTGGGGGTGAAAGAGACAGCGATAAACATAAAAAATCCAGCACTACTGAGGAGTCAACAGCTGAAATGAAAGACTAACAAGAGATGTCTCCATTTACTATTTACACTCCTCAGATCATAAGCCTTCCTGCTTATTATCCTGCACTGCCACCAGACAGTCCCCCATGGTCAGAAAGCCACCAGAATGGGCAAGGAATGTATCAACCATCTACGTGAATCACAGATAAGCTAAAAGAAACTGGCCAAAAACTAGCAGTCCCACCTGACCCCTCTCCCAGAAGATGGTTCTTACTTTAGGCAAACACTGCTCTTAAAAAATCCTATAATAAGGGAGTGAGAAATACTTAACATCAAATTTCTACCCAGTGTCATCTAAGGGCTGGTTGTTAAACCAGCTGTCCCGAGCCAACAAGGGCTAGCCATATGCAAAACTATTAGCTTATATAAGATCCTCATATCTCACAGTCACCTCCCGAGGCAGCACACAGACACTGGTGCATCACCAGGTGTGGGCAGGCTGGCACTTAGAAGTTCTTCAATCACACAGAAGGGGTGCTACAGTGTCAGGTGGCAAGTGAGAGAGGAGACTGCAGATTGGCTCAGATGGAACGATTCATTTCCTGGGTGTTCGCAGCTGGTTTATGACTCCAAGGTTGTAAGTTTTGGCCCACATGACATCTGACTGTATCTGATAGCCACAGACTATACCCTCAACTGTAGCTCGTCTGCTAACAAGTGTACACCATCAATTAATTCAACAGTGACATGTGCCTGGCGCTGTCACAGAGGCCCGAGAGAGTGTGGATGGATCAGTATGAATCCAGTACAACTGTAAGGAATGCCCAGGGCACACTTCCTCCCTTTCCAGGCTCCGCATTCCAAGAGAAGCTCAGCTTCATAAAACATTGAGTCCAAGAGGAGACAGAAAAGTTAATCAAGTGTAACTTAGCAGGGTAGCCGGTTGGGAGGCATCAGATGCCTCCGGAAGTCATGGAAGCCAATACAGTATCTTCCTCAAGGAAGTGGCAAAGCTTTTCTCAGTCCTACTTTAGGTCTGCCCAGTAGACCATGCTCCAGAGCTAGCGCTCCTCAGCAGGCTAACTCCCTGACTCAAGGATCTACTCTTCTTGATATGGAAAAAAGGGTAAAAGAGAGCGCACTTCCTTCCTTTCAGCTGTGTTCCTCCCTGGCCACAGGTGGCCACATGAGACAATGCTGGCCCAAGGAATCCCTCCAGTCTCTGAGGTCTGTCAGACACACTAACTCACTATTTATAGATGTCCCATTCACCCACTACTTAGGCACTTAAAAGAGCACGGGTTAGTCCCAAACCAGTGTCAGCACAGATGCAGGTTTGCTTTCTGCGTTTGCTCTTACAGTAAACCTAAAAATTACAAGTAACAAGTTGCTACAGGGTTCCTATTGAATATCAGCATTCTTTCCTTCCATGGTTTATATAAATTCATGAAAACATGTGTGAAGCATCTGCCTTTTTATTTAAACAGAAAGCAAGAGCTCAGATTGCTGTGCTGTGGCATTTTATGTACAAACCCAACAGCTAAACTGGGAGCTCCATCCTTGGGAGGGGCACACTAGAGTTGGGTCACTACAGCTGCCCTGGCCACCAGCTGTCCAGGAGGCCTCCACTTGAACTCAAGAGGAATAGTCAACAACAGAGCAAAGCCAAATAGAGAAAAGTGGAATAATTCCTTTTGCCTGCACAGCTCAAAGTAAGATTCCAAAGTACCCTCTGACCAAGGAGAAGACGGCAAATTATAATTATTTTAAAATTCCTTTGAATGCATCCAATGTTATTTCACAACATTTTCCTTGAATTTGATACTTGGTAAAAATTTAACATGTTTATAGCCAGACCTACTATAAAAGTAATAGACCATGATTTTAACATTGTAAGTTCTTTTTAGAACCATACACTTTTTTTACTCTTCCCCTCCCACTGTGTTAATTCCCCCCAGACCACTATTTTAGTCTTATTTATGAAAATAAAATTCCCATTTATAGAAAGAACACGCAGATTTATTTTATTAATTTTATTTTTAGACAGGGTCTCACTTTGTCGCCCAGGCTGGAGTGCAATGGCACAATCTCGGCTCATTGCAACCTCTGCCTCCCGGGCTCAAGAATCCTCCCACCTCAGCCTCCTAAGTAGTTAGAGCTACAGGCACACACCACAATGCCCAGCTAATTTTTTGTATTTTTATTAGAGACAGGTTTCACCATATTGCCCACGGTGGTCTCAAACACCTGGGCTCAAGAGATGCTCCTGCCTCTCAGCCTCCCAAAGTGCTGGGGTGGTAGGTGTGAGCCACCACAACTGGCAAGAACATGCAGATTTTGATAAAAAGAATTCAACCTGTGACCTATAAGAAAAACTGAGTAGCAAAAGTCAACGTTTTGCCATGTGCCTTCCACACACACTTTCATCATCATAAACCTAAACTCCCATGACCTCAATTTCACAGAAGTACTCCCAAACCTTAAACAATCTAATTCTTAAATACAAAGCTTTCAAACGAACGTGGAATATCTTCAAACTGCTTTTGCAAAAGCAACCCATGAGCTTCCTACAAAATTTCAATGAGAGAATAAAGCATTGTAATCAAACTTTCCACCCCTAAATCTTCACTTGGAATTAGACATTCTAAATAATAACCTCTAAAAAATTCCTTTTCAGAGTACATGAAAATGTGAAGCTGTTATGGACATCTATACTCAGATCACCACAATCACTCTGAATCTAATCAGAAATGGATATGTTTGTCTAAATGGATTGAAGCCACAGCATTTCCAAATTCCAAATGGCAACCCACCCTGAAGGGGCAAGAGTGTCAGCAAATCAAAGTGAGAACGGACAAGTGTCATTTTTGCTGCAAAAACCAAACACTATGATTGCACCTCGTGATATGCAAAATTATATGCATTAATATGCCTAAGACATTTCCTTTTTATTAAAAGTAACATTTTCAGTCTAAATTTCTTAAATTAGTGGTAACCCTTAATTTAAAAACAAAAAGCTCTGTAAACCAAAAAATTTTCCAGGACAGTTAATATAAGTTGATTAGCTGCATTTCAAGGAAATGGAAAGTTGGTAAAAGAAATTAAGGCCAACATTATAATCTTCTCTAAGGCAGTTCATTTACTGAGTGGCTTAATTGTTTTTCAAATATCTGGGGAGGGGAAGTTGGCTAAAGGCTTCATATTTGCTATCGTCCTTTTTTAACAATCCCTCACTAGCACGGAAATATATGGAAGAGCAATATCAACAACAAAGTGTGTGATTATAGAAAGAGGCTTCTAAGGTATATGATTTCATGAAATAAAGCCACATATATATATTCTGATTTCCTACCATTCAACCCAGCAATCCCATTACTGGGTATATACCCAAAGGAATATAAGTCATTCTATTATAAAGACACATGCACACGTTCATTGCAGCACTATTCACAATAGCAAAGACATGGAATCAGCCTAAATGCCCATGAATGATAGACTGGATAAAGAAAAAGTGGTACATGTACACCATGGAATACCATGCAGCCATAATAAAGAACGAGATCATGTCCTTTGCAGGGACATGGAAGGAGCTGGAAGTCATTATCCTCAGCAAACTAATGCAGGAACAGAAAACCAAATACCACCTGTTCCTACTAATAAGTAGGAGCTAAATGATGAGAACACATGGACACATAGAGGGGAACAACAGACACTGGGGCCTATCAGAGGGTGGATGATGGGAGGAGGGAGAGGATCAAGAAAAATAACTAATGGATACTAGGCTTAATACCTGGGTGATGAAATAATCTGTACAACAAATCCCTATGACATAAGTTTACCTATATAACAAACCTGCACACGTACTCCCTGAACTTAAAAGTTAAATTTAAAAAATTACAAATATGTGTATATACAAAAAACTGTGCATGTGTATGTACGTGTATGTATGTGTATATATATCTATATATTCTGATTTCCTTCAGTACTTCTCACCCAAGAGCCAGGGTGGGAGTGGTGGGTGGGAATGAAGTAGAGTTGAAGAAATAGATGCCTCTGGCTTTGAACTGCTTGGAAAAAGGAGACTGGGCTGGCAGGAGGAGGCGCTTGTACACTCTTCTAAGGACACAGATGTGGCTTGAAGGCAAGGGAGCAGGGGCTGGCTTTCAAAGGTTTTAAGCGACAAAGTATCCCAATCAGATCTGCATTTCAGAAAGATCACCCTGCAAAGCATATGGAGGAAGGGAGAGCTGGCAGAGAATCCACAGGGAGAGCGATGCAAAAGTCCAACACAAAGGTGCCAAGAGCCCCAGGTTAAGCTGACAGCAACTGGAATGGAGAAAGGACTCATGGGCACAACCTCACAAATCAAAATTACATATCCTTAATAAGCAGAGAGTAGAAACTGAACAAAGTAAGTGCTATTGAACCAATGGCTGTAGAGGGTGTGCTAATGAGCAGATCATGGCTCATTCAGGCAACTGTGTCTGAGGTGCAGGCCACAGCTCCAGGATGTGAATCGAGATGCCCACATGACAGGCCTTACGGACTCGTCACACTTCCTAAATAACGTTCAAGCCACCTGTTCATATTTCAGTGTAATCATAGATGGTTAAGAAATGACACCTGGGTGGGCATGGTGGCTCACGCCTGTAATCCCAGCACTTTGGAAGGCCGAGGCAGGCGGATCACGAGGTCAAGAGATCAAGACTATCCTGGCTAACATGGTGGAACCCTGTCTCTACTAAAAATACAAAAAAATTAGCTGGGCGTGATGGCGCACGCCTATAGTCCCAGCTACTCGCAAGGCTGAGGCAGGAGAATTGCTTGAACCCGGGAGGCAGAGGTTGCAGTGAGCCGAGATCACGCCACTGCACTCCAGCCTAGCAACAGAGTGAGACTCCGTCTCAAAAAAATAAATAAATAAAAAATGACACCTATGTATATGATATTCAGCTATTCAATGTGCTTGAAATATGTCTGAAAAACAAATTTGTTTCCAGTTGATTTGAGAGTTAAGCAGTCTGGAAGAGAAAGACAGTCATCTGGTTAGGTCACCAAACTTCATCAATCAAAGACCAAATTTCTTTCTCTCTCTCTTGCAGGGCTGCTGAGGCATGGAAAGGAAAAATGCCACCCTTATTATGTAGTCTTGGAAAAAGAATCACATGCCACTGGAATGAAAATGTCTGCCTGAAATTAAGAATGCAAAAGTGAACATAGTCCAGAGTTTGGCATTTCTTTTAAGATTTGAGAAACATGCTGATAATTTTAATCCTACTGGAAATGACTTACCGTATGACTTAGGTTTCTGCTAAATATAGATTACTGCAGCCTGGTAAATTTTAAAATAATCAACCAATTAAGTTGCCTGAATAAAACAGTTCAAACAAAATGCAGCTGAAAAGGAACCATTTGTCCTCAGTGACAGACCAAATCATGTAATTTAAATTTTAATGACGTATGAATAAATCCTTGCGTGCTGACAAGGTTTTAAGAAGTCACATTTTCTTCTTCAGAACCACTTTTTCTCCCCTTTCTCTTGCTCTCTGACAGCCTAATCAATTCTCACCCTACACCCTATCTCAGCCTCACTGCTCCCTCCTAAGTCAATTTTGCTGATTTGTGAAGAACAAAATGAGATCATAAACCTGACAGATATATATGTGAAATATGATTGAACAAACATCCAGGATGGGCCTCTCCTTTGTGCAAAATGAATTAGCACTAACCACAGAATTCTGGCAGTGGACTCACCTTTATTCTCTTATGGCCCTAGTCATCAGGGTCTTGCCCCACCTCAGCCTGCACTGTCCATGAAAAATGGGCACTCGACAGAGGCCTCACACTTTCCCTGAAACACTGTGAGGCCCTCCGGGTGAGGGGACTCAGAAATAGAGGTGCCCAAAAATCCCCCGCTGTGGTCCTTGCTCCCCAGTTCCCAAACTCACTGCCCCCTCCTGCTAGCCAGGTCCCTTGGCTACTGAGGTGTCCATGTCTTGCCCAAGAAAATGGCCTAAAGAAAAGGGGTTCTGCCCACCCACCACAGAGGGTAAGCTAGAAGTCAGACAGCCCTGCAGGAGCCCCTCCTGCTGCCACAAGCCAAGTGATCTCTTGACAGCTTCAATCTGACCTTTGTGAGTTTCCATTCCCTGTGCCCCCAGAAACCCCCTGCCACCTGTCTGGCAGGCTGTGAGGGTTAAAACTCCTGAAACATCCTACCCAGGCTCAGCCCACAGAATGTGGTCAAAAAACAGTGGGGATGGTGGCTTCTACTGCCGCCACTGTTGCCATCATCATCACAGGCATCACAGCCACCAGGGGCCACGGGATCATCCCCCAAGGTCCAGCATATAACTGGCACCAATGAATGATGGGATGAGTTGATGCGGGTGGACAAGTGGCTGGGTGGCTGGAGCCTTCAGGTAAGACAGAAGCTTCTGTGGCATGATGGGCAGCAGCTCTCCTTGGTATTGCTGCCACCTTTGGCTCTGGAACTCACTCGGCTAAATGTAATAATGGATGGAAATGCACACTCCACCCTTACGTGTCCTTTATGCACTCTGGACGAAGCAGTAAGTAATAGGAAGAGATGGACATCTGAGGTCAGTAGGATTTGGTTTTCAATCTCAACTTTTAATAGGACTTTTATGTGAATGAGCTTTGCTTTCTTCATCCTAAAACAGAAATAACTTGCTCACTTAGGCTGTCATGAGGAGCAGCTGAAGTCACGGCGCATCCATGCAGCTACTCCTGTGCTTGATACATGACAGGTCCTCAAGAATTCAGTCATCTTTCTTTCCATCTTGTTCATCTCTCCTAGCAACTGCCTACTGTGCCAAATAAGGTGGACCTGCTGAGTTAAATGTGCTCAGCTGAAAAACTATAAAACCTCAAGTCCTCTTTTGAAACTCTGAAACTCTTCTGTAAACCTTGCTTCTATAAGCCCAACTTAAAATAATTTTAAAAAATAAAATTTAAAAATTATATAGGCAAATCCATAGAGACATAAGGTAGATTAGAGGTTACATGGGCTGTAGGTGAGGGTAGAATGGGAAGTTATTGCTTAATAGTTACAGTTTCTGTTAGGGAAGATGAAAAAGTTTTGAAGACACTTTTTGGTGATGGTTGCACAAAATGGTGAATGTAAGTAATGACACTGAAATGTACACTTAAAATGGTTAAAATGGAATTCTTCTGTTATGTATATTTTACTACACTAAGAAAATGTTTAAGTTATATGTAGGGCATTGCGAATTCTGGATAATAAGGGGAACATAGGTCTTTTGGTAACTCTAAGTGTCCCTTAGCATTGCCATGAATGAAGCACATAAATCCAGGCTGCCTAACATGAGGGGTGCAGCTGTGCTTGATAAATAGAGATCTGGTGTGGGACAGTTAATCTTAACTCCAAAAGCAACTTGCAATCCACAAGGAAAGCAGACATGGTCGTGCCAGGCCTGCTGAGCAGCATGGGCATCTTCCTCCCTTCAGCAGGCCTGACCTCAGCTCACAGCCCAAAAAAGAACCCACTGCCATGTTCCTAGGTCCCAAATCCAGTGTGCCATGCTTTCAACTTTTTTACTAGAGGAAATATTAAACCTCTGGGAGGGGCCACAGATTCATGGGGGGTGTCCATGTATATGTTCTGGAGATGGAGCTGAACACAGGCAAGGCTGAGCTGCGCACCCGGAAAATCAGCTTGTTCCCCTGAGGAGGTGTGACATCGCTGTCCACCCACCACCAAGACATCTTTTCTTAAGGGTTCTTTTTCCAAACACAACCTGACAACAACATTGGTCTTATGTTGGAAAATATAAGGAACAGTCCGCCTTTTTGACAAATTTCTGATGCCTTTTGCTGAAAACCAGGGTGCCTAAATGACACAACTGTGTTTCTGGGAAAGGTGCAGTTCTCTGTTCTGGCCCTGCCCATTGCCAGATCTTCAGTTGTGTCTTTTTGTTGAATGAAGGTTCACCATGTGCCCACCAGTGGGCAGTGGCCCTGTGAAGGCTCCAGGTAGGTGTCTAGGACACCAGTTCCAAAGCAACAATATGACCTCTGTGAGCTTCCATCCCCACCACTCCTTGCCCCCAGAAACCCACTGCAACATGCTGCTAGGAAGATGAGAAAATTCTTGTTATCATTCATTCTTCATTATATATCGGCTTTTTGTACAATTTTCAACATTAGACTTCTATACCTAACATTTTTAACCTTAATTTTATTTAACAGTAAACATACTTTAATTAAAACAAAAAAAGCCTGAAATGATTGTAGCAAAAAGTATTATGACTTTTATAAAATGGCTTTAAGAGCAAATTCTCTTTACCTTAAGTCTCACTTTAAGGGAAGAAGAGGTTCATCTGGGCAACTCTTCTCCAGAATCATTTTTACTTTTACATGGGGAAAATCGCACAATATCTTTCCAAGACACATGGATAGCTTTCCCAGCTGTTCAAGAATAAATCTGATTTTAGTCCTTGTCACTTGTCAATCACCCTGATTTTAAATTATATGCATTGCAGCAACATTTTTATTTGTGTTTTAAAATTGGTATCACTTTTTCCCCTTAGAGTAAGCTATATTTCTATAAATTTTAGTTTAATTTAAAATACTAGAACTAAAGTAGTTTTAATTATCTTGGTAAGGAGCTTTTTCTCAAATTGTTCTCCAAATGTAGATGTGAACATATATACAGAAGGGACTTGCATTCATACGGATCCCCTCATCACATTTGTTCTTGCTAAAGAAAGAGCAGTGAGTTTGAGCAGCTTTTCAATCCCCTGCAACCCATCCCCTAAAGCAATGACCCTGAGCAATATTAACTGCCCTCCAGCCCCGCCCCTTCCTGCCTGCGTGGGATGGGGGATTGTGGGAAACAGTTCTGGTTATAATTAGGCAAGCACTTTACACACACTTTACACAAAGGGCTCAAATCCTACTCACCACTCCAGTGGTTTGTTGCTCTGCAGATGGGCCACCAGGAAGAGTCTATTTTAGGAGCAACTGGTTGTAGGTGAGAGAAGAAAGGCCAAGGGAGGCGCCATTGCTTGGAGCAGCAGCTACCCAAAGAGAAAAAGCCAGTGGGCAGGTCAATCTCCCAAATGGCCACATGGTGGCCTTGTTTTAGGACTAGAGGCAGGAGAGTGCCAAGGCACTGGAATAAGTTAGGGGGCTTTCATTTTAAAAATAGGAATCAGAATCTTGGTTCTTCACTCTTTTTGAAAATTAATAACTACAGCATTCTCCTGGGCCACTCAGGCCAGGTGGTGGAGATAAACCCACAGGATCAGTTGCTCTATTTTGTACTGCAAACATTGTAAATGTGGTTACTCTATATTATACTGACAAAAATAAAAAGCAAGTAAGGCAATTAACATAAAAAATAAATGAAGTAAAATAAGATGAAATGCAGCCACTAAAAAATAGGAACAAAAAGGTGTTTAGAGGCCAGATTTTACTGTCTTAAGAGCCAGAATTCAATGGTTAAATATCCTTTTATGAATGTTAGTTTCAAATATAAGAAACTAACATTTAACTAACAGATAAGAAATCAATTGATTCCTCATTCAGGATCACATAGTAACAAATGATACCCTTTGAGGAATTACATTATTTTGATAATTTTCTTCACAATGGATCCCAAAGAAATTTACAAAAACACTTAAAAGTTTTAAAAGTGAAATTTAAAATGTATTTATTAACATCAAAAATATATGAGGATGGTCTTTTCAACAAATGGTGCTACAACAACTGGGTATCCATATGCAAAAAAATTAAATTGGACCCCTACCTCACACTAAATACAAAATGGATCAGAGACCTAAATGTAAGAGCTAAAATGATAAAAGTCTTAGAGAAAAATTGAAGTAAATCTTCATGACCTTGGATTAGGCAATGATTTCTTAGATATAAAACTAAAATTACAAGCAAAAAGAAGAAAAAACTGGGTAAATTAGATTGCATCAAAAGTTAAAATTTTCTGTTTAAAAGAACATCATCAAGAACACAAAAAGGCAACCCACAGAATGGGAGAAAATATTTGCAAAGCGTATATCTGATAAGGGACTTGTATCCAGAATATATAAAGAACTCCTACAAAATTTAACAATTAAAAAAAAGCCAAATAACCCTATTTTTTAAGTGGCCAAGGATTTGAAGAACATTTCTCCAAAGGTGATATACAAATGCCCAATAGGCACATGAGAAGATGCTCAATGTCATTAGCCACATGGGAAATGCAAATCAAAATCATGCTGAGATGTAATTTCAAACTCACTAAAAACAGCTATAGTCAACGAGACAGACAAAAACAAATTCTTACCACATTGGTAAGAATGTGGAAAAACTGGAACCCTCATACATTACCAGTGGGAATGTGAATGGGGCAGCTGCTTTGGAAAATCATGTGGCAGTTCCTTAAAACACTAAATGTCGAGTTACTAACTGATCTAACCATCCCATTCTAGGTACATGCCTAGGCAATGTAAAAACACATGTCGACACAAAAACTTGTACGTAAATGTTCATACCAGCATTATTCATAATAGAAACAACTCAAATGTCCATCTGCTGGTGAATAGACAAACAACATGTAGTGTATCCATACAATGGAATATTAGCCACAAAAAGGAATGAAGTACCAATGAATACTACAACATGCATGAACCTTGAGAAGTTATGCTAAGTGAACGAAGCCAGACACAAAAGGCTATATATGATTTTATTTAAAATGAAATGTCTAGAATAGGCAAATCCACAGAGACAGAAAGTGGATTCATGGTTACCAGGGATTGGAGACGGCCGGGGGAAAATTGGGTGTGACTGTGAATAGGTGTGGTGTTTCTTTTGAGGATGATGAAAATGTCCTAAAATTGTAGTGATGGTTGCATAACTCTGTGACAATATTAAATACCACTGAATCAGACACTTTAGGTGAGTGAATTGTATAGTATGTGAATTACAGCTTGTAAAGCCCTTCTACTTCCGGGAGGTTCACAGCATCATGACAGGCATGGGACACCCGGGCAACGCCCTGTCCTCTGATCATCTCCTCTCATGGGCATTATTGCCCTGTTTTCTCCAACAGCAACATATTAGGTCAACAGAGGGGCAGAAGGGACGGTTAAGAGTGGAATAAGCCACCCCGAAGCCACCTTCAGGGCAGTGCTTCTTCCCCAAGCTGCCACTGTGCTGCCAGAGCAACCACCCAGGCCACACCCCCAGAGCTCTGGGGCCAAAGCTCTAGCTTTTCCACATACCAAAGTCTGTATCTGATGGTCAGCCCTAAAGACTCACTGCAAACTATGTCTTCTTTATCCATTCACTAAACATTTATTGAGTACCTACTGTATACCAGGCCCTGAAATGGGCATAATGCCTGGCACTGAGAACACAGACATGAGAGAAAAAGTCAATGGGCTCTGAGCCCAGTAGAGGGGAAAGTGAGTCAACAATAACACGGGAAGGTTCCTGGGAACACAAACCCTGGGCTCCCAGACCAGGGAGATGAAATAAAGGTTTGCTGGGGGAAGGAGCACTGAGTTGAATAGTGCAAGACAGCAACAAGCTAGCCAGGTGAGGAAGGTGAGGAAGGGTGATCAGACATGACAGCCAACAGCATGGATGAAGAGCTTCCGCTGCCTCTTGGAACTCCTAGACTGTGCTATCAGTCTTAGAAGAGCTGTTTCTTTTCTCTATGTGGATATCGCGCCTGCATGCTTCAGACCAGCAGCTTAATTCTTACAAGGCAGGTGCTGAAGGAGATGTGCCTGCCCCTTCACCCTGCTCAAGGAGAATTACCCCCAAGAAGGTTTCCCATGGTTAGCAGAGGATGGTGGTTCTGGTGGTCTCCTCCTGGAAAGGGAAGGAATTTGCCAGGCTGCAAGACTCAGCCCGGTGAGAAGCACTTGTCCAGAGTCCAAAGGCCCCAGTTCAAGTCTTTGTCCTGCCTTTTACCTGTGGAGTCACTGATGCTCTCATACCCAGCTCCCCAGCAGGGGGAGTGAGCCCCTCCTCGCAATAATAATGAGTGATTCCATGACCTGGTCAACCTATCGCCATTGTGACCACTTGCCTCAGTCATCGCTCACACACTTATTCACACAGCCATAAATCAACCCATTCATGGTAGAGTCATGCGGCCCATCTGCTCCTGGGAGGTGATCCACCACATGCTCCAGGCTTGGCTCCTGGGCGCTTCCCTTGATGGGAATACTCTTTAGCCCTGGCCAGATCCCAATGCTTCTACCCCTGGCTCCTTCCTGCCAACTCCTTGGCTGTGCTTGTGCCCATCACTGGCTGTCCAACCCCTGCTCCAAGTAACCACTGGCACTATGTCCTGGGTATGGGCCAACTCACTACATTGGTCTTCAGCTTCATTCCTCGGTGATGGAGCTACCTCTGTTTGCCAAGAAGTCTCTAGAAGGCATCTTCCCACTCAGTGCCATGAGACAGCCCTTCCCCTGTACCCCCCCATGCCCTTCACACCTCCTTCAGCTGCCCTGTAACACCCATTAGCCTGGCCCACACCACTGCCACCTCAGGGCATTAACCCCTTAGCTTCTCAAACACTCCTCCCTGTGGGGCATGCAGATCTGCCCGCCAATGCAGGACCTGCCCTACACACCCCACTAACTGAGACTGTGTCTCACCAGGTTGATGGACACCCCTCTTTATGATCAAGACCATTGTGGAGATTCCACATTAATATCACCACATTCTTGCATGCACTTCAGCCTTTTCTTTCCTCCACAGCTGACCTTAATAATTAACAAGTAAATTCTGTTATTAGTTTGAAAGGCTGGTGAATGGACAGGACAGAGGATTCATGCTAATGTGGCTCCTGGAGAAGCTGTCATCCAGTGTAGCCCCAAGGGCTCTGGAAGGCGGTCTCAGGGGCACAGGGGTCTCCGCCCACAGGAAGTTGAGCAGCCAAGGCCACATGCTCCTGAGCCTCAGCCAAACAGTTCCAATATCATCTATCTACCTTACATCTCTACTCCCTATAAGGTATCATATGAGAAAGGATTGTGCAGCTTGAAAACTATGTAACAATCATTGATCATCTACCAGCTCTCACTCAGTTCACCACAACCCTACAAGTATTATTATAAGTATCACTATTTTTCAGATGAGGACACTGAGGCACAGAAGTTAAGTAGGATATTCAAAGTCCCAACCACTGACTGACAGAACCAGGATTCAAACCCAGGCAGCTCAGGAATGCACACTCTGTATCCTACTCTACATTGGATGGATTCGTGTAGGGTGTCTGCAGAAGCTCACAGTAGAGTTTAGAGAAGCAGCCTAACATATAGGAAAATGTGTCTTCGGAGTCAGACAAACTTCAATTCAAATTCTTACTCCATCACTTATGCTCGAGTCTTTGATATCTGGGAACCTTTTTGAACCTCAGTTTTCTTATCTATAAAATGGAGTGATGACACCTATTTTGCAAGCCTGTTGGACTTGGGTTAAACTGAAATCGTGAGTGTGAGGGTCATAACAAGGTGCAGAGTCCCTGGCAGATGTGCAACCAAAGCAGCAGGGCTGTTACCACCATCATTAGTGCTCACAAGCACCGGCAGACAGCAGGGAGCATGCTGGTGGGGAAATGTACATGAGGGAGGATCAATGAATTGGTAGAGACTGGAGCAAAAAGAGAATTTGTAAAGTACTACTTTTTAATATGGCTGCAGGTTGGAATCACCCAAAAAAGCTCTGTGGCCTTATAAAGCCCTCTCAGGCCAGCTCTACATTTGTCTGTTTAAAAAGCTTCACATGTGACTCTGGACCACATTCCTATGTGGTGGGGAAAGGGGAACAAGAGTAGTCCTTGGAGGAGGAAACTGAGAGGTGAGCAAAGACTGATAGGGAAAGCAGAGGACAGCAGGCATATCTTTACCACTGATCAGTTGGTCCAGACACATGATGCGATTACACTGTATACTAATGGACCCTGAAGCCCTTCTCTGTGCACAGCACTGGTCTCAGGCATGACTTCATCTCACAGCAGGCACAGAAGCAGGTGCACCTGGTCAACGTTTACTGGAGGGCGGGTGTGTAGGTAAGCAGGTGGACAGATGGGTGACGTGGTAAGCCAGGTGAGAACACACACGTGGTCTGATCACACACAGAGAGTACCCTAGTGGGGCCTGGCATTAATATGGGCTCCTGCCAACAGCCTCTTCTCTTTACCAGTCCATGAAAGTGGTTTATAGACTGTTCTGACTCAAGCTGCCCGCCAGAATATGCACTATCAATAATTCCAAAATTCCGCAATAACCTTCCAAATATAAGAGCTCCCAGTCCCCAAGGGCAGCTCATCTCAGATCAAATTCATTCATTCTAAAGTGAATATGACTGATAGGCTCAGGGCGGGGGGCAGATTTTCAAAAAGAGTTTGCTAACCCAAACACATCCCCTTTAAATGTCACCTGTAAAAGGCATTTGCATCCCTCTCTCCCCACCCCCAACCACTCCTAATCCTGTGCCAGAAGGTCCGGACACAAATGGGCCATCCTCATTCCCGCACATGCCAAGGCTGTTTTGAGGCCCATAAACGCTGAGGGAAAACTCTTACAAGGTATAAAATCTAGCTCTCAAAAACATAAGAGTAATAAAACAAGGCAAGAGGACCAGTATATTTGTGAGCTGTCTGACTCAGCTCAAATCAGTATCTTTGTGGCAGGCCACATTTCAGCAGCTGTATTTGTAGCAGCAATGCCTATTCAATGCCATATCAGTGTGACAGGTGACCCAGCACCAGCATGATGAGCATTCCATGAAAACTGGTCCCACTTCTCATTGCCTCTAAAAGCATCTGCAGGTGCCACCTTGCTTTAAAAAAAAAACAAAAACAGGCAAGGCCACAATGTGAACTTAGGGCAGATCAAAGCTCATCAAAGTCCACACTACTGAAATGAATTTGACACCTCACCATTATCAAAAACCTACTAAGTGCTTAGCACTGCTGGGCACAGACCACTGAGCAGCTGATTCAACTTCTGGAACCCACAGGCAAACTTGAAATGCCATGTTTTAAATAGAAACAGAGCCTCACTTCATTTAACCGACAAAGGGGGAAAAAAAGGAAAATAATTATTATGCAATTCCCAGTATACATGAACCTTACAGCCACAAACAAGACTTATTCCTCCATGTGGACAAGAATCACATCTGTTCCATATTTTGGTATGTTCACAGTCATATAAACATGTCCTCACAGCTAGCTCTTTGGGAAACTTATGAAGCATAAATTCTTTGTTCATCCTGAGTTCTATAAACATTGGTCCTTAGCTTTATTCCATTTCTGTTTTTTGTTGTTGTTGTTATCCTATTTCCACCTGTATTTTATATATTCAAGAAATCCTACCTTGAGATGTCACACACCCATAAAATAACGTAGGCCAAAAAATAAAAACTTGAAAATTTAAATTGCAACCTGCAAGCCTTCCATGACTATCAGTTTGGCTCATACGAGCCTGACACTTACCTCTACCTCCAAAGAAAGTGGAAAGGAAAGAAGAATATCTCCATAGCTTTAAAATATGATTTGATCTTTGAAATAAATCCTTCTGCAATTGTAAATGTTAATATAACTAGACAAATTGGTGGACTCGAACCTCTTCATCATTTCCACTTAATAACCCAGTGCTGTGAAGTGTTGTGAGGCCCATCTTACAGATGCACAAATTCAGGGCTGGAGAAATCAAAGAAAATAGCTACTAAATGGAAGAGACAGGGATTTAACCCTGAACTTTCAGCCACATGTCCATTTCTCTTTCTACCTCACGGGGGCTGATGTTTTATAAATAAGGAATGAAGTAAAGCCTTCACACAGAGCAAGGCCCCAGCTATGGATACCCCAAGGGCACTGGGGCTTGCCTTAGCTCAGTGGTTTTCAGCCCTGGTCACCTGGTAGGATCACCTGGAAAAACTTTTAAAGGACACCAATGACTCACAAAAGTCAGAATATGAAGAGAGCATTAGTGGTATTATCATCTATTAGATCATTGGTTTCATATCAGAGTATAAATGTGTAACTGATTTTACACTTCTAGTAATTGCTAACCAAAAGGACTGAAAAAAAAATTCTAGAGACGAAAGCTAGAAGCACTCATAGTCACACCACAAGAACAGCAAGCATGGCGGCCCTCAGGTCCAAGGATGGAGGAACAATACCGCAAGCACACAACTGCTCAGCTACCCAGTGCATTTCCCTTGAGCCCCCCAATAGCCACTGAACTGGGTGCATGAGAATTGCACGAACTGATGACTCAGGCCTTGACATCACCTAGGGGCTTGTCAGAAATTCAGGATCTCAGGCCCCGCCCAAGACCTACCAAATCTGAGTCCCCAGGTGATACATCTGCACACTGGCATTTGAAAATCTGCCCTGCAGGCATTTGGAACCTAGCATGGGGTCAGGCCATATGCATGCATACTATTCTACAATAGCAACAACTTGCCTCCTTTTAGGTGTCAGCTGCTGGGCCAAGTCTTTCACACTTTCACCTCATTTAATTCATCTTATCAACTCCATAAGGAGAACACTAAAATCCCTGATTTATGGATAAGGAAGCAGACACCTGGAGAGGTCACCTGAGGTCACAGAGCAGTAAGAGGCCAGGTCTGGATATGAACCAACATCCCAGGGGATATGTCACCAACACCCCAAGCAGGCAACACCTCAGCAGATGGCTGACCTGGGGCTAGTCCAGAAAAGCTTGTAGACTGAGAGAATCCCTACAGGAGGGCAGGACCAAGAGACAGGAAAGCCCAGGAGGTCAGAGAGGCCTGGGTCAGTGGCCAGCACTGCCCAAACCCTCAGGGAGCAGATTGCGGGAAGGAAGAGAGGAGAACGTAAGTTACCTAAACCAGGGAAGTTCAGTTTCTGCCTCTGTATGCAGGGGATATCAAAACCTCCCTGCTAATAAGGTAGAAATATGATCCCACAAGTAAAGCCTTCACACAGAGCAAGGCCCCAGCTATGGATACCCCAAGGGCACTGGGGCTTGCCTTAGCTCAGTGGTTCTCAGCCCTGGTCACCTGGTAGGATCACCTGGAAAAACTTTTAAAGGACACCAATGCCCACTCTACCTTCAGCAAGTCAGATCCCACTGGGCTGCCACAGGGTCCAGGCACCAGCTCTTTTTAGAAATTGCTCAGGTATCCCAATACAGTTACGAATATTCCCATCTTAAATTGAAATGTCTTTGACTGATAGTTGCTGGCCAGACTCTAGAACAATTTCTAATGGAATCCATAATTATTTGGCTAACCTTTTCTTATGATTTTATGTTTTTGTGTTTTTTTACTAAAATCTCCAGTGTTTTTATGATGACTAAGAGTTAAAATTCTGCATGGAGTTTATTTGTTTGGGGAAGATCAACAGTAAGATCCGTAAGTGATAAGTTCCATTCTGAGAGCATGTATGGGTCAAGTAACCCCGGCACACGGGAGGCCTTCTCAGGTTCCAATCTTAGTAGGTGGCACAAAAGGAGGACTTGCCACTCATCTTGCAGTTAATGTCAGAGACGTTTCTTTAAAGGTGGGAACAGAATTAGGGAACTTTGTGAACTAACTAGTTTTCGTCGTTCTATTCGACACCCCCGATAAGCATGCAGATCCACCTTATGCAATGTCTTACTCTATTCTACCAGTACCATTCCAAAAGGTGGGTAGAGGGAGGAGGGAAGCTGCGGAGGACAGAACACACCCTAGGCCAGCCCCCTAGGGGAGAGAGGAAGGAGACACACATAGCTCCCTCAACTACTCTGGGGCTTTCCTGGCTGGGCTGGGGCCTGCTGCAGCTCTGGTCTTAGAGGATTTTCACTGAGCAGCTCCGAGAAGCACTGGATTCTGCACCCTGCACCCTCACGGCCCCCTCCCAACAAAACTATCCTCGAAGATTTTCACTTCATTGTCATGACTTAGCAACGTCTAACCAAGGAGAACTTTCCTATGGCCTTGCCAGCTTAAGCGTCTAACTTGCGTCACCGTTGGCCACAGCTTCAGCTCAGGCAAACACGCCTCTCAGCAGATGTGAAACAAAAGATGCTGCTATGTGTAAACCTTTGGTTTTCTGCAGCTGATGGAAACTCACTGTGGTTCTAGTTCAGATAATCTGAAAAGTGGAACATATTTGTTAAAGCCTTAAAAATCAGAAAGATAGAAAATTCCTTTCCACTCTGCACAAAGCCTTTTGTGACATAAGGGAAGGGAAAGGCTCAAAAGGATCACACAATGTCACATCAAACAAGCAGTAATGGATGTCAGGGAAAAAGCACTGGACTAAAGTCGTGGAAAAATGGACTGTAGTCCTGGCCTGACAGTTGCTAGCTGTGTGACCTTGGACATGTCCCTTTTCCTCTCTGGGGTATTTTCATATATATATATATATGTGTGTGTGTGTGTGTGTGTGTGTAATTGCATCACATTATATATCACTAAAAATATACATTATAATTTTTATATTGCATATTACATACTATGATAAAATATATAATATGTATTTCACACATATATATGAGAAAATATCCCAGAGAGGTAGTGGCATGGGTTATGTGTGTATATAAGGGATATAGATCAAGATGAGCACTCAGGTTCTTTGCTGTCATCAGCGTATTAATCTATAATGAGCCAGTTGCACTCAAGAAGGCCTCTTTGCTGCCATGTGAAAAGAAGAACAAGCAGTGATCAGCCTTCCTCACTCCTGGAGCTTCATCACTTTTTCTGTTTTTAAAAACAAAAGGACCACGCCCAGCCGACTCAGTACTTCTCTCGCACCTTGCCTGCCCCAAAGGCCACCACTCTCTGTTGGCTTATACTGTTCTCAGGGCTATAATTGAACAATCACAATTTTAAAAGCACCACATTTAAGTTTCCTGCCTTAAAAACAAAATGGAATTTTTAAAAAGAATATATGCAAGAGAAGTGAAGACATACATCCACATAAATGCTTGTATACAAGGGTTCATTACAGCATTATTTATAACAGCCAAAGAGCAAAAACACAGAGGATGTGAGCAACCTTTCTGTGTAACTTACATATTTCTACTTGTAAATCAATGAATTGGTAAAAATGGTCCTTCAGGTCTGCTTAGCCAGTAATGACGGCCACTCTGTGCTACATACCGTGTGAGGGATAGAACATGAGGGGCCAGGTTAAGCACTGCCCTCACAGGTTTTCAACAGGTGATAACTCAGAACACTTTTACTTCCTTGATTGCATCTAATCCTCCCAAAAGCCCAGAGAGCATAGAATGTTGTTGTACCTGTTTTACACACTGGGAAAGTGAGGCTCAGAGAGGTGCAGTAACCCAACCAAAGCCACATACTGGCTGGAGCTGATACACAGAGCAAGATCCTGGGAATCAGCCTCTTGGTCTAGTGCTCTCTGAAGACATGTGCCCACCCCTCCTTCTCATGCTCTTGGAAGTTGACAAAGGCATCCTTGCCAATGACAGGCTGTCTTAGTTCATTCAGACTGCTATAACAAAATACTTTAGACTGGGTAATTCATAAACAATAGAAATGTATTGCTCACTGTTCTGAAGGCTGGGAAGGCCAAGATCAAGGTAACGGCAGATTCAGTGTCTGGTGAGGTCTTGTTGCTTATAGGTAGCACTGTGTATGGGTCCTCATAGGGTGGAAGGGGAAAGTGGTTAACAAGCTTCCTTGGGCCTCTTCTATAAGAGGATATCAATTCCATTCATGAGGGTGGAACCTTCACCTCCCAAAGCCCCTACCTTTTGATACCAGTGCTTTGGTGATTGGATTTCATCACATGAATCTGGGGGGACACCAATATTCAGACCACACCACGCCATGCATCACGTCCTGCAAAATGCTGGCCAAACTCTCCTTCTCCCTAACTAGTGTCCAGTGGCTCCCTGGAATGCAAGAGTGATCCACCCCTCCCTCCAGAGCAACAGGTCAGCCTTGCACTTTCACATAAAAGGCACAGAGAGTGAAGCCAGCAACCGACACTTTCCTCCATCTCCCTTCTTTAACTGTCCTTCCTCGATGTCAAATGTCTTCACCATCCTGATCCTTTTTTTCTTTTGTGACCACTTATTCTGCTTCCGGGATGGGTCCTCTCCTCCTCTGTCCATGGAGAGAAAAGGAGGATGCCATCCCAAAGGAGATGGCTGTGGACACTCACTTCCTGGTTGCCTTTGGTTAGACCTCTGCTCCCAGCCTCCATCCCTGTTCCAGGGTAAGGCCTGCTCTCAGCTCTGGTGGATGCACTGAGTGAGAAGAACCCCACCCTCTTGGTCCCTTCCCCAGGCCACAGCTCCCACTGCCCCAGTCTCATAGAGGACTCCTTCAGACCAACCACAATCTCTGGTTCACCCAGAGATCTAGGGAAAATTCAGCCTCTGGGTGGGGTCTGGGATTCTGCATTTCTAACTAGGTAATGTCAATGCTGCTGGCCTGGGGACCACACTTTGAGTGGAAAGTCCTAGAGGTCTCCAGGAAAGAGCTGTGGGGGTAGGGGCAGACAGCGACCAATTGGACTTACAAGACCATTGTCCTCTCCATTTAGAAGAGGAACAGGGAAGAACAACGTTTCTATTTTTCTTTTGGTAAAATTTATTGGAGTAATTACTTTTTTCATTCTATTTTTAAGGTCTTGCTTAAATACTGAGCTCTTCTAGAATGTAAAATTATCATTTATTCAAAAGCATATTTCATTTCCAGTTCATTTTTTTCCATGGCTCTATAAACATACAAAAATAAACCTTGAAAACTAATTAAAATTATCCATAAACTCTCTTGTTGAGAATCAGAGCTGGAGAAATACATTTCAGTTCATAGAAAGACGCATGGGGAGCTGAGGGGTGATAGACGTCTGCGGCCAGGATCCACACCTCACACCCTCTTCCTGTCCAGCTTTTGGGAAATTCTTACATTTTTATTTTCTCCTGGTGAATGAAGAAACTCTATGATTCAGAAGGAGCAAAGTCAAATTCTGCCTGAACCCTCAGGCCTGGCCTGTTGGGCCATCAGCCATCTCGTGCCTCTAAACTCAAAACTGTCCTCTAACTGTGTACTCACTTGGTCTTCCTCCCAGCAAGATGGGAGCTCAGAGCATCTTCCTGGCAGTGGCTATAAACAGTTGATCCTGGATTCCCAGCAATAGCTCTCTATAATGTTCTAAAACCAAATGAGCCTTCTGCAGCAGGGTCATCAAGACTAAATGTGGAGCAAGAAGAAAAGCGGAGGGGGCTAGAAGACCCTAGAGCACCTGAGCACAAGGCTAGCCAAACCAGCAAGGTGCATGCTCTGAGCCCCAAGGGCAGTCTGGGGTGGAGAAAATGCCTCCAGGAGCCACTTCCTCAGGGTCACCCACCAAGATAAGAGCGGAGCTCTGGGACAAGATGGGGACCTCAAAGACAGACTGCTACAGGATCTCCTAAGGGAGCTTTCAAATTGCAAAACAAAAGACACACATAACATCTGTGTGTGGACACTTAGGATTAATCCACATCAGAAAACTCAAATACATGTCTAGTCATACTCAAGTGAGACAGCTCACAGACCCATAGGTGCAAGCTGGGAAGGGCAAGGCCTTGCATGGCCGTGTTCAGAGCTGAAATAATGAGTCATAGCCTGCCCCAGATGCTTGCCCTCCTTGGGACAAACGAACAGGACACTGAAATTGGGCCAGGCCAGCAATCTGGGGCCATGGAAAGGAGAAGCACCTGACCTACACCTTCCAGTGCCCCATTATCAACACCAAGGAATGTGATGGGCCTGTTTTCAGAACAGCAGTGTCCCCTTCCTGGAAGGGTGGCGTAGATCTCTGCTTGCTTGATGTCAGATACAAGGTACCCAAACTCTCCTCCAATCCTGGAAAATAGGCAGCTTTGGACAAATAAGTCCTAGATTACAAAAATCTCACACTGTCTCCCAGAAGAATGAGTTCAGAGCTAGTCTCAACACCAGTCAGACCAAAAGACAGGAGATCCCAGCCTTCCCACATGCCACACATATTTCTCCTCAGATCCCCCCCCATTCCTGTCCTATACCTCCCTCCTCACAACACACTGAAATGTACCCAAAAACATCCCTTTAGAGGGGGTCACAGATATACAATGTACCTGCATCATGGAAAATAGGCAGACTTTTACCTATTTTGGTAAATAGAAACTTGGAACAAAGGTTGAAGGGAACGCAAAGCACATGTGAATGAGTGGGATTACACTGACCACTCGCTTAAAGCTCTGTCTAGGCATGCACAGGGCACCAACCATACAGCAGGCACCCACCTGCCCTGGCTTGTTCCTGATATGCCCTGACCATCACAATGGAACAAATCATTGAGACTACACAACAGCTCCACTCCCCTCAGGCTCTGAGCACCTACTGCAACTGGAATCCTAACCAGTACTGAGTGCCGGCATTTTCTTTCTGAAAAAAACAGTGGTTATAGAATTACAACATGATCCAGCAATTCCATGCTTGGGTATATATCCAAAAGAACTGAAAGCAGCTTATTACCACACTTAAAAGACAGCATCTTAGGAAGTATTGCTAGAAAGGCAGGAAGGAGAAACATCTCTCTCCACCTACTGCTACTGCCAAGAGACTAAAGATCTGCACTGAGATGCCATCAGCATCCCAAGATATGGTGAAAATAGTTCAATTCATAGCACTGAATTGTTTTCATTTGCAGAACAGCATAAATGTAATGAGAAAAATATGTTAAGATTAAAATCATACTCAAAATATCCTTTTAACTTCCTGCATATTTATTCACATTTGTGTTCAAGAATACAGCAGGAAAAACCCATTCATTTCTGGGTTGCCTATTAAAATATCCACTCTCTCCTTCTTACTAGAAGGACCCCAGTGTTTCTTTGGGTAGCCTAGTAGCCAGATAAAACCATTCAGTTCCATGACTCCTTAGCAGCTACCTGTATCCACATGACTAAATTCTGTCCAATAACATGTAAACAGAAATGTTCCAGTAAACTTCCAGAAAGCCTCTTAAGAGCATAGGACAAGTCCTTCATCAACCCTCCCTCCTTTCTGCTGCCTAGAATGCAGAAGTAATGCCTAAAACTCAAGCAGTCAATCTGATCCCCCTGGAACAACCATACTAGCCCTAGAGTGCGGACCCCTAGTCTTCTAATTTTACCTGATAGGAAAGGGCACTTCTCTCTTGAAGGCATTTCCTATTGTTTTGGGAGTTCATTATATAAAACTAAACTGAATTCTAAGTAACCATTTTTAGGAAATTATCTTAAAAATCACCAATAAAGACAGGATTCTATAAAGATGGAGGCAGAGACATACTATTTGAATCTCTATATAAATCTACATTAAAATATAACAAATAATGGGTGAAGAGCATATGGGGTCTCTATACTACTTGTTACAAATGTGTGTGAATCTCAAAATACAGTTTTTAGTATCTAAAACCCATCCTTTAAAAAAGCAACCAGAAAGCAAAACAAAAGCACCATAAGCAATATTTATAAAATGAAAAATGTCAAAATACAAATGGGTAAAAACAATTTCTACAAACACTAAAATAAAAGGGTAGAAGGACAAACCACCAACAGCCTGAGATATGCATGCTATTATTATCTGTTCAGCAGAGAGTAGAGGGAAACAATGAGACATCTGACAGACCTGAGAACAGGAGAAGCCAAAATAACCAGCAGATATTCACTGGAGAGTATATTAGGCTCATTTGAGAACAGCAGCTGAAACTGAGAGGGGTATTGACCAGTCTAATGCTAGGTAAGTCAATGGTCCCATGGTTTGGACTAAAAGATCTGTAGCAATCTAGCTTCTATGAATTCTTAAAACTGGCCCCCAGGGATTCCTTCCAGGATAGGAGAAACTGCTGAGAGTGGAATTAAAACTCAGAAATAGTGGAGCAGTAATATAAAGGAAAGAAATGCTCAAAATAAAAGTGAGAGACAAGAATAGAGACAAGAAATCTCAGAATGCAATCAGTCATGTTTCTAAACCCTATGCTAAAACAATAGATGTCTGTGAAGTTAAAAAAAAAAGTGTGAACCAAGCCTCCTTCTAAAAGTTCAAGAAAACTGATTTTATATAAAAATGAGCAACATAAAAATATCAAGGTCAAATTTCATACAGAATTATTATAAGGAAGAAGAGAATAAGGAGTTTAATAACATCTGTACAGACAATTAAAGCATGTCAAAAAGTCATAGCTAAAGTGCCTAAAATCACACCTAAATTGTACCTAAAGTCATACCTAAAATCAAATTTATAACCTACTTTTTCAAAATAAGAGATACAAGCTAAGAACATAAATCAGAATTAGAAAAACAGAAATGAAATGAACAGAACTCAAGAATATCATTTGAATTTAAATAAATGAAAAGTCATTAAAGAAATGATAAACTAGGACAGAAAACTAAATAAACACAATAATAATAATGCTTCAAGAGATGCAGAAAGTTAAAGGGGGACATTTTTTCAAATCAAAAAGAAATGACAAAAGTGATTCAAGAGAAACAGAATCACTGCAGGTAGGCAAAGAAGGTCTAACACACACCTAACAGGGGTCCCTGAAACAAGGTGAACCAAAGCAAAGGAATAGAATATTGAAAACTATAAGAAAACTTTCCTAAAATTTTATATATAATTTGAAACCACATAAAAGATCCCCCATGTATTTGAGGATACTGACTCAGAAAGACCTATACCAAGACACAGTCTAATTACTGGACTTTACAGAAAAAAATAAATCTTTTAGGCAAAAATAACAAGGGACATAAAAGCTTATTATCATCAGACTTTTCAAAAGCAATACTTTATATATGAAAAAATGCAGTAACAAGGACATAAAATGTTGGCCAAGGATATTATACATGGCAAAAATCTTATAAAGCGTACCAATAAACTGTTAACGTGCAAAATTTCAGAGACCTTTTTAAAGAATCTACTAGAAGGAGGGTCCTCAAATTTTTTCTGACTCCTTACCCTCTTCAATTTATTTAGGATCCCAAAGAGCTGTGTTTATGTGGGTAATATCTACAGACAAATTACCTCTTAGAAGTTGAAACAGAAATTTTTAATTCTTTATGAATTAATCAAAAATAGCAAACCCAGTATGTGCTAATGTACATACAACATATTTTAGAAAAAATAACTATTTTCTCAAACAAAAAAAATTCATAAGAGTAACATTGCTTTTATTTTTGTAAATCCTTTTAATATTTCTCTTAGTAACAGCCAGACTCACATATCTGTTATACACTTAATTTGTTGTGATATGACAAGTCACAGAGGTTCTGGAAAACTCCATGCACTCATGTGAGAATGAAAGAGGGGAATAAATAAAAGGAAAATACCATCTTAGAATTATTATGAAAAAAAAGAATTATTATGAAAACATTTTTTTACATCAAAGACTCCTCAACTCGAGAATGAGTTTCAGACACACAAAATGACTAGAAAGATATCAACACAAAGATTGATGGTGAACTTTAAACATGAAGAAACCTGCAGAACTAAGAGAAAATGACAGCTAAAGTGAAGTGAGTATAGTTTACAATGGCTATGCATTCTGACAATGCAGATATAGATTTTTTTTTTTTTGAGATGGAGTCTCACTCTATCACCCAGACTGGAGTGCAGTGGCACGATCTTGGCTCACTGCAAGCTCCGCCTCCCAGGTTCATGCCATTCTCCTGCCTCAGCCTCCCGAGATACAGATATTTTTAAATGAGAAGAGCAAACACAAAAAAAAAAGAAAAAAAAAAAAACCTAAACTGTTCTCAGTAGTTATATTGATGGTGGTAGTACTGTTATTCTGATATTTCTCTGAGTGTGATATAAATTTAAGTGGGTAAATATGGGATATTCTAATTCTATCCACTATTGTGTTCTTGATAACCTGGACATGTAGGGGTAGAGAAACAAGATGAGGGTGTAATATAGAAGAGACTATGTAAAAACCTTGTAGCACAGAACTTGAATTTGAAGTATTAGTATGCTCTCATGAGCTACTTTATCCTAGGTAAATAAATATACATGTATACAACACGTATCTCCCAGCTTCTCCCACTGAGGAGGCTCAGAAACTATGACAATCCAGTAGCAGTGAACATCTGCAGCACTCAAATTGCAGTTTTGAAATGTTTTCTATTAACGACAACAACAACAACAAACTGGGCTTCCTAGAGACATAGTTGATTCCAGACCTGGGGCAAGTGATGCATAAGATGAACTGAAACATCTTGCTCTACCACTAAGAGAGGAAGCTAAAGAGAACACCCGTGATGATTCAGAAGCCTCCTTGGGTTCCAGTGGCCAAAAATGGGACAACTCAAACTTCAAGTACATTAAGTGCAACTGATTGAAACCCATCAAATACACTTAGATCTGTAAGTTCACAGTAAAAATCCTAGGTTTTCAAAACATGCATGGTGGGTGGTCCCCATCTAGTGCTGCGGGGTGGGGATGGTTGTTGGCCAGCTATACGGCTCTTTCCTCTTGGCTCCTTCCCATCCAATTAATTCTATATGCCATTTCCAGAATATTCTCCCCTGCTCAAAATCTCATGTCAATGATTCCTTATTTTCTATTTTGTAAAGTAAAAATCTCAATGTCTGCTTGTAAAGACTGTCTACACGATGACCTTAATAATGACTTTCATCTGGGAAGCCCAATATTTAAATCGATATTATCTTGTTTGACCATAACAATGAATCCATAAGACAGATAGCATGCTCCCCAGGAGACAGCTCAGAAAATCCAGGTCTCCCTCACTCAGCCTGATATTTCTCACTCCCCTACTCCCATACCAGTGTTCTTTCCTTCCTTGATCTGCCCAAGTAGGTTGGATTTGCTTTGTTAGCAAATTCACTCTGATTCTGCTCACGCTCATCTGTGTGTCTTTTCTCCCATGGTTCCCTCAGCCCCTTCTTGTTATTTAAATAAACCCTTCTAAGTTTTAATCAAGCCACGCACTTTCCAAGTCCCTTCCTAAGACTAATATATCTGTAGTCCCCAGGCTTGTGGATCCAAGTGGATTAACTAGCTCCCTGCCCTCACATAGGAAACCATCAGAACCCAGAGTTTTCTGAAGTTTGGGACCCTAATATCAACCCTGCAGTAGGATCAGTATAATTTAAGAGGAAGCCTTCTGGCCCCAATCACAACACCCATTTCCTTAAGCTGCTTAGAGAATTAGGCTCATTTCACTCCCCTTTGTATTCTCCAGGTCTAGTTGGGCACACAACTGGGACTCCAGGAGAATGGTTTCCTGGGGAAATGAATGACTGATTGCCTTTGTGTAGCCCAATACCCTGAATTGGTGGGGATTACGGACAGCTTCTTAGTCCCTCTGTGACTGTCTTGGGGCCAGCTCTAGAGCAGCAGTTCTCAACTGCAACCACTTTTGCCCTCAAAGGGACATTCGGCAATGTCTAGGAGTATCTTTTGCTGTCACAATTAGGGGCATTGCAACTGGCATCTAGTGGGTAAAAGCCAGGGATGCCACCAAGAATCCTACAATTCACAGGACAACCCCACCAAAAAAGAAGTGTTGGCCCCAAATGTCAATTGTGTCAAGGTGGAGAAACCTTGGAGAGAACAATACAAGGAAAGAGAAAGTGTCCAGAAGATCTGGACCCCTAAATGCAGTGATGGAAATATCACAACATACCATGCCAGATTCAGATCCATCATAAATGCTTTCGCCATTACGTTTGTTTAACTCTAAAATTAAGCAGGCAGCCTTCTGCCCTGCAGCCGTCCCAGAAGCATGTGGCCAGCATGGCAGACACTCTGGAATGACCACATCACAAACTAACTGGAGCTGGCTGCAGCATTTCTGCCTACTAATTTTAATCTTTCTTTCTCAAAGGTCATGAATATTTTCAGACCTCTAAGCACAGGCATATTGTGGGCAGACTTAATATATGTTGCTTCCAGTTGGCAAAGGACTTCACTCACCAACACCCTAAGCTGAGTTACAGGCTTCACTTTGGCCATGTCACTTTCCAAGAGACTTTCTCAGTCCATTATCCTAATTGGCAAATGATATGTAAGTACCAGAAGGCTGTGTGTCAGCAGTTATATTTATAATGAAAGCCTAATCTCCAAAAGAGAACACTAATTCATTAAAACCTCCTTTCCCATCTGCCATGACAGTAGCCAAAGGAAAAAGAATCTGTGAGGTACAAATTAGCTGCCTGCACATGAAACACAGACAAGATCAGACGAAGGGGAAGCAGGAGATATACCCTGCTTGGCCCCAGGAAAGTCCTGTCCTCACTCTACACAGTCTTGCCATGTCTCTAGGTCTCTAAGAGACAGCAGCTTGAGGATCAGAGCCTGGGAGGGCAGGAAGTAGACTTTCCTCTGTCCCCTACTCAGGGAGGGCTTTCTTAGCAGACACAGTTCAGCTTTGGCCACTACTCAGGGAGGGCTTTCTTAGCAGACACTGTTCAGCTTTGGCCACTATAAGTTATCAGCACTTCAGGGAAACTTGAGAGGGTTTTGGGAGGAAAAGGAAGATGACTCCACAGTCTGATATTTCAGCTCGGCTCTCACTATAATCCCACACTCTGCTGGCCTTATTATTCATATAGATATATTAAGACCCATCATGTGTTATGCATTGTGCTAGGGAAGCCAATTATAGCTACCCCATGCACAGTGCTTACTCTGTGCTGGGTGGGGGTTCTGGGCACCTGGCATGAATTCACTCATTTAACCCCCCAAAACCCTATGACTGTCTCATTTTACAGGTAAGAAAATGGAGCTGGTGAGAAATCGCCTGCTCAAGGTCATGCAGCCTCTAAGTGGTGGTGCCAGGGTATGAACCAGGAGGGCCAGCTCCAAAGTCCACCCTGCTACACCAGGGTCCAGCGCCACTGGGCAGGACAGCCAGAGCTTACGTGTGCGGTGAGCACAGCATGCCACAGGGCCTATGACAAGTGCTTTAGATGCCCCATCTCAGCTGTGGGGGACAAAGAAGACCACAAGCCATTTTCCCTGTGGCATGGGGAGACATTTGAGCAGAGCCTAAGAATTGAGTAGGAGTCAGCAGACACAGGGGAGGCACCAACACAATCAGGGGGCCACATGGTTTGTCTGGAAAGCCACCAGCAGAACGAAAGCTGGAGGGGCAGGAGGTGTCTCATCATCTCATCCAGGCCTCCAACCCACCCTCTAAGGTGTGCACACGATGACCAACCATGCCCTTTACAAGAGTCACCTGAGGCCTAGGAAGATTACAAGAGTCACCTGAGACAAGGGTCCTACTTAAGGTCACACAGCTGCTGAGTGGTAAACCCAGGGCTCAGCCAGGCATGTCTGGTTACAAACCCCAGGCTTCCAGGACATTGCTAAGATCCAGTATGTGCCTCACTCACTGCAGTTGTAGGCCTTGAATTTCCTGAGCTCTAATTCCCTGAACTTACCACTGGCTGTGGTATATCCCCTGTAGGACCCTCCTATCATCGAGAAAAAATTCCCATGAACAAGGCTACCCCAACCAGGCCAAGGGATCCCTGTCTGGACTCCAGGCACCTGCAAGCACCCCTGAAGAAACAGGGATCCTGGCATCTGTCCAGGAACAGACCAATCCTAAGAAAAATGGCCTCTCCCTGTTCCATGAGCCACCCCCTTTAAAAGTGGGTACACTTTGCCCCCCAGACACTAGGTGCCCCTATGGTCCCTCCATGGAATGGCTCTGACCCTTCAGCAAACTGCAGGTCTGCACCTGGTGACAGTGAAGTGTGCCCCTCACACAGTGTTGGCAGCATCAGATGAAACCTGGCCTTATGCTTATGAAGAGATGCTCCAGCAAAAGCAGCAGAATTCTGACTGGTGCCTACAGTTGGAGTGCTGGGCTTTCTGCCCCTCCAATCCTAATTACCCATCGGAGACAATGATCACTTTCTGGTGAATATTCATGGACTATCTTTCTGGGGCAAGAGGAAAGAAAACTAAGGCAGTGCATACCTGTCCATACAGGTAAATACTTGATCTTTCCAGGTTGGATTCATTTACGGATTACAGGTGATTGATCCATGTGGACCACTCGTTATTTCTCCCCACCCCCAAGAGTCTGACGGTTTAATAACTTCCTACTTCCCCTTCAAGGGAGTGGAGAATCACTCCAGGCGTAACAGGACCATCATCATGTGTTAAGTGTGGGTCTGTTAGATCAGTCACTCAGGTAGGAAATTTTCTTAAAGCAAGTTTGCTGCAAATATACACATCTCAAAACCATCATTTGTTCATGCCTTGACACACCAAGTCACAGAGGTCAGAGTGTGAGGTCCTAAATTGCCTCACGTTTGTTACATTATTCAAAAAAAGTGTTTTCTGAAAAAAATCCAGGTACAGAATGTGCTTGCAGAACATCAAAACCAGCAGAGCTCAGCACAAGGACAGGGTGCATGCCAGAGCAGGACCCAGCACCAGAACAGGCTCTGTCTCCTCCAGAACAGCAGGCACCAACGAGGCATCTGGCTGCACACCCCAAACAGAGTCACATTTTATTTTAGACTCACTCCTATCTTTAACCTGGAATACTATGGCCTTAAAAAGAACAAAGCTCAGGGCACCTCCAGTTTTAATTTAGCTCAGCACAGCCATGCTCCTCCAAGCCAGAATCACTCACTGCATAGGGAAGAAAAGCAGGAGCAGCTGCCTGTCACCTGCCCAGTGGACACGTCCCCCTATCACCTCTGGACCCAGCTCATCTGTCTAGGCTGCTTGACAATTCAGCTCCATACCTACAGAGCAGGACTGGGGCTAAAATACCCAAAGCCTCAATGCCGGAGCCCAGTCTAGGGAGGATCTCTCTGTGGGGCTTCCTGGGTCCACAGATAACACTGATTTTTGCCTCCTGGATTAGAAGCAGATGGGAAAACAGGCACAGCAGATGGATAAAGCCTTACCACTGAGACAGCTCATGACAGAACCGGCCTTGCATCTGCAGCCTGAAGGGCTCCAGGCAGTTCTGAGAATGGCCACTGGCCTACCACAGGGGCAGGTGACCTTGAGGGTCCTCAGAATAGGACACTCATTGAAAAAGGAAGGGCTGAGCCTGCCCTACTCATTGCCTTCTCCCAGATTCACCCGTCTGTCCTCAGAAAGGAGTCTAGGGGAGTGCAAAGAAGACACATGTCCTCCTGGGGATCTGAGGGGAATTCCCTGCTCTCTCTGGAATAGGAAGAGCAGGGCGTTGGGCTCCCTTGAGATGCACCCACCTCAAAGGAAAATGAAAATCCATATTACGTCATTTTAGGGTCTATACGTAGAGAGAGCACATATTTAAAAAACAACAACAACAATAACAACAATGCTCCAGGAAAGGACAATAATTATGTACGTCCACTGAGAAATGGAAGTGAGGAGTATGCAGGACTGGCACTGAGTCCAGCCCAAAAGCCCAGTCACAGCTGCGTGATTGTGGAAAAGAATGAATTCTAGGACTATGATTATTTATGACCATTAATACTGAAAACCACAGGTGACACTGTTTGCAGAAGAACCCTGTGCATTCTCCACAAGTCAACTGACAAAGGCCCAGCAATGGGAATCCCAGGATAAAAGGCACCACAATGGCGGGGTGGGAGGAATATGAAGGTGAGTTCTTCAGTGTTGGGGTCTGGGAGTGTTGACCTAAGGGAGAAGAAAGGAAAAAAGGAAATGTACTTGCAGGCTGCCTGCCCTACTCTGACTTCCTCTTCTTCTTCTTCTTTTTTTTTTTGAAGCATCAATGCATCTTTATTCGCAAATAAAAGCTGCAGCAAGATGTCATCTACACATTTGTACAAAGATTCAGATGTCCTATATCATCACAATCCTCAGAAAACACGAACCCGTCGTGCAGGAACGTTGCAAACACTGGCAGGCTGACCCCTCATCTGCATTTGGCAAGAAGCGCCTATCAGGGCCCCCCCATCCTGCCCACGGTGCCCCCCAGAGGGAGCTGGCTTCCCAAAGCTGGAGAGAGCCCAGCACCCAGGGCACCTTCCCTAGAAAACCATAAATACATAGATCATCTGTCTTCAAATTCCCATGGCAAATACCACATTTATAGGCAAAATGATACAAAAATATGAACTTAACAGAAACTTTAGAAAACCCTTATTCTCCCATCTTCATTGTTGGTGGTGGTGGTCTGTTTTGGTTTTTGCTTGTGGTTTTGGTATAAACTCCTTCTGTGGAAGAGGCAACGTATGCCTGGGCTCTGCCCTCAGGACAGAGCAGGGTTCTCTTGGGAGGGGAAGGGACTCGGCCATCCCTGCCCAGGAGACCCTGGGGATGGATCTGCATTGGGAATGCCACACAGATCCTCCACAACCCAGGCTCTGCCGAGAGGAAACCATTATAAAAGAAAAGTAATCCTGAATCCTAAAAGACCCCTGGGGCATGCAGGTAAGTCCTGCTACACAAAACTGCTTGGCTGCAAAGAAGGCAAGATGGACATGAACACAACTGGCGCTAGCCATGGCCCAGACAGTCACAGTGGGACTGGGCTGGCCCTCTGACTCCTAGGCCTTCTCATGGGACTGGGTTACAGTCCCAGGAACACATTTTACCCATTTTCTGTTTATGTCTGAAAAAGAGCAGACCTGGGGAGACCAGTGGGGGCTCCCGGTGTTTCACTTTTCCTGTTTAGCTTGGGCCCTGTGTCTGGTTCAATTTAAGAATCAGGACAATGTCAGAAAGATATGATATGCTATAGAATCAGAAGCAGAGGAATGAGGAGTATAATTAGTAATTTATGAGCAAATACCTTGGAGAAAAACCACACCAAGAAGGCAAAAAGGCAAAGATTAAAGTAACACACTTTCAAAGACACACAAAAGTGCTTCTTAAGTTTATATAGAGAGTTCTCCAATTTTTAAATAAACTATGTCCCCAAAGTTCAGTTAGGGAAACTAAGGCTCAGGACAGTTCCATGATTAGCTCCTAGAAACCCCAAATTCCTTCCTTAAGGCCCCTTTACCCTCCAACCTCTCCACAAGAGAGGAATAGCCTCCACCCCTTCCTGTAATGGTCACACAGTCTCACTGGCAAGCAGGAGTAGACACATCACACCACTGGCAAAGCAAGGGGCAATGACAGCACACGGTAGCACTAGAAGCCCAGGGGACATCCAGAGCGGGTGGGCCGAGCCCTGCCAATGCGGGGTGGAGGAGCAGCAGGGAGATGGATGTGGGATGAAGTTCAGGTATCTAGCACATATTTCAACAACAGGTCTAGAACTCAGGGAAAGTGGGAAACTTCAAGTATGCAGCTGCTAGTTAGAATCACGAAAGTGGATGGAACTGCTTCATATATGTACTGCATTCACTTATGTGTCTATTTCCTTTACAGCACTTAACATAATAGTTACACCCACAGACACTGAATAAAGATTGATGTGTTATTTTGAGTCAGGAGGAAATCTGGGAACGTCTCACATTACAGTAACATAAATGATAGTGATGCTTTCAAGCTTACCCACAAGAAATTGCTGGATTTTGACAGTAATAACAACAAAGCTCACATTAATGAAAACCTGCAGGGCTACCAGATGCCAGGTTCTTGACCTAAGACACCCTCATGGCTCATCAGTCCTTTCCGCAGCTCACAAGGGAAGTGTGAGTCCCCCATTTTTGACAAAAGTGTCATGTCCCAAATCTAGCAACCTGATGATGCTAGCTCCAGAATTAGAATGCTGCTTCTCCCTAACCCACCATCTCCCCTCAAGCAGGACACCCCGGAGGGGGAACCAACACCTTCTGCCCACAGTCTGGGCCCCTGACTGAGCAAAACCTCACCCAGGACACAGTCCAGGGCACTTGCCTTTTTTGGGGTAGGGAGGGTATTTTTGGCTCCTAAGCCATTTGTTTAAGAAAGAAAAATAGATATTCCAAAGGAAGGTTGCCTTAAAAACTTCTATATTTTGAATACTTAATCTTAGATTCTAGGTACACAACATCATTTGGAGGTGACATCAGAAGTTCTACCCACAAGGCCCAGGTCAGTCGTCTCTTGCCTGGCCCATGAATGGGGTGCTGCACTCAGAACCCCACCTTCTCCAATCCCCCCAAGCTAGACCCCACAGCCTGGAGGCCCTGTGAGTCCTGATGAAGGCCAGGCCTCAAGTAAGACCCCAGAAAGGACTGAACCTCAAACCCTGGGGACAGCCGAGGGGAGGCAGGGCCACACCTAGAACTTGCAGCCCAGCTGCCCTCTGAGTATCTCCACCACAGCAGTGCTGCCCTCCAGGAGCCTGGCATGGGCTGTTCCAGGCAATTTGTGCACCATCTCAATGCACACACCCTCACTGATCCCACTCTTCAAGATTCCACTGTCTTCCAAGACAAGCCACAGCGCACACAGGTGACTCACACTGGCCTGGGCAATTCCAAGCCAAGACAGCTCCATGGGGCTCCTTTCAGTGTCTCTAACGGGCATGGAAATTGCTCGTTGTTTTTACGGCTTTCTGCTAAGTGATACGTGGCACTTTATTTCTTCCCAGCAGCCTCTGAGGCCCCTGAGCCACTACCTGGTAAAGAGGAGTGCCCGGTCAGCCCACCCCTGGCCACCCACATCACCCTTGCCAACCCCAGCACCCATGCCCATGTACCCAGGATGCCCTGAGCCACCCATCAATGCAGGGAGATGAGGCAGAGGACGGACAGCTTCTAAGGTACCCCAGGCCAAACAAGTCATAAAAAGCTGTCCAGATACTGGGTCATCTGAGAAATGTATTGCCATATGTATAGTGAAAGTTTGCCATCACTAGCATGTTTCTTGTTGGAAAGACAAACATACAGATTGTATTTTTGGTGCAATTTGAATAGCTTATTAATTTGGACATTTTGTGAATATCAACTCATACAGAATATTTGGACTACTTTTTATAATGCTTAGAGCATAACGTTTCAACTTTAAAGTTATTATAGATATAACTAAGCACTTGGTGTCATGTTGTGGTGTTTTAATTCCTTTTCATGCGTTTGACTGCCTGGTCATGTGCACTCAGGAGCTTCCTCCTCCATGCCAACAGCCCCTTCCATCAGGAGAACACAATCCAGGAACACACCAAGATGGTGGGAAGTTGCCTTCATGGTCACAAAACCTACTCCATTTCCATGAAGACGAGAGCTTTTCAGTAAACATGCTGACTGTTCAGTGCTTGCCAAAACTGCAACATTCTAAAATGTATCAAAAACACCATAACTGGAGGCCAGGCGCAGTGGCTCACGCCTGTAATCCCAGCACTTTGGGAGGCGAGGCAGGCGGATCACCTGAGGCCAGGAGTTTGAGACCAGTCTAGCCTGGTCAATATGGTGAAACCCTGTCTCTACGAAAAATATGAAAATTAGCCAGGCATGGTGGTGGGCGCCTATAATCCCAGCTACTCACAAGGCTGAGTCAGGAGAATCACTCGAACCTGGGAGGTGGAGGTTACAGTGAACCGAGATCTCACCACCACACTTCAGCCTGGGCAACAGAGCAAGACTCTGTCTCAAGGAAAAAAAAAACAAAACAGGATAATTGAAGAGAACCATAAAAACAACCCCAATGCCGGCAGCTAAGCAGGAATTGTGGGATCAGGATCACCCTCAGGTCTTAGGTTGGCCAACTCCATTTTGTAAGAACAAGTAAAATTTTAATAGAAATTTATTGACCTACAGTTTCAAATCTGTCAGCTGCTTAAAAAAGGATAGTAGCTAAAACACATTTTAAACACATTAATTGGGCGTTACTTGGTTTTCATATTTAAGAGTTCCACAATGTATTTCCCCAGTTTAATAGTTAATACAATTCTGTGATCCAGTTCTGGTTATGGAAGATGGGCTCCTTCAAGAATTGGAGGCAAGATATACATTTCAGTCCAGATCAGCTCTGACTCTACAAATAGATCAGACACTCTAAAGTCACATTCCTTTAGAGGAACTGGACAATCAAATTTTGATGGTGTTCTAATGGTTTGTAAGGCAACAAAACACAAAACTTTGTGGTGGTGGTGGTGGTGGTGGTATCTGCCACCACTTGCCAAGGGCTTAGCCTGGACCTGCACACTCACCATCTCCTTGACCATTTGCATCATCACCAGGAGGGAGGCACTAGGTCCCCCGTTCTCACTGTTATAAATAACAAACAGGTCTCCAAGGGGTGAGTAACTTGCTCGTGGACACACAGAGGCAGGTCTAGGATTTGAACCCAGTTTGTCTGATTCTAAAACACATATTGGCTTATTCTGCCCATTGTTTGAGCACACAAATCAATACTCAATATATGACTTTATTTTTAAAAATTGGATCTAACACCAATGAAATATTTCTTTAATCCCTTTTTTTTTTTTTTTTTGAGATGCAGTTTTGCTCTTGTTGCCTAGGCTGGAGTGCAATGGCATGATATTGACTCACTGCAACCTCTGCCTCCTGGTTCAAGTGATTCTCTTTCTTTGGCCTCCCAAGTAGCTGGGATTATAGGCATCTACCACCATGCTCCACTAATTTTGTGTGAGGTGTTTTTTTTGTTTGTTTGTTTTTTTGTTTTTTTGAGACAGAGTCTCACTCTGTCGCCCAGGCTGGAGTTTAGTAGCACGATCTCAGCTCACTGGAATCTCCGCCTCCTGGGTTCACACCATTCTCCTGCCTCAGCCTCCCAAGTAGCTAGGACTACAGGCGCCCACCACCACGCCCGGCTAATTTTTTCTATTTTTAGTAGAGATGGGCTTTCACCATGTTAGCCAGGATAGTCTTGATCTCCTGACCTCCCAAAGTGCTGGGGTTACAGGTGTGAGCCACCACACTCGGCCTAATCCTCACAATTTTTAAAGGTGATATTATCATCCCCTTTTGATAAATGAGGACACTGAAGTCAGAGCAGTGAGGTCACTTTTCCAAGGTCACACTGCTTCTCAGGGGCAGGTCTGATTCTAGAGCCTGAGTTCTCTCATCAGCCCAGACCTGGGCTATAGCGTCAAGGGTTCAGATACCTGGAGCACAGTAAGTGCTCCAGAGCAGCTAGTGTTACTGGAGGTACCAGAGCACAGAGGTTGAACACAACACCCTGCAGTCAGGCAAACAGATATGGGTGCAAATCTCAACTCAGTCATATGCTCCTCATGGGACCTTGGCCAAGTGATTAGACCACTGCGTGCCTCAGTTTTCTCCTCTATTAAGTGGGAACAGTAATTCTGATTCATAGGTTACTGTTTGGATTAAAGGAGATACACTTGTCGAGTGCTTTGCCCAGTGCCTGGTAGGAAGTATAAGCATTAAGTGGTTAGTAGAAATTTCCCTTTCGGCTTTTATAAAAAGAAACTATTTTTAAAAGTACATTGCCCATCATAATAAAACAGAACTTTTCCATTTAACAATGAGACAGATGGGGACGTGAATCTGAGCTCTGCTCTTTAGCTCTGTGTCCCTGGGCGAGCTCCCAACCCTATTTGAATCTAGTTTTCTCCTCCTGTAAAGTAAGGATAATGTATGTGTCAGGAAGATAAATGGAATCACCTCTGTTAAGCACCTTTCTCATAGCAGGTGCTCAATAACAGTAGCCAGTGGGGCCTGAACATAACTCAGCCGCAGCACAGCACCCTGAGAACTCCTCCAGCCTCAGATGTCCACATTATGAGAGCACTGTGATTCAGGACAGCACCAACTCTGCTTTCAGACAGAATCCTCAGACCGAAATTCCCTCGCCCCTTCCATCCATCCATTCCTAGGTGACATCCCAGGCCACACAAGTCACCTACCCAGGAGGAAGCCCGCCCAAGAACAGAACACAGCAGGGCTGGAAGGGCTGGCCAACGCTATCCCAGAACCGTGTGGAAACAGCCGCCTGCACAGGTCACCCACCCTGTTAATAATCAGACAGGGCACTCCCCATGGAAGTGTGGCAGACCAAGTCTCCCTGACAATCACACACACAGACAGACCTGCATGACAGTCACACAGACAGGGCAGCATAGCACTCCAGTTACACAGACAGATTTCCGCAGCACTGCCTTGACACTGAGCAAACAGTCAAACCTAGGGAAATCGGTGCCCAAACATCAAAGCTAGAAATGAAACATATGGTCAGTAGGAGCCTTGTATAGCCTTCTCCCTAACCTGGAGCAAGTCAAAATAATAGAGACAGTCTTACATTCCTAGACAGGACCCGTCTCGGGTTGACAGCATCTGAGACAAGTCAAGGTAACAGAGGCAGCTGTTTGAATAGATTCATTGGAAAGTCTGAGACAGCTCTCCAGACCAAGCTGTAAAGGAGATAAGATAGAAACAATCACTCCAGTTCCACAGTAGACAGGCCTTGAGGGTACTGGAGCCCTTTTAATCAGACTTAGCAAGCATTTTTTGCCTCTGACCTTCTAGTTGAAACAAAATTAGTTACCAGTAGACTTAGGCAAATGCTATACTGCGCATGAGCACATAACCCCAACCTACACAAAGGACTAAGAAAATTGTAACACTTTGAATTGGTCTGGTGGAATTATCTCCAGCCTTCTCCCTGTATCCGGTTACAGCAATAAATTCCCTTCTTCCCTATTTTGTCTGCTTCTCGTTATTGGGCCTCGAAAAAACGCAGCCGGACCCAGCTTTGTTCCGGGAACAGAAGTGCTCTGGTGGGCAGTCACAGGAAGAGCCACAGCCCATCCCTAATGAAGAACCCACCTCTTCTTCATTCACTCATCAAAGTCTGCCATCAACTTGTTACATTTGGGGACGACAGCATCCCACCCCATTCCCCAAAAGATGTGAAGCACACACTGCAATGGAAAGGCCACAAAAGCTGTTCCATGGAGCAGTCTTGCATCAGGTCGCTATCTCAAACCACCATCATCTCACCTCCAACCTCCCGGAGACCTGGGCCCCACTGCGATGGCTGGCACCATGGAGCCCTGCCCGGCATGTGCACAGGCCACGAACATGCACAGTGTGATTCCAGGGTCACATAACGCCTCCCAGAGCCTTCCTTGACATGCTCCTGAAAATGACAGTCTACTCACTGCCACAGTTTTTTAACTCTCTATTTGCTCTCACATTCTTCCCACTCCTTTGAGGTGATACCATGGCGTCATCTGTTAGCACATGGTACTTACAGCTACTGCCTTGTATTCTTCTTCCTGAGAACATGGCAAAGGAATCCATTTCTGAAGTAAACAAATCAAATCTAAGAAACACTGTCAGTACCTTGACCCTTTTAGCTTCTTTCTTTAACAACAAATAATTTGGGGTCTCCTTCTGAGGGTGAGACAGTATACTGCATCTGGCACAATAGGATCTACACCTTCACGTGCTCAAGAGCAAGTTGCCATCCTGCACAGAATCCAGACCTCACAGAGCTCAGACCAGGACCAAGGAACCAAACCCAGAACAGGGACTCACAGCCTCTGCCTGGCACCCTCATCCTCCTCTCAGGCAGCTACTACAGCCAGCAGGGACAGAGTGCAGTTCTGATCAGGTGACAGACCCCATTTCCAGGGACTTCCCAACGTGAAGCCAGAACAAGAGACCAGTGTCCAAGTGATCAGAGTGGAAGCCTGGAAAGGATGTGGAAGCCCCAGCTCCATCTCCCAGGCATCTGCAGCCTGGCTCAGAAGGAATTTCAGCTGCATTCCCAAACATAGTCAGCTCTTTAAGGGTGAAGTCCATTTTTCTCAGCTGACTTACTTTCCTCTAAGGCAATCTGTGAACCACACTGGAACTCAGCCGGAACACCATCCTTTGAAGCCTGCTGAAACTTCACTTAGGCAAACATTTCTAAAGACATTTATTTAGATGTTTTGGCAGCACTTCCCAGACTTCTCAAACCAGAAGGGCTGCCTCGGTCTCGGCAATTGTATCTGTAGAGAAGGGCTAAAGACGATTTCAATGGCCTAAAAAGAGGAGCACCAGGCCAGTGCAAAGAACCTGGCCAGGGAATCGAAAGACTCCAGCCCTAGTCCCATGGCGTCCCAGCCCCGTGGCCATGAGGAAATGCCTTGCCATTGGTGGACCCCCTTTCTAAGCCCCTGCTGTGGCTCAGGATGGGTGGCAAGGGCTCTTGAACCTGTAGGTGGGAAAGAACCAAGCTGCAAATGTGTCAGTCAGTGAATGGGGCTCATGTGACTTTTTTAAATGGCTGAGGTAGACAGGATTTCTTTTTTAGCTTTCTTGTAGAGTTTATCTCAAACTAATAATCTTTGTAGCATTTTACAACTTTTGAAGTACTCGTAAATACATTATCTAAATTTAAGAATATTAAACTGACCATTGACTCTTAAAAGAAAGAAAGAGATAGAGAGAAAGGAAAGGAAAGGAAAGGAAAGGAAAGGAAAGGAAAGGAAAGGAAAGGAAAAGAAAAGAAAGAGAGAGAAAGGGAAAAAGGGAGAGAGGAAAGGAGGCAGGGAGGGAAGAGAGGGAAGGGAGGGAGGGGAATGAAGGGAGGAAGGGAGTGAGGGAGGAAGGAAAGAAGGGAGGGAGGGAGGGAGGGAGGGAGGGAGGGAGGGAGATGACCGAAGTATTGACCGGAAACGTGGCTCTATCCCTTGCCCCAATGATTTCTCTACATCCTAGCAAGATAGTGCCTCTTCCTGCCCACACGCCCATAATCCAGTTACTGGGATTACAGATAAATCATGTTACTTCTGTGAACAATTAATAGAATCTGTTTCCTTTTTTTCAATTATCCTAAAATAATGAGCAGAACCTTTTAACTTTTCTTCTTATTCTGTTGCTATTGCTCCAGTGTATGGGCTTGAGATGACAGCACTTGTAACAATTCTCCAATGCCTTTCTTTCCTCCTTTAAAATAAACCTTGAACTGGTAGCAGTTTCGCTGAACTACGAATGCTTTCTGTATGTTTTTTTCTGAGTTAAAATGCTTCCCATTAGATATTTCTAATACAACAGAAATGTTGAGATGTGAAAAATACATTGACATGCACCCACTCCTCAAAGAACTTTCTTCAGCAAGACATTTTTGAACCATCCATCCTCCTTTTCAACTCCCACACCCTCTGGATACCAAAATTTCTATAAATAAGACAAAGCATTTTGTTTCCTGACATAAATTTTGATTGTCCAGTGCCAAAAATAAAGTTGTCTCTTCATGGGGACAGCCAAAGGCACTCAGAGCTGGTCACTAGAGCTCACATCACACCCCAGAAACAGGCCAGACCTGTGAGAGGAAAGTATTTATGCAGACACTCTAGTCAAAACCAGGGTGGTTTCCCTATCAGAAGTTGTTTTCTGGATATAACTGATGTTTTGCTGGATAGGAACTTAGGAGTCTAACTGCCAGCACGTGATTTAAACTTATCTGGTAACACCTGCTACAGGCATCCCTATCAATGGGACTTCATTCTCCATTATCAGTTTTGTTTGCCAGATTTTCATGTTCCTTGTTAAGTGACCAACCAGGATATAAACAATTACATGGACATTGAAGAGTAAACACACTGATAATGGCTCCAAATTCCATTATCCAACACCTCGAGATCCCTAGAGATGAAAGGTAACCAAGTCCTAAAGAAGCAATAAATAATTTAATTAAAGTAAAATGGGGAAAAGGCCAAATACAAATATGAAATGAAGCTGTCGTAAGAGACCCTGAGACATCTGCTTTCTTTCCTGTGATTCAATTCACATTGTTCCTGTCCATTTTCCCTCTCTTGGTGCTTCATAATTCCCAGAGCTGACCTGAGCTTCCAGCCCTATCCAGAAGGTTCCACGCTACCTCTCTCTCACAAGTGTGTGTCTCCTCTTTATTCATCTTCTGTATTTCTGTTTATCCGCATGTCTGTAGATGGTAAAGCCACTCTTTAAATTCATTCTTTAGTTGCTCTTTCCATTTTGGTGAGAAATCAATCCCGAGTTATATATCATATGAATATAACGTGTGGAAAGACGTGTGACAGAACTGAATGGTTCCCAGCATTTAAGGACTAGACTTGGCCAGACACGGTGGCTCATGCCTGTAATCCCAGCACTTTGGGAGACCAAGGTGGGCAGATCACCTGAGGTCAGGAATTCAAGACCAGCCTGGCCAACATGGTGAAACCCTCTTTACTAAAAATACAAAAAAATAGCTGGGCATGGTGGTGCATGCCTATAGTTCCAGCTACTCAGGAAGCTGAGGCAGGAGAATCACTTGAACCCGGCAAAGCGGAGGTTGCAGTGAGCTGAGATCACGCCACTGCACTCCAGCATGGGCAACAAGAGCAAAACTTTGTCTCAAAACAAAAACAAACAAACAAAAAAAACTACGCTCTCATGTATGTTAATAAACCTTAAAGTATGTTTTACATCCTTCCCATCTCTTTTTTTTTTTTTTTTTTTTTTGTGGCAGAGGGGTCCGGGGGGACAGGGGTTGGACACACCTGTCAATTCCAGTCTGATGGAAGGCCCCTTAGAGGCAGCTACCCACACAGAGTGCAGAGGCTGACAGGCTGACCTGCCTAAGAAATCTCCCTCAGCCGAGACCTAAGGGCCTTCTAGACACATGCACGCCTTGGGGTCTGTCTCCTGGGAGCTGTGACAGATTAATGGGAAACAGATGATGTGAGGTTCTTATCTGATTAACGCACAGAGCTCATTTTTACCTAGAAAACAGAACCACAGGCAGAAACAGGTCACAGACTTGGGGTACAAAGGAGAGGTTTTTTATTTTTATTTTTAAAGGACCAAGCACTGGGAGTCTCCTGCTGCAAGGGGAGACTCAGTGTCAAACCCATCTCATGCTGAGGCTGCAGTTGGCCACTCAGGAGCCTTTGCAACAAGATGAACATCTTTGGAAGAATGAGAGATGGTTTCCAGGGCTTCTGGAGAATCAGAGGATCCTGGCATCAAAGAACAGAAAATAGGAAGTGTGATGACTCGATGCACCTGATGCCACCAGGGAGGAGCACAGCAAGGACACTGTGAGCTTAGCCACCATGATGTCCAGGGACAGGGCAAAGAGGGTGTACCACCTGCAGCTCCAAATCTAAGCTGCACGGTAGAGGCAGGACAGGAGCAGAAGCAGCTTCTTGTGGAATGCAGGACAGAGCCAGCCAGAAGCCCAGGTCCAGGGCCTGGAGTCAATGAAAGCAGGGCAGGTGGGCTAAGAGGGGAACAGATGGCCAGGGGATGGGATGGGGGTGTCTCCCAGTCAGGGAGCAGCCAGCTCCCTTTCTGCAGCATACAGTGGACGTGTGGGGAGTCTGCCATGGAGTAGACCACAGAGGGCCAGCTGCATCTGTGTGGATCCTACAGCAAGCACCCAGAGGGGCCAGGTGCCTGAGCACACACGCATCACCATTCAGGCCTCATGTCTCTCAGCACACAGTGCTCCATGGGCCTCATCTTTACTAGCTAGCACAGAAACAGCACTCAGGTGCTGTCAGAACAAGAGTGTCAAAAAGACAATTTGCTGTTTCCCATAGGAAACCTCTAGTTTTTATGGAAATTCCAAACTGACACAGAGCCAAGAAGCAGTAAGGACCACATGGGAATCCAGCTAATTTTCCAAAGGCCACCCTAGGGGCAAGTGAAATGTCAGAAAAGGAAGCTAGAGGGGGGCCTCCCTGCAAGCCAGGAGGGCTCAGCCATGAGAAACCAGCTCAAATTGATTAGAGGGAAAGACACCCAGAGGTGGAGGAAGGTGGTACCTGGCCTAGTCAGAAAACACAGTGAAGTGGGAGAGAAGTCATGCTCAGATTCACAGGCTGAAGAAGAAGGGCAGAACCTGGAAAGGGTCTGGGAAGAAAGGAGAGGGGACAGTGGTTGGGGGTCATGAATTACAGTGCCATTCCCCACCCTTCGAATACAGAAGCCCAGGGACCCCTATACTGTAGCTACAGGAGGCTCAAGCACTGGACAAAACCTGCACCTCACCTAAGCTGCCACCTCATGGCACACATATGTACACCACCTCCATCACCACCAGTGTAAGAGGGTACCGATGCAGGATCCTTTCCCATTAAGACTGCACACAGCCTCAGGACCTTGCTCAACACAGCGCCCCAGGGAGCCAATGCTCCTAAATCGGCTGGCTGTGAGATGAATCCCCTATGTTACTCTTGCACTAGGAGGTTCTTCTTGAGGAAATGTTGCACTATTTATAATTCATCTCTTTGCTATAACAATGTAGTGCAAAGCACATGGCTGCATGATAGGGCCTGCAAGAGAAAAATGCCTTGCAAATTATACATTGATGGCTTTTGCTGTTGATGTTTCTGTTGGGGGAAACTGGCATTAATGAAGTGGCCTTCTCTCATATCATTTTCTTGCCTTTAAAAGTTGCCTTTGTCCCTGTGACTTGACCATCTGAGTAATTAGATGCATCTTATGCAGAGATCACTTGCTTCAGCCCCCTTGACAGCCTCTGCCTGACTCATCCCTGTCCCTCAAAGCAGACCTCATCATCTCATAGGATTCTGAAATGCCTCTAAAGGCCCTTTGTGCCAGGATTCTTTCACAGCTGCAAGCATAAATGATATTTTGGAATCTTCACCCAAATTTTACACTTTTGTTTAACTCAATATTGGACACTTGAAAGGACAGGCCTCCTGGAACCCAGAGAATCAGTCACCAGGGTTTTCCTTTCTAAATGGGAAGACAGAATCTGCTTCAGAAAATTGAAGCCCAGGGGTTTTTAGCCCAACAAAATGCCTTCAAAGCCAGACAGTAAAAAACACTCACATATTAACTTTAGGGTCCTAACGACTTCAAACCTTATTTTTTTAAATCCTAGATTCCATTCCTCACCCCACAATTCTTTAGTTCCTTTCTCTTCATGATGAGATTTAGTTATCAGAGCCAGTTGGCCCTCTGAACATTTTTCTGGTGTCTGGAAACAGGATCACTTTTCAGGGACCAAAAAATTTATTTTCTCTAGCTAACCTCATAAAATGCAGACTTCTCATGTCTATTATACGTCTTAATTCTTATCTGTAAGTGTATGCCCACGATATGACCATCAAAATTTTCATTTCTTTGAAAGATCGAAGCTAGATTAAGAAGGCAAGTGCAGCGTTCGCTGCAATATCAAGTGGTCATACCAAAAATGTACGAAGAAATAAAAATTACATTGGAGATAAAGCACAGAGGTACAAAAGTTTGAGGCCTCTCTCTATACCAAAATCTCATTCCAACCTCCGGCCAAATGCTTCAGAGCCACTACACTACCAGAAAAGACCTGCTTCAGCTGCTAGCTGTAACCATCGAAGCAGAGCCCCTGTGGCCTTCATTTTTCGTGAGGGTTGCTGGGCTGCTAACCATAAAGGCTCACCCACCACACTCTCATCCCAAAGGGTGCTGGGTTCCAAAGTTAACACTGGAGAATTCCAAAAGCACCTCACCTCCAACTCATTAACATGCAGTCCTGGATTCTAAACATTCCTCTACTTAATAAAAATAGGAATGAAGGAGAAGAGAATGTAGGGTGAGGAAAGCATTATTTTTGAGACATTTACTTGATAGCATTTTAAGCCCAGGAGACAAACCCTGGTCCTGGATCCTTCCAGTCCAATTGTGGGTGGAAGGAACGTCTTCAGGGGAGTTGCATGTGGTGCTAGGCTGAGACAGCAGCCACTGTGCCCCACGCCTGTAGTATTAATATTTCAACTATTTCTTCTGTGGTAAAGAGGGAAATAACCTTGAGAAGAAACAAAGACTAAAACAACAGATGTGAAAAAGGTTTATTTTCTCCTTGTCATATTTCCGATTGTCATTTTGACTCAAAATTGTTCCGGGTATTGTTTTCTTTATCCATAAGAAATCTCATCTAACACTGCCATTTGGAAAGGGAAAGAATATGTCACAATAAGGGAAGGTACTTCATGAACATGATTGCACACATTCCATTTTCTATACATAACCAAAGTATAATATTTAGTGCTAATAAACCTATTCCAGATCTTGCTAATAGTAGGAAATGGAATTTTAAAAAAGGCTTTTAATACAAAGGAAAAACTTTTCCTTTTTTGGGTGTTGCTGTTAGTTTATACGGCCAAATCCTCTCATCTGACATAATCAGGCCTAAGGCAATTAATGGTAAAAGCTGATTAAAGCAGAAAATCCTTTTGAAAACAATACATAAAAAAATACATAAACATAAACAAGACCTTACAACATTTTGAACTCGCAGCTAATGTGGCAAAACATGCCGGTCTACCTGTGATGAGGCACAAATAGTTCTCTGAATAAGGATCTACCCATTGGAATTCCATGTAGACTTTCTTTTACAACTCACTCCAATAACAAGGTCTGATTTCCAGTCTAGTTTCTTTGAAGTCCAGCAGAGCTGAAGATGCTTATGAAGAGTAGAATCCTCTTAGATTTTATAATATTCCCCCTCACCTTTTATAGTTATCATAACACATTTACATTGACAGAAATGCTTCTGTAGTGACTAATTTTGAGTCTTTTCCAAAACAGTGAACTTTCAAAGAAGCAGTGACCTTTATGTAGTCATATTTAATTAGTTTATGAAATATTTGGTACTATTTCATTAAATTACATAATTCTGATAACCAGTGCAATTGGCATAAAGAGGTTTGTGAGCAAGCACAATGACTCCATAAACCCCAGGTCAACCCCAAGAGCAGGGAGCATGTGTGTCCTGGTTGAGTGTGGGTTTGAGGGGCTGTCGGTGCTCAGCATGCCACAGTATAAGATGTCACACATCTTACATCTATCACATGGGACGATAGGATACAGAAGTTCATAAGACAAGTCAATAACACAGAAGTTGTTTTTAAAACATCCTGTACCTGAAATATTTGAGTACATACTGCAAAGGAGTGAGTTTCCTTAAAAGGAGTTAGCTCATTTGGATTTGGATTGAGCTCATTTTCATGCAAGTCTGCTTTCTGCCACCTTACTATTCCTGGGAAAAAACAATTCATATTCATGTCCCAAATTTCTTGTAGTTATCAACTGTGTTTCAACATTTAACTTCAACACTGTTCAGTACATGTTATGTGCCTGGATTTGTTCTAGATCTGGGATGAGGGTAAGGGGGAAGTTTATCCAAAGTCGTGTCACAGACCTTTCCTTTAGATAGACATGATTTATACATATGAAATCACTGGGAAAACACGAAGCAGGTAATAAAAAAGCCACTGATTTAATATAAGTGCCCATATACATTGTACAGTTACTCAGTGCTACAAGCAGTTGAGAAGCAGAATAGTCAATGTTGGCTGGAGGTCCTTCAGATCTTACTTTGTTTCCAACAAGATTACCAATCCTCCTGACACCCTGACCTTTCAGTCCCTGAAGTTTGAGTCACCTGCACAATTATTCTTTAGCTGCAGAGTGAGGCAAAGGTTGTTACTCAAGACACTTGCAACCTCACCACCCTCCACACCAAATGAAGTGAAATCACACGGATTTCCCTCCATCTCCAGCCCTGGGTCTCCCCATCCCTGGGTCTCCCCATCCCTGGGTCTCCAATAGGGAAGCAGAGTGAAGGATGGACCGGAAATAATTTCCTTCACTCCACCCATGAATATGTTTCGGGTATAGACTAGGACTCAACAGGATGATCTATGCTCTTTTGATTAGAGGATTAAATGAAGACCACACCATACATTAAACAAAAGCAAAATTACTCAGATACTAAAAACTTCTAGGCATAAAGTGAAATTTAGTTCCTTTTTTTTCCTTCTTATGACATTATATTCTTGCCGCAACTTGGCCCATTACCAGGAGGAAACTGGGCCTCCCGCAGCAAGCCATTCTGAACCACAAATATGTTTCCTTGCTTAAGAGCATCTTGCCCTGTATCCACACGTACCCTCATCCTGCACTGACCCAAGATTTTCCTTTTAGTCACCTGATAACAACCTGGAGCCCCAGACTCCACTTGCCCACAGGCATGCCTCACAGAGCCACCAGGAGGCACGTGAAGATCAGGTCAATGTGCTAGAGGCTCACAATGGCACAGTCCCCAGAAGAACCTCATCTGCCCCAGCACTGCCAAAAGGCACCTCACCAGCAAGCTGTCTTACCTCACGCTCCAGTCACTAGCCAAACAGCAGAGGAAGCTGGAATGAAACAGGCCTTCAAAAATCATTGCTGGAAATTGTTTCACTAAAACTCTAAGAACTCATGATAGGGGCTAGTGCAAACAGATAGCATAACAGTGAATCTTTATTTTATTCCTATAAGTCGCGTCTTTCATCATACGTTTAGTTCCTGAGGGCAGGTGTCACTCACCGATGCAGGCATGGACCCTCACAGACAGCTGCGTCCTTAGGATGATGCTGTGCTTCTTGCCCCGCCTAACGAGACAGGAGACAAAACAGGCGCATCAGAGGAGTCAGCAGAGACACCTCACGTGCTGTCAATCCACGTGAAGGTTCTGACATACCCACTTAAGTGGGGATCCAGAGAAGCAGAGACCCACACTGAATAAGAATCTATCCTGAAATAATGTTGACATCACAGGACTTTCACAAAAATAAAATAAAGAAGTCTGACTTTGTTGGTCTGGCACATGCATCTCACTGCCAAGCTCCATCGATTCATTCCATCCACAGAGTCTGCACGTAGTCATGCTTGACCATGTTGGGAAAATTTTAAAATCTGTGTCCATGAAGTGAAATTCCTGGAATGTAACAACACAAATCTGCTTGATCATTCTCATGGCTATTTTTACCTTTTTGTGGGGGTGGGGGCAGATATAGGAAAAGGGAGCACATCATGGGGTAATCAGAACTGCTTTACTGTGTATCAATTCAAGACTGTGTTGGCTTTTCTCTTGTACTTTTACAGGAAAATGGGAATCTACAAAATAAGGCTTACAGACTACTTATCAGAAATGCCAATTTACACCACACCCCATCTCACCTCTGCTTCCTTCTCACTGCATTTCTCATGAGGAAGAAAAAGGGCAGACCTCCCCAGGTTCCACTCCCACTAGGGCCCATTCTGCTTTATGCAGAGAGGAATCAAAGCACAGAGCAGTTGGTAGAAGGAGATAAAGGGGAGAAAACATGAGTCCTGGCTACCCAACAAGAACAAAGGCTTTGAGGTTTGGAGAAAAGGGGAAGGCAGTGGACAAAGGAAAAGCAGAGCCAGCCAACAGCATGGCAGCAGGTAGTGTGGCAGGGCTCTTGGAAGCGGGATTCCCTGTCCATCCTCACCTCTCTCCACCAGGGCTTAATGTATAACAGAATCTGGCAGTGCTTTCCTGCCTCCTGGTGTGTGGTTGTGTTGGAGAGAAGGGAACACAGATCTCACCAAGGCACGCTACTAATACTGTGATTATGAATTCACAGTAATGACTACATCAATTACATTTTTTATTCTTCTGACCAGGTAGGAGACAGAAGTATGGTTTAAACAATGGTTTGTTGATTCTGATATGATTTGGTTGTGTCTCCAACAAAATATCATCTTGAATTGTAGCTCCCATAATCCCCACAAGTCATGGGAGGTAATTGAATCACAGGGGCATTCTTGTGATAATGAATAAGTCTCATGAGATCTGATGGTTTGATAAAGGGCAGTTCCCCTGCACACGCTCTCTTGCCTGCCACCATGTAAGATGTGCCTTTGCTCTTCCTTCACCTTCCACCATAATTGTGAGGCCTCCCCAGCAATGAGGAACTGTGACTCCATTAACCCTCTTTTTCTTTATAAATTACCCAGTCTCGAGTATATCTTTATTAGCAGCATGAGAACAGACTAATACAGATTCTTTTAAAGAAAAAAGGAAACCCAGCTGCATAATTGCAAAGCATGCAGTAGCCTCCAGCTGAGCAGCTGCTTCAAGTAGAGTCTGCATTCAGAGTCCCCTCAAAATTCAATGAGCCCCTCCATTTTCCTTTGTTCATTTGTTTTACATTTTTTATATGCAAGCCATTAGTCTCAAGAAGCTTGCAGCCAATACTCAATGTCTACAGAAGACAAGTTCAAGATTCCTGTAAACACAGACTTCCACAAAAACATATTCTCCACAAAAAACTCTCACTCTCAAAAATTCTGACATGAACACTCCTTCAACTCTTCTGACCAGACCAGAAGAAAGTTTTGATTTAAGTGCACCAAATTGAATTATAGACAGCTTTTTGTTTGACTTGCCAAGAAAGGTTTTCTGGGGTAGCGGGGACAGCAGCTAGGAGCAGAAAATCAGTGAACCCCTGCCGGGGGCCAGGCTCTAACTATTAGAAACGGTAAATCCTAGTCTTCCAATCTCAAGGATTTTCTGTAATTCGCATTACCAGCAGTTATAAGTCAATGGTAAATGTCAAATGAATAGCAGACAAAGAATATGCTATAGATGCCCAGAGAGAGAAAAAGCATGAGCTGGCCAGGGAAGACATTTCAGAATGCCCCAAGTTCTGGAGAATTTCAGAAAGAGGCCATTGGTTGCCCCTTCCTGTATCTTCAAACAACTGCAAAGTTGCACTTTGAGTGTGTGTTTCCCCACATAATTCTCTAGACCCACAGTGAGCATGTAGGGTGGTCACTCTGGGATTCCAGGCCTCTCAATGAAAACAATGACTGCCAAGACCCAGCAAGCCCACCATCCTGGAGGGGTCATCTTTTCCGGATGCCGAGAAACCAGGCAATTGGTTTGTTAAGCTAAACCCTAATGGAAATTAAGAGAGCATAGAAGAAAAAAAAAAGTCCTATTTTTTTTTAGAAGTTTAATCACTTACAATTCCTCTGCTTCAATATTCTAGCTCCTACCTTATCTTCGGCTGTACACAAAATCCTATACATGAAGAAACCTGCATGGAACTGGGAAACAAGGATGGTGGAAGCAGGCTGAGGTGGGGACGAGGCCCCAGATCCCAGGTTCAGAGAAAAGGAGGGGACCAGCTAAGGAAGAGGCAAGTGGGTGAAGAGTGTGGCCAGATTCAGCCAGGTTCACAACAGGGCATCTGTGACCTCTCACCCTTCCCTACCCCTGCTTCCACCCACCTCTGATGTAGGTACTACTTCTGTGTCCATTTTGCAGATGAGGAAAACAAAGCTTGTAGAAATGGTGTAACTTGCATACAGGGCTGGTGGAAACAGAAGCAGGGTTGAAAGCACAGAATCTGACTCCACGGTCACCTGCACCACCCTGCCTCTCACTGCACAATTGCCTCACTGTATAACCACCTCTAGGGCTTACAAAGGATAAAAAGAGTCCCTGGTTTTTTAGGGAACTGGTGTAACCTCAGTACTAAAACCTAACCAAAAAGACACACTGAAAATCTAAGATGCAAAAATCTAAGAAAATATTGAGAAATCAAATTATGCAATATGTAAAAATAATACAACAAGACCATATAAGACTCATCCCTTAGAGTTCAAGAATTAGAGTCCAATATAAGAGTTTTACATATATATAACATATCTATTATATATACACATATACGTAAGTCTTCTTGACTTCTTAGGAAAACCTTATTTGGTCTTATTGTATTTTCACATATTGTTTGCGCGCTCTCTCTCTCTCTCTCTCTCTCTGTGTGTGTGTGTGTGTGTGTGTGTGTGTGTGTGTGTTTAAATAAAATAAAACAAAGGACATCCACCATAAGATCCCTTTAAATTTGGTAGCTTCCCTCCACCACTATATTTTCTAATTAGTTAAAACTGACCTATTGGAGAAAGTTTCACTTTTATGTATTTCTTTTACATATGGCCATTTCCCTGCTACCACTGATTCTAAAAATCTTTTTGCTAAGTCCTTTGGCTTCTTTTAGGGAATTAATCATATCTGTTTAAAGACAATCATTTTATCCCTGCCTTTCCAGTATGTACACCCTTCTCTTCCTTCATGGCTAAAACTTTCAAAGTAAAATTAAAGAATCACAGGCATACTCCCTTCCCCACTATGGGACACTATGTCAGTTTCAGTTCAGAAATAGTAATAGTCGTTAACATTTACGGAATGCTTATCATGTGCCAGATGAGGTTCTAAGTACTTTTTACAGATTTAGTATTCAGAAAATTTCTATGACGTAGTGATAGGGTTAGGCTTTGTGTCCCCACCCAAATCTCATCTTGACTTGTAATCCCCAGGTGTGAGGGAGGGACCTGGTGGGGGGTGATTGGATCAAGGGGGTGGTTTCCCCCATGCTGTTCTTGTGATAGTGAGTTCTCATAAGATCTGATGGTTTTATAAGGGGCTCTTCCCACTTTGCTTTCTCACTCACTCTCACCTGCCACCTGTAAGATGTGCCTTTGCTTCTCCTTCACCTTCTGCCATGATTCTAAGTTTCCTGAGGCCTCCCCAGCCATGCAGAACTGTGAGTCAATTAAACCTCTTTCCTTTATAAATTACCCAGTCTCAGGTACGTCTTTATAGCAGCGTGAAAATGGACAAATACAGGTAGATAACATTATTGACATTCTAAAGATAAGGAAATCGAGGCCCAGAAAAGTTAAGCAATGGAGCTGAAGTCACACAGCTAGAAAGCGACAGAGCTCAGACTCAACCCAGGCAGTCTGACCCTAGAGTCAGTGCCCCTAACACCTCTGCAGAGCTGCCCCCCAGACGTGTGCTCCTCTCATTCATTCCCTCATTCTACTGGTGCCAATATCAGGCAGAAAAGGATGCTAAGCTGCTTACAGTGAATTCACATGGACAACCTCTCAAGATTTGCATCTTTAGACTATTATTTTCTGAACTCATACATACGTATGAGATGTACTCTATGAGATGCACAAAGTATATGGAGCTTTAAGACAGGAATATAGAAATCCTACCTGCATTTCCAGCCTGCTAGCCTGCCCTGAAGATTTCAGATTTGCCAGTCCCCACAACTGCATGAGCCAATTCCTTAAAAATAAATATTTCTAGATAGATAGATTACATAGATGAGAGAGAGAGAGAATAGGAACTGGTCCGTTTTCACACTGCTCTAAAGAACTGCCTGAGACTGGCTAATTTATAAGGAAAGAGGTTCAGTTGACTCACAGTTCCACATGGCTGGGGAGGCTCAGGAAATTCACCATCATGGTGGAAGGTAAAGGGAAAGCAGCACCTTCTTCACAAGGTGGCTGGGGAGAAAGCGATGGGGAGGGATGGGTGGGGGTGACTGCCAAACACTTTTAAAGCCTAAGATCTCATGAGAATTCACTCACTATCATGAGAACAGCATGGGGGAAACTGCCCCCATGATTCAATCACCTCCCACCAGGTCCCTCCCTCCACACCTGACAATCACAATTTGAGACAAGGTTTGGTTGGGGACACAGAGCCCATCCATATCAGATAGATAGATATTCTCTTGGTTCTGTGTCTCTGGAGAACGCTAATATAAAATTTGATATCTGCCTTCATAGGGCTTCCACATACCAAAGAGAGGCTGTCAGTATGTATTTACTGTAAGCACCTTAGCCATCCTTTTCTCCCTGATACCAGCATTCTCGGTTAGTTTTGCAGCTGCCACTCCTTTTGAGTCTGTGTTTTTGCAGCAAGATGAAGTGGAATGCGCCAAGTACCCAGAATCCAGTGACCCAGAAGGCAAGGCGGCTCAGCTTGACCTTAATCTCCCCAGGGAAACTCGGATTCCTTTCCTATCAGCACAGCCACTGCCAGGGAAACATCACCAGCTTCTGAACAGCCACTCTTTGGAGCAGGCAGCCACAACCAATGGGCTGCTCACAACCAAGGCCAAGGCTACCCAAGTGCCAAGGGGACTATCTAAAATAGATAAGCAACTCAAGGAAACCCCTATGGAGGCACATGCACCAGAGACACAATGGCACTACCGCTAAAAGAACTTTCTGAAACATCCTGCCTTCTCAGAATACACAGATTTCTGTTACAATAATATCAGTGGCCTTGGGAAAAGTCTGGTTTAACCAACTAAGGTTCACAGAAACCTGTGTGTTTCAGTTCTGACCCTGTGTCTCAAGGGAGCCTTTTTACAAGAGTAACATATAAAGCCCTTTGTGACTATAAGAACAAGTGCTTACATTATTTTATTGAGTGGTATAGAGCCAGAAGCTTGATGACTTTCTCCAGCAACCAACAGTGGAATCAATGCTCCCAAGTACTCCTCCACTTAAATTAGAAGAAATAAACTATGGTTTCAGTCAAGGATAGAAACAGATGTTTCACCATCTGGCAAAAGTAGGGACAAGGGCCCCCTCAACAGTTGCCCCAGGAGTAAAAAGCTCTTAGTAAGCTTCTGGAGCTGTGGGGCTCAACTGGCACTCCATCTCAGGGATAAAGAGATGGAGGAGGATTTGAACCAGTCATCAGCTAGTAAAAGGACAGTGCTAGCTAAGATTAACTTGCCCAGAAGCTCAAAGTTTAAGCAAGAGAGGCAGTTGCCACTACATTAATCTCCGGGTGTGTTCTGTTCTCCCCTGGCAGACTGTAGAGGTAGAAAAACATCGACTCTGAAGCCAGCTGTGTGATCTTGGACAAGTTACTTAACCTCTCTGAGCCTTGGCTTTATTGTCTGTAAAATAAGATAATGTCTACCTTCTCCTGAGGGTGTGAGAATTCAATCAATCAATGCAAGTAACATGCTGTGGACATGGCTGGCATGTGATAAATGCTGAATAATGTTAGGTAATACCCTTGTTGATATTACTGTTCTTTCAGCCACTTTCTCTCCCTCGTTCCATTCGTCTTAATGTCTGGATATTCTCACTTTCTGTATGTCTCTTGCTTCATTTTTGTCTGCCTCTTCTCATTCCTCCCACCTCTCTCCTCATCATACCTTTTTCTCATTCTCTCTTCACTGCCCATTCAAGAATCGACAATAATAATCCATTTGTTACTATTCGATGCTTTTTCCTGTTCTTCATTAAAGTTCCCATGATGTAGCATTTTAATTTTCTCAAGGGACTGTACTAATGTCTGTGCCTCCTGTGTGTGCAACTCTAAGTGCGTCAGCCTCTGAGGAATGAGTCATCTACTTTAACTGGAAGGTGTGAGGAGTCCGAGACACACAGGGGACCCAGGTGGAAGCACCCTGGGCAACATGTGCTACGACCAAAGTGTGAAGTTTGTGCACTTGGGGAAAAGGGACCTACCAAAACAGGTCACCTCTCTAGATACCTTCTCAGAGAGGCCAGTCTGGTTCTCTCATCTTCCAGTTTCCTTCACCCTCACTTCAACAAGACATGAGGCAGACAGAATGAACTTTCTCAGTCAACTTCCGCTCAGCTAGTGTCCTCTCATCACAGAAGCTGGAATTTCTCCCCACACCTAGCCCGGCCGTCACCAGCTCAGTGTCTCTCTTCCATAGTCATTCCCTTACACGTTTTTTGTAAGCTTTAATGAGGTATAATTTAGGTACCATAAAACCCACCTGTTTTATGGATATAATCCACTGATTATTAGTATCTTCATAGAGTTATACAGTCATTACAATCTAACTTTTTTAACTTTTTCATCAATGCAAAAACACCCCCAAACCTTCATACCCATCTGCAATCGCTCTGTGTCCCCACACTCAGCAAGAGGCAACCACCAATCTACTCTGTCCCTCTAGAGATGTGTCTTTTCTGGCCATCTCATACAAATGAAATTAAACAGTACTTCACCTTTTGTGTCTGGCTTCTTTCACATGGCCTAATGTCTTCCAGGTCATCAGATATCGGATATATGATTTACAAACATTTTCTCCCATTCTGTGGCTTGTGTTTTCACTTTACCAATTATGTCTTTTGGGGATGCAAAAGGCTTTAATTTTTATGAAGTCCAAACTATTTTTTTCTCTTGTCACTTATGCTTTTGTCATATCTAAGACATGGAAAGCACATGTGGCAAGAACCATGACTCTGCCTAACCCAGTCATGGAGACTTGCTCCTGTTTTCCTCTGGGAGTTTCATTGTTTTGGCTCTTACACTTAGGACTATGGTCTGTTTTCAGTTCATCTTTGTGTCTGGTATGAGGTCCTTGACATCTTGATTAGCTCATTCTCTTGTCTTCCACCCTCACGTACCCTGTGATGGGACACAGCCCTTGTTCAAGCTGTTCACAGATTTCAGCTCCTGGGAAATCCTGCTGGCTCTCTTCTCAGCCCCCAGTCTCTCCTTGCCAGCCTCTGCCCCCACCACCCTTCTGCTTTCTCCCCCTTCAGACACCCTAAATCTCCTGCTCACCACTCCCAGCCTTGCCTTGCTCCTCTCACAACTTGCCTTTGTGGCACAGTGTCCTCAACCGCCCATTCTTTGGAATGTCCTCTCTCCTTGCGGAGGCAGATGCTGCTGGTTACCCACTCAATACCCATTTCCCTGTCTGCCTTATAATGGGAATTCAATTGTGTTTGGAGTGACAATGTATATTCCACAATGTGGCACTCTACAATGTGGCACAGTTCTCATCAGTGAACTATAGATGGAAGTCGCTGGTGGAGCTTCTGGAAAGCTCTTTAAAAGCAGCACACCCAGCCAGCACCAATACTGCTCTTCACTCTTCTCAACTAAGGCAGGGACCACTGGCTGTCACCTAATATTCATAGCGATAGCAGGAGAAGGTTAGCTGGATACAGCCCACAATTCACTGTGCCCTCGAGCCTCTGGCCAAAATCATATGAGTGAAAGCTATGTGCACGCAGAAATGGGCATGCACTCCCTTCGTCCCTTTCCTTCTTTCTAGGGGCTGAGATACAGATGAGATGGTAAGAGTGGAAGGAGCCACCTAGACCCAGAGATGGAATCCTTGCGGTCAGGATGCTATAGCTATTTTACAGTTCCAAAGAGTATTGCCTGTATTTGGAATCTTATACAAGAAAAAAACTTTTATTTTATTTAAACTGCCACATTGGGAGATTTCTTGGTTGCAACAGAGAAGACTGCATCCTAACCAATACATGCCTCCCTGTCTTGATATGACAAGGGTGTGGGGCAGCTGCATTGTAACTATGATGAAACACGAAAGACAAAAGCCAGATCCTAAGGATGGTAGGGCATAAAGATAAAACAAGCCCAGGTTCCTAAGAGTATCATGGAATCAACATATTGTACTTGAAACTGTATAATTATCCACTGATTTTCTTAGAGTGGCCTTTGTTTTATAGAAAAATTTCATAGAAAGTAGAGAATGTTCTCATATATCCACACTGCCCCTCCCCACCCACCCATTTCTCCTATTAACATCTTGCATTAGTGTGCAAGATGTTAATCTGTTACAACAGATTAGCTGATATTGACACATTATTAACAAGCCCATAGTTTTACTTTATAATTCACTGTGTTGAACAGTTCTATGAGTTCTCACAAATACATAACGTTCTGGATCCAACATTACAATAACATACAGAGCAGTGACACTGCCCTAAAGATCCCCTGTGCTCCACCTGTTCATCCCTCCCTACCCATCTCCCAATCTCAACTCCCACTCCGCAACAGATCTTTTCACTGTCTCCATAGCTTTTTGCCTTTCTCGGAATGTCATATATTTGGACTCACAGTATGTAGCTTTTTCAGACTGGTTTAACTTCACAATGTGCATTTAAGGTTCCCCCATGTCTTTTCTAGCTTGATCACTCATTTCTTTTTATTGCTAAATAAAAAATATTTCATGGTATGGACAAATACTATGGTTTGTTTACCCATTCAACTACAGAAGGACATCCTGTTTCCAAATTTTGGCAATTATGAAAAAAGCTGCTGTGAAAATATGTGCAGGCTTTTCCATGGACATAAGTTTTCAACTCATTTGGGTAAATACCCAGAAGCACAATTGCCAAATTTTATGGTAAGCCTAAATTTAGCTTTGTAAGAAACTACCAGACTGTCTTCCAAAGTGGCCGTGTCATTTTGCATTCCCACCAGCAATGAATGAGTGTTCCTGTTGCTCCACATCTTTGCCAGCATTTGATGATATCCGTGTTTTTTTATTTTAGCCATTCTAAGGGGTGTGTAGTGGTATCTCATTTTTTTAAATGTACATTTTACATTATATTGACATGTAATGTTGGATATCTTTCTATATGCTTATTTACCATCTGAATGTCTTCTTTAGTGACATATCTGTTCAGATCTTTTGCCCATTTTTTAATCAGGTTGTTTTCTTATTAAATTTTAAGAGTGCTTTGTATATTTTGGATACTTGTACTCCATCAGATACGTTTTGCAAATATTTTCTCCCAGTCTGTGGCTTGTCTTTTCATTGTCTTAATATCCACTTTTTTTCCATGATAAAAATATAGTCAAAAATTTTAAGCCACTGTTATCTGGGTTCTTTGCCACATGCAGCTAAACCTGAGTCTCTTACTGATGTACAACACCTGGGTTATGGTTTCAATGGATCATCTGGGTGACTGCTAACTTTCATTTTCCCTACAGCCAGGGCCTGGTCCTCTCCTCACCTGCATCCTATGGCTGGCCCTCCAGGACACGACCTGCAGACTCTGTAGCTCCCTCCAAGGAAGCACCCCCAGCCTCTCCAGTATTCCAGCCTTCTCACCTGGGTCCCCAGCCAACATTTCTCACTAGCCACCCCACACCTTGTGTGTGGCTTGCCATAACCTCAGACTAACAGGTATAAACCCCTCCTCCCCTTTTCAAAATTGCCTCCACTGTATCACCTCACTATTTCCCTAACTAGTCCACCATTCTGTGCACTATTCCCCTAATGCCACAGGTCCATTCCATTCTCTTGTGTCCCTCTACACGAGCTGGCACCATGGCTCCAGATTCCCAGCCCCCTCCCTCCCCAACCCTGGGTGAGGCCCCAATCCACTCACCTTCCTCGGCTACCAGGTTTAGGTTCATTAGGCCACTCCCTGCTTGTCCCCCCAGGGGGTTACATCTGATCAAGGCCTCCCACTCCAAGTTCTTCCCACTCACCCCCACATAGCCCCCTCATCACTTAAGGAGTTCTGTGGGGGCTCTCTTTGCAGGTCATTTTTCTTCTGTCTGACTCCAACCCACATACCTACCTGATGTCATCTTTACCCTCATACATCCTGGCATTTAAAGGCATTTAGAACCTTTGATTCCAGTGTCCATTCAGCATGGGAGTTACTTCATTCTTGCCTGACTTACTGCAGCCTTTTCAGGAATGCCGTCTTTCTCACGCAGTGGTTCTCAACTTTGACTGCACACTGAAATCACCTGGAAGCTTTGAAAATCACCTCTGCCTGGGCCCACCCCTGAGTTCTGATTTCATGAGCCTGAGGCTGGGCGTGGCAGGGAAGGTTCTAAAGTTCTTCAGGGGGTGGCAATATTCTCCAAGACTGAGAGCCTACGCTGCAGGTTCCCAAACAAATATCTAACCACCTGGACAGCATTTTTCTTTTTTTTTCTTTTTCTTTTTTTTTTTTTTTTGAAACGGAGTCTTGCTGTGTCAGCCAGGCTGGAGTAAAGTTGTGCAATCTAGGCTCACTGCAACCTCTACCTCCTGGGTTCAAGCAATTCTCCTGCCTCAGCCTCCTGAGTAGCTGGGACTACAAGCACGTGCCACCACGCCCAGCTAATTTTTTGTATTTTTAGTAGAGACAGAGTTTCCCATGTTGGCCAGGCTGGTAGCGAACTCCTAACCTCAAGTAATCCACCCACCTTGGCCTCCCAAAGTGCTGGGATTGCAGGCGTGAGCCACCGTGCCCAGCCTGGACAGCTTTTTTTAAAAAAGCAAGATTCTGAACCTCACTCCAAACCTTCTGAAGCCAGAACCTAGAGATCAGCAGTTCTGGCACCTGGAACTGGTGTGCAGGGCCTCTGGGCTACCCACTCAACCCAGCTGAACTCAACCCTAATGGCTCCTTTGGTTTTAAAGGGCCAGTTTTCTCCCCCACTGAGAGCAGGGGCAGAACTTGATGGCCTCCACTTTGAGCCTTGCATAGCACTATGAAGACAAGAGCTTGAACCTGTCACTGATTAGCCACAAGGCTTCAGCCAACACACCTGCACCCTCCACTCAGGATAACTACCTTAAGAGGAAAAAAAAAAATCAGGGAACGTCTACCTTTCTTCCCTTCTGCACCCTCACCAGAATCTCTCTCTTAACCTGGGGGTTTCGTTGGTTTCTTGTTTCGGTTTGGTTTTTTAGGTTCAGTAGATTTTTAGACTTATGTTCAAAATCTATTCTGTGATTTCCCATTCCACCAGTCTAAAATGCAGAGGAAACCTGGACAAATGTGTGAATGGGTGAGGTTAACTTTTGTATTATATCATAAGAAGAAGAAATTGCTTCCATTCCTTCAACCCTGATATTTTGAGATGCAAAGACCTCTTTGAGAATCCGATGAAGGCTTTGAAATACCTCCCCACCAAAATCCCACAAACCTACAAACTGTACAGAAACCTCAGAGGTTCATGGGTCTCAGGGCCCATGATCTGCAGGCTGAGAAGTGAGGTGTCCAAGAATAACAGCAGAGCCAGTCCCAAATCCCCAGGTTCCCCTAAACAGGTCCAGCACAAAGCTGGCAGGACCCATGTACCCCTGCAGATGGGACTCCGCATGGCCCTTCTTAACCTTTCCCAGATGCACATCCAGCCATGATTTCTAAGCCACCAGCCTCACATAGACACATGGGCCCAGGGTTGGAGGACTACCAGCCCCCTTGGCAAATGAGAGAAAGTGAACAGCATGACACAGCCAATAAGCAGCAGCTATCTTCACAGCCAACCCTGTGGCACGGGCCTGAAGGGAGTCATGCCAAGGAAAAGGTGAACGCCCCAAGTTACCTGAAGTTAGGAGCACCTGTGAATGTGTATGCCATGTCCAGCCACCACACTGGTCCTCACGATGTCCCTGAAACATCATGGTTCTCAGGTCCACTCTTGGCTCAAGCCACACTCCCACCTGGCTGCACCTTCCAAATACCCAAAGCCACCATATCCTCCAGGGCTTGCCTAAAAGCCCACCTTCTCCATGACAGTGCCCTGTGGACCCAGGCTGGCATTGGTTTCCTTTCAGAGACACTGAGGGTAGCAACAGGCAAAAGAGCAGAGGTTCTGGCCCAGCTCAGCCCTGTGGGCAAACCTCCATTGAGGTCTCTTAACTAAAAGTTGAGATCTCAGGGCACCTGACCTGCATAGAATCCTCTGGGTCTAAATTCCAGTGGTTCCCATCTCAATGTATCATCTTTCCAGAATTGGACTGTAATTATAACAGAGGCTAACAGTTTTGAGTGTGTATTATGTATCAGGAACTAGTTAATGTTTTAGATACGTTATCATATTTTACTTCGAAACAACCCAAAGAGGCAGTATTATGATAATATTGCCCCCAATTATAAGGAAACTGAGGTTCAGAGAGGTGAAGTTACATCCCCAGGGTCAAACAGCCATGAGACTAATGGTAAAGCCTGTGTCCCTAACCATTATGCTACACTGCTCTCCTCAGGTGCCAGAGACCCCATCAGGACCCCTCTTCATACAGCAAGATAAATGGGATTGGGCCATATTTTCCTTATTCTGTAAATAAATGTTACAAGTGTCCTCATTTTATAAACTCCTATCAGAGGTAAAGTGGCTTGCCCAAGGCCACACAATGACAACGTCAGGAAAAATAACCTGGAGGCTGCAGGCTTCTCTGTCTGCTGCACCAGGTCATGCTTGCTAATTTCCCTGGCCTCAGAAGGTGATGAACAGACCTGGCTCTATTTTCTTAGCATAATAATTGCTTTGTCCTTCTACTTTTGAAGGTCTTTCTCCTCTTCTCTGACTAGCTAGAGCCTGAGTGATAATTCTAAACGAGAAGTTAATTTTTAGTCTTGGCATAAAAGTGCAGGGTAATGGACAAGAACAAAGAAGCAAAATCCTCCAGCAAGGAAACTCAGAACACATGGTATGAAAAACATCACAATTTTCACACAGACTCATACATCTTCATTAGATGGCCACAATATTAGCAGACATTTTGCTATAACTGACACAAAGAAATCAAGAGAAAAAAATGGTATTTGCCATTTTCATACCTCCAAAGGGCAAATCTTAACTGGGAAGCAATTATATTTTAACTCCCCCACATGGGAGACACACAGACTTTGTCAAATGCCACACATCTAGGAGAGGACCTAAAAAGTCTATTTCAACGATACAAACCCTCACTCTAGGGTGATTTGGGGGCACACTTGTCAAATGTGTAGCTATGCATGCCTATAATTCCAACACTTTGAGAGGCTAAGACAGGAGGATTGTTTTGAGTCCAGGAGTTCCAACCAGCCTAGGCAACATAAGGAGACCCCGTCTCTACAAAAAAATACAAAAATTAGCCAGAGCAGGAGAATCATTTGAGCCTGAGAGATGGAGGCTATAGTGAGCTGTGACTGCACCACTGCACTCCAGCCTGGGTGACAAAGAAAGACCCTATCAAAAATAATTAAAAATTTAAATTTTTCTAGAAAAAATTTTAAATGTGTAGCTATTCAATATCTTTTGGGCTACCTTCCTCTGTAGTTTCCCAAGTCTTGAGTCCCACCTCCTCATCTTGCCATAATTCATTTTCCCAGCAACCCTAGCTACTAGAGTATAGAAATGGGATTCAACCTCTACCTATTGGATGGACTCATGGCCAAGTGATGATTCAGAAGGGAACAAAGTGAGAATACAAGAACCAGAATCTACTCTGGGGAGTTTATAGCAGGATGCCCTGGCTCTTTGGGAACAGCTGTGGAGGAAGTGCCAGCATCTGGAGACAGGTGTTGCCCAGGTGAACTGTAGTGTCAGTGATGGATGATGGCAGCAAAGCTGTTTCAACTGGAGACAGTGTTTTAGACCAGGACCAATTGTCCTTGCAGGAACCAACCTCATGCCACCAAAGGTGCCAATGTACATGCTGCATAGAACCTAAAGTACCTTTGCCCAGAAGCCCCGGGATGGCAGAAGAGCACAGTCTTGGGAATTGGTCACATCTGTGTTCAAACTTGGCTTTGCCACCCCAGACATTTAATTTAACTTCTGACCCTTGGTTGTCTCAGATGAAAAATTGAGACAATAAAATCCAATTACATGACTAGTATGATAATTAATTATTAAAGATCTTGTGAATAGGGAGCCTAATATAGTACCTGGCATAATAGCTGATCCAAAAATATTATTCTTCTCCCACACCCTTTATTCTTATTGCTTTTATCAATACATTAGCACTTTTTTTCTGAGCTGTCATCTCCAAATCATTCAAGTTTTGATAAGAAAGAAGAAAACAAAAACGAGGACAAGGTCCTCAAGCACAACACCACTAGAGACATTTTTCAAGCTGACAATGATCTACTCATAACATTCCCAGGGTCTGTTTGATCAATGAGCCATGAAGTCATCCAATTAGACTATCATCTAGCCTGCATTCTGACAACTTATATGAAAGGATGTCACTGTCAAATACTTGATAAAAACTATTGCAATGGAACATCCCCAAGTCTATCAGCCTAATAGTGTTAATTTTAAAAATAGCAATAAGTAGAATCTGGTGTGACTTAAGATACCACTCCCATATGCACAGCCTAGAGTGGTTTCCAGGATCTTTTCTCATATACTATTGGTGTGCCCTTACTACCACTCTGGAGACAAGAAGGGTATCCTCAGAGCATCTTGCTGAATCCTAAGAAGGACCTTGGTCTTCTTGGTGTGCATGGCCATGCTATTCAGGAATCCATTCTGGCAATGCGCCATTCACCTGGACACTAGTATTCACTAAGTGCCTGAAACATGCTGAGAAAATGCCAAATCCTGGACATTCAGACAGGCATGGTTCTGACCTAGTGAAGTGTTAGCCGCAGAGAAGAGGTGCAACTAGCAGCACAATCAATGATCATAAATTGTGAAGGGTGTTAAAACAGGGGAAACCCAGGAAGCCATCAGTACATACTGAAGTCAAATAGCTATATGAAACTAAGAAGGTTCCAATTTTTCTCCATTAATTGAGCTATTCATGAAAAATGAGAACTCCCAGATAGTATTCAGTGGACCATATTTTTAACTTGGGCAAAGTGGTTTCAAACAACTTTTGGGGGCTTCTGGACAACAGATTAAGATAGCTGAGCATGATCTGGAAAGTATCAGGGAACCTCTTAAGTTTCCTGAAGAGGAGGGTGATGAAATCAGAGATATACTTAGTTCGAGATGGATAAGAAGTAGGCTGGGTATGGTGACTCACGCCTGTAATCCCAGCACTTAGGGAGGCTGAGGGTGAATTGCTTGAGTTCAGCAGTTCAAGACCAGCCTGGGCAACATGACAAAACCCCATCTCTACTAAAAATTACAAAAATTAGCAGGGCGTGGTGGCACACGCCTGTAGTCCCAGCTACTCGGGAGGCTGAGGCAGGAGAATTGCTGGAACCTGGGAGACAGAGGTTGCAGTGAGCCGAGATCGCACCACTACACTCCAGCCTGGGTGACAGAGCGAGACTCCGTCTCAAAAATAACATATATATATATATATATAAAATTAGCTGGGCACAGTGGCACATATCTGTAGTCCCAGCTACTCGAGAGGCTGCAGTGAGCCGAGATCACGCCACTGCACTCCAGCCTGGGCAACTGGAGTGAGACTCTGTCTCAAAAAATAAATAAATAAATAAAAATCAGAAGGAAAAAGGTGGGGCCCCATCAGGGGCTATTTCAGTAATCTAATAAATATAAGAATGGCTGCTGATATGGGTATATTCCTAGAGAGGTTTCACTTTCTGTGCACATCTCTGATTTTTTATGTGCATATTGCTTTATTCAGACTCACAGTATTTCTTTATTCAGCAAAAGTATTAAGCAATTCTAGGTATAGGCAAAAAGTAAGTTGACATTAACATAATTAATAATTATTTTTTCCACAGTAATGAGTTTAAAAGATGATACCGTATAAAACTATCTACTATAGCATCTGCTAAGAAACTATCCAGTAAATTATCATTGAATACAATATCTAAAATAGTTGCAAATCCACTAAAATCTGGAAAATATCCATTTATTTATTCACTTTTAGAGACAAGGTCTTGCCCTTTTATCCAAGCTGGAGTGCAGTGGCACAATCATGACTTACTGCAGCCTCGGCCTCCCAGACTCAAGCGATCCTCCCACCTCAGCCTCCCGAGTAGCTGGGACTACAGGTGTGAGCCACCACAGCTGGCTGGAAAATATCGATTTAATTGTGACATACGATTTTAAAATAACTTAGCATATAAATACCATGTGCTTGATTACCACAAATGTTCCTAGGAAAGGCTACTCCCGAGCACCCATCAAGAAAAGTTACTCAAAATGGAAACTGGTCTGCAGTCACCACTGATGAGTCACTTGCATCTCCCTCGTGTGTGATTGAGAATTAAGAGAAGGTCAAAGCCATGGTAGTTCCTCCTAAATATTTTAAGGCCTCAATGTACCCCCATTTCCTGGTAGGTGGGGACCAGTCGGCAGGGTGAACAGTTGCTCTTACCCGGCGTCATCCTGGAAGCCTTCCAACTCATCCCGCTGCTCTGCCAGGGTGGCCTCCAAATCCAGGTAGGCGCCATTGTGAGAGAGCTGCAGAGTACAGTCATCCAGCTGCAAGAGAAAGAGCCTGTTATACTCAACCTGCTCCTCAGATGGAGACTACACATGGAGAAATCACATCATGTTGCCCTCCTGTGTTTTGTAAAATCAAGCAATGTTCTGAAATGTGGATCATAACTTGAAGAGCTAGTATGTTAGTGCAAATAGATCGGGAACAATCTGTGTACCAAGTGGATGGATGAGGCATCTCTTAACAGAGTGACATCAACAGCATCCTCTGGGCCCTAAGCCACTGAAGGAGCCCTTTGGGCACTGGGCCAGCGCTTTTTTCCACTCTCAGGGGCACAGATGAGACCTGCCATTTCAAGAGTGGAAATCGAGATCACGATGCTGCTGTGACCATGGATTGAGTCACAGGGCTTAAAAGGCAAATTTGGTGGGGAAAATATGCTGTTTCCTTTGATTCAGTGAGGAGCCTGCTGATTCAGATTCTATGGTCATACTCTGCACATTACAAATAATGTTGCTCAATAAAGTATTTTTACAATTGAACTGAAACATCCTCCAACTGAATGGCAATATACCCAAATTACAACATAGCACACAGGAAATTAAGTCTCTCTTGCTCTGTCACCCAGGCTGGAGTGCAGTAGCTCAATCTCAGCTCACTGCAACCTCCACCTCCCGGGTTCAAGTGATTCTCCTGCCCCAGCCTCCCGAGTAGCTGGGATTATAGGCATGCACACTGATCTCATTTTTAAAAATTTTTGTTTTTTATTTTTTTGGTGACAGAGTCTCGCTCTGTCACCCAGGCTAGAGTGCAGTGGCATGATCTCAGCTCACTGCAACCTCTGCCTCCCGGGTTCAAGCAATTCTTCTGCCTCAGCCTCCCAAGTAGCTGGGATTACAGGCACCCACCACCATGCCTAGCTAATTTTGTTTTGTATTTTTAGTAGAGATGGGGTTTTGCCATTTTGGCCAGCCTGGTCTCGAACTCCTGACCTCAGGTGATCCACCCGCCTCGGCCTCCCAAAGTGCTGGAATTACAGGCGTGAGCCACCACACCCAGCCAAAAATTTTGTTTAACAAACATTTATATGTTGTTCATTATATTCTGGGCACTGTTCTAAACATTTGTACATGGGAAGTCAGTTGATTCTCTCACAAACTCTGTAAAATGAGTCCTCTGTAAAATGAGGACTCTGTAAAATGAGTCCTCCTCATTTTACAGATGAGGACTGTGAGGCACAAAGAGAGGCTATGTTACTTGCCCAATTCACCGTCTAGTAAATGGTGGAGCTGGAATTTGGATACCAGCAGTTTGATTTGAGGACATGGTCTCAACCACTACACTCTGCATCCTCTTTACAGCCCAAGACACACACAGAACTTGAAAATTTTGTCACGGTGCAAAATGCAGCTTGTATCAACTGAGTGTTCTGGTGTGACCGAGCAAATGTGTTTGCCAACACCATTCCCTTTTCTCCCCAGGCACACAGTCTTGCCTTAGAGTTGGGCTCTGGCTGCATAACTGAGTATTGATCAACAGAATGTGGGTGAAAGTGAAGAAGGCCCCCAACAGGCTTGGCCATAACACCTCTGCACAACTGTCCACTTTTCTTTTCTTGCCTATGGCCAGATGCAGAGGAGCCAGAGGAGACTTTGAAACCTAGAAAAAAGCAGAGCCCCAGATGCAAGGAGCTTGGGTTCCTGAGTCACTACATGGAAGAGAGCACTTTGCTGCCCAGATCCACTGACCCATCCTGGACTGTGACAGCATCAAGAAACGAGCCTTTGCTGTGCTAACTCATTAAGGTTTTGTGGTTGCTACAGGTAGCAGTTAGCATTATATTACATATAGAATGATTACTCTTAAAATAGAGAAAAATAATTTTACCAAAGAAGATTGAGATTAATATTATGAGGAAATCTAAACTTATACCCTCATGCTTGATTTCTTGAGCTGTAAGAGTGACTCAATTCATCTTCTTGCTGAGTTAGGCTATTATTCCAAAATGACAGCTAGGGGAAAAGTGGAGACAAATATGTGGTTACTTTAAAACATCTAGATGAATGCTTGATAATCTGCTATAAGTGAGATTTCAAATAAGGGATTAGTTTTTGTTTTGATAGGAAAGTTTTGTTATTATCCTCAACAAGAGAAATGCAAACTGTCATCTTGTTTAGACGCAGCATCTATAACAGGCTGTTAATTCTTGTTAGAAACCCCACAGTTCCTTGTTTCTGGTTATCCGCAACAGAATGAAAGGAATTTCTTCTTTATTACTTGTGAGAAATACCTAGTTAAGTCATTTGAAGGGGTTAATCCTATTTGATTCACTTGTTTTATTTCTCTAATAGCAGACCATACCTCATAATTACTAAAGGCTTGATGGTGAATTTCAGCATTCTTGAGCAGCATCTTATAGATGGATCATCTGATTTGAGAAAGCATTTAATACAAACTGGCCAACCTGTCTGTACTGTAGTGTCAAAGGTGTGCCCAGGGTTTTGGGGAAACACACAGGAGCTGCCTCCCCTACTCTATGGAAGCAGCAGGCAGGAAGAGTTTCCTGCAGAAGGTGTCTCCTGAGCCAACGATCACCAGTGGACTGAAATCAGACTTTATCTTTCCAGGTGGAAAATTCCAATGGAAATTGGACCTGTTGACACGTACAGTGGACCATGTGTCTGGTTGTAATCATTGGCAGCTCATTCTTGCTTCAATTTCTACTGCTGTTATTAACTAAGAAAGCTGATTTAGTGTGTTCAGCTGATAGTATCAACACTTTGCCTATTTTTAATCCCACATATAATCAACAGACTGAAAGATGGAATGACAAAACCTCTTTAAGCCATCACAATGTCCTTTTCCTCAACCCCTGGAAACATATGAGCCTAAAGAGAGAAGCACTGGGATAAGGAGTTTCTACTTCTCCTCAAGGAGGTCTGAGTCATTCTGAGCCTGTGATCCACACTCAGCCAGAGGGAGAGAACGAAGAGCAAGTAGTGCTGTCTGGAGAGAAGCCAAGCATACACATGAATGTGGCATAAATACTCCCACCAGAGCCTGTTTCAAGCCACCAATGCACAGTCGCTGAGCATGGGGTTAGAAAGAGGTGTGCAGCAGCTCACCAGTATACAGCATTTCTACCACACAGATCTGTAAGACCTAAATAACCTGGAGAGCAGAGGTAGCAGAATGGAGTGAAATAATTAGGAAGTGACACACTGTGAATGTCTATAACCTTTGTTTTTAATATAATCTGCTCAATTGTGAGTTTCTATAATTCTTATTTATTTTAAATTTCTTTTATTTTTATTTACTATTATTATTATTTTTTTGTAGCAGGGGGGTCTCACTGTTGTGCAGGCTGGTCTTGAACTCCTGGCATCAAGCAATCCTCCCACCCCGGCCTCCCAAAATGTGAAGATTACAGACGTGAACCATTGTGCCTAGCCAATTTAATTTTTAGTAATAGCTACATTTGAAAAGTGGCTCACGAAATTCCTGAGAATTTGACAATCAGTCTTGCAGGTCACCCAGGCCAGCATTAGCACATACTGCTCTTGGCCATTCAGTTGAGGTACCTAAAGCAGGGATAACAGAGATGAAAAGACTGACAGCCCCTTACCCAGGCTTATCAGTCTCCACCAGCCCTGCCTAAGCCCTGTGCTCTTCTCCTTAGACTGGGAGGAGGTGGGAATGTACTAGTGGCCGGCAGATGTAGCCCCATCTGGGCTATTTTGCATATCATTTCCATCTCGCATCTTCAGATTTTATTCCCAGTAGCCCAAGACAAATATCTCACTTTTCTGGACGCTCACCCTGGCCTGCCAGGTATCTGCCTCAAGGCGCTTTGTGCCAGCCCCAAACTGTAACAGGAAGCCCCATAATCTCCCTAGCCTCTGACAGCAGAATCCCCAAACCTTAGCACAATGGCCTGTTCTCACCATTCCTCTTCTCACATTCTGGACAGCATAACTACTACCATTTCCACAGTTCAATTTTAACAAAATTATATGTCAGGCACAGGCAGGGCACCAAGGAACACATAATCACTTCCTTCCCTCAAAGAGATCGTTTAAGTATAACACACAAATCAAACACAGAAGAGAATAAAACACCATCTAAATCAACTGTCAAAATGGGTGGACGTTCATCCTCAGTTATATCCCTTCTGCTATCGTTAGCAGAGACCTAAGCATCCTCCATGGAACTGCCCGAGTCCCCCCTCCAGGATAGAGGCTGCCATTACCTCCTACGCCAGATGTCACAACCCAGATCCCTAATGAATGGGTGGGCAGGCCCATCCCATTTGTGCTAGTGAGTCCCTCAACCGAAAAAGAAAATAATTTGCATCTCTTTATCTCTCAGGAACTTCATGTGGAGTCCTCACAGCGGGGCTATAGGAAGAGGGGCTGCCCTTTGGGAGACAGGACATGTGTGTGCAAAGGGGATCCTAACAACACAGGGGCTGTGAAGACAGCAAACGAGTCAACACACACCACCCGAGCCATCCACCACACAAACCCCAGCCCATCATTACACCCGAGACACAGGAGATTAATATTTAAACCATCACATGAGCCAAGGAGGAAGAACACAGTGCTTCTTGGCTGGACTGATATGTTGAAAACAGCAAAAGTCCCTAAATATGTGGGAATGGGGTCATGTTTAGTTATTATTTTAATAAGCAAATTAATAGGTACACTAAATGAATTCCTCAATCTTGTCAGTGATAAAGAAGTAACAGTCATAAACTTTCCGAAGAACTAAAAACAATATGAATAGACAGTGAGTGGTGATTAATTCAAATCCAGTTATTACACAGATTTAGACAGATATATCAAAACTTTCCCTACAGAGTGAAAAACTCAGACACCTCCCTGCCAGACCAGTCCCCACCGGGGAATCTCAATTCTTACTTACACGGAGGCAACCTGATCCCATTCCTTGGCCTTTCCTGTCAAATGTCTTCCCAAGTGACTTAAGGGACCTGGAATTTCCTGACTCTGACAATTTTCATATCAACCCTGATCCCCTGGCAGCATGTCCCCTGCAGTCCTTTCTTGGCTCTAGGTTTGGTGGCCAGGACATTGCCGGGCACTTCAGGACATAAGACAAAGCCAGGAGCCATGGGGGAAGATAACATTACAGGGCTATTACAGAAGTACGGCGATTAAGGAAATTTAGGGGCAGTGACAGCGGTGCAACAGGAAGACTTCAGATTGGGTTGCAGGCTCACACAGTTAGGGCTGTAAATCTGTGGCCAGGATTCTGGTGGGAGGCAGGGTGTTCAGCGGGCAGCCAGTCTCAGATCCACAGTAAGTGTCCTTCTAAATATCCAGGATTTTGTGCCACTCCGCCTGGGATAAAACACACCAATAAAGCAGGACCTCATTCTCTGGAGACATAGAAAGAGCCTTCCACTCCTTGTAGAGACACTATGCAAAGTCACTCTGGGGTTCTTTTGACTGTTTCAGCAAAGATAGTGCAGTCAAAAAGAAAGGGCAAGCCAGGCATGATGCCTCATGCCTGTGATCCCAGCACTTTGGGAGGTCAGGGCAGGCAGATCACTTGAGGTCAGGAGTTTGAGACCAGCCTGGTCAAAATGGTGAAACCCCATCTCCACCAAAAAACAAACAAACAAACAAAAATTAGCCGGATGTGGTGGTGACACACCTGTAATCCCAGCTACTCAGGAGGCTCAGGCAGGAGAATTGTTGGAACCAGGGAGGCAGAGGTCACAGTGAGCCAAGATTGCGCCACTGCACTCCAACAGAGTGAGACTGTCATCTAAAGAAAAAAAAGAAAGGGCAGACTCACCATCCTGAAAAAACACCCAAACATCTCAAAGGAGGCTGATGTCACGTCTCGATTTATGTATTCTTTCTTTTTCTTAGTCCAGTGAACTAGTATGTTACTGGGGTAGCTTAATGATTATCTAGGTTTTGGCAGCAGGTCCACAGCGATCCATAGCCCAGGCAATAAAATTTCTGTGTAATCCTGAAATAGATTTGCACAGAACCGTTCTATAAATATATACTAGGGCTACTCTTTAAACTAATTTTGGTTATAGTTTAGAAGTGGGAAAACATTCTGATCTTAAAAAGAAAAAAGTAAACCTAATGGAAAGCGCAAGTGCTTATGGCACTTCATTGGTTCCCCCATCCCTGCATCCACATCCTCCCAATGTGATTTTGCAGCAAATTCCCTCTAGAGGCAGATTCTTCCTCTACTCCTGGAATCTGGGTGACCTGTGTCTTGCTTTGGCCAATGGACAGTGTCACGTGTGACCTGGCAGAGACTGAGGCTGCCCTCTCTTGCTGCTCTTGGAGCTCTGCCTCTGTCTGAAGATATTGGGGTTACCCGCTGGAGGGTGAAAGACTCGGGCCTGGCTGCTCCTGCCACCCCCACTCACAGCCTGCCAACTGCCACATGTCACGCAAGGCCAGCCTGGATGGCCAAGCCTCCAGATGACCCACATGACAGACACATGAGACAGCCCAGGAGAAACTGGCCAAACTGGGCCAAACCAGAACTTTCCAGTTGACTCACAGGCTCAGCAGCAACTTTAGGGTTCTGACTTTACGTCACCCTCCTCTTCTCATGAGCTTGCCACCTCAACCCACAGCCGACAGGGAAAACAACTTTCACACTCCACATGCTCTGCACCTGGATGGCAGGTGGGTGAGAGGTTTGCCCCCTTCGAGTTGCCCGCTGAATGCACCATGACACTGCAGGCTCAAGGCAGGGCTGGTCACTACCTGCCCAACCCTGACATGCCACAGAGCAAGAATATACCTGAGCCCAAAGTCCTGCTTCCCTGACCATCCCTGAGCCCAAAGTCCTGCTTGGGGCAGAAGACAGCAGCACTTGCTGGGTAAAAGCAAGGAAGGGGAGCCCAAACAGAGCCTGGAGCACCGGGGAGTGAGGGAGCAGTCAGCCAAGGACCCTCCCACACAGGAGAGGACACAGCAGGAGGCAAGAACACACGAAGTCCCAAACCCCCAGAGTGTGCTCCATGGATCCATGGAACTTCACTTTCAAAATGCAAATGGAAAGATAAAACTTGGAAGAATTTCAAGATAGCAACCTTAAGCACAGGACCCTTCTGACTCCATCAGTCACACGCCCACAAAGCTAGCCCCACTCTTGGCTCATAAATGAAGTGTTGCTGTGGACCCTACCTCTCTCCAGGGCCAGCTTGACTATGGGTCCCCTGAGTGCCCCACTTCAGGAACATACAGCTCTAAGAGCAGCCCAAAAGCAGTCAGCATGTTCCATTTGGTCAGTTGCAATACAGCTACGCCTGTTTCCCCCCTCAAATGGTACTTTTGTTGCTAGGCAGCCATGAAGCTTGTGGCTTCCTTGGATTTTGTGGTTCCTTTTAAATGGAGCAGAGACAAGGAACTGGACTTAAAGGACAAGCAAAAAATGTTAGGAAAGAGAGCTTTCCAACAAGCAGTGCCACATGTCCCTTTCACAAGTCTTAACAAAACCAACACAAAACTCGGTTCAATCATTCTAACTTTTATGGACTAATGATTCCCCCATAACCCATAACAACCATTGCAAAGGGACAAGATACAGGGCACACACTCTGAGGTTGTCCTCTGCTATTTCCTAAGGTGATAGTGAGAATGTGGTATTCATTTCATTAACCTTCAAACTATACACACTCCTCACATGTATTCCTTTGTATGTATAATGCATTTCACATAAAAAATTGTAATTACATTTACATATTTTAAAAATACAAGTAACACTTGGTCAATTTTGTTAAGAGAAAGACTACATGAAATCAATTCACATGATATCAGAAGAAAGTAGTTCCTGTTGGCTAACCCCAACAAATCATTTTTAAACTTTTAAGTTCTTAGTGGCCCATTTGGCCTTTTCTAAATGAGCACATCATAGTTACTTTAATAAATGTTTTAGGATGAAGTACAAAGATATCTTTGATGATCCAGCATATATGGGTTATGAAATAATATGAGTGTATTTACTTTGAAAGCAGTTGGACTTTACTTTCTCAGAAATATTTAATAAGTTATGTTCTTTGTGGCCACCGAGCAAGAGAAGCAATGTCTTGAAATTGACTTAAGCAGTTTCCCAATAAGCCCAAGATTTCTATTTAAGTCAACAAAAGAGTCCAGCTCACCAACCAAAGGCAAGAGCCTCTACCAAATTCTGCAAGAAAGACAAAGGCTGGATGTCTCCCATTCAGAGCTTAAATTTAGAGGGAGTGATAGTCTGGTAAATAGGTAAACATTTGAATTATTTTAAAATATTTTGTTATCATTAAATAGCCAAAAATACATTAAACTTTCCCTTGAAAAAGCTGGAATATATTTTTTACTTATGTCTATAGGCACCTTTTGCCATTTTCCGTTTCACTTTATTCAAGTTGAAAATCGTATCAACACTATGTTTCAGGATTATTATTATCACTGGTTTGTTCACTCATTCAGATTGATAGTCCTTTCCTGTTCTTCTCCATGCCACACACTACACTGTGTCCTGGGGAGACACTGTGTCCATGCCACACACTACACTGTGTCCTGATCACCCAACAGCTGGTGGCAGTTCAGGAAGTGAGGAGCACAATGAGTTTGTTGCCTGTGTTGTTTCTGTTGTTTTCTTTAGGGTGGAATGTGGGGTGTAGGGACTGAAGCACAGTGGATGCAAAAGTCCTGTCACAGAGTGTGAGCAGTTAAGGCAGTGAAGGGAGGCAGGCCACCGGCCATGGAGGGGGAGCCTCACTGCCCAAAGTAGACTAGACTTGATTCTAGGGCAATAAGAAGCCATGAAATGGAATGGCTGTGAGCAGATGTGTGCAGGACCAGCTTTGCAGTGTGGGGATGGAAGAGGGAAGACAAATGGAGAAGCCACCGCCAGGATCAGGGACAATTTCAATGTGGCTTGGACAATGGTGAATCCAGTGGAAATGGAGAGAAGGAAAGGGAGAGAAATGGTATAGGGAAGGAGGGCATGAAAGGGAGAAAGGAAAAGTTAGAGGATTGAGTGACTGATCGGATATGGTGGTGTCCAACATGGAGAGGCAAAATCTTGAGTTTCTTGCTTGAGCAAATTAGTAACTGGTGATACCATTTACCATTTGCATTAACATGGCAAACACTGGTCTAATAGCTGTTTGGGGGCAGGGAGATGGGATAAAATGAGGATCTGGTTTTTGGTTTTTCAGTTTTGTTTTTTGTTTTGAGGCAGGGTCTCACTCTGTCACCCAGCTTGGAGTGCAGTGGCATGAACAAGACTCACCACATCCTTGACCTCCCAGGCTCAAGTGACCCTCCTGCCTCAGCCCCCCAAGTAGCTGGGACTGCAGGTGTGCGTTACCACGTCTGGCTAATTTTTTAACTTTTAGTAAAAACAAGGCCTCGCCATGTTGCCCAGGCTGGTCTTGAATTCCTGGGTTCAGGCAAACCTTCTTCCTCACCCTCCCAAAGTGCTGGGATTACAGGCATGAGCCACTGTGCCCAGCCAAAATTGGGATTTGTTTTTAACGTGTTATGTCTAAAAATGGTGGTGAATAAAGAAATAGATTCAGGGGGCTGGGTGTGAATAAAAATATGATGGTTGAAATCCCACAGGTGCATTGGCATGCTGAAAGATAACTGCTTACTTCATGTGTCTTGAGAATCGGTAGTGGTATTCCCTTTTTTAAATTTCTGATATTGCTAACTGTGCTGTCTGAATTTTTTCTCTAATGATTTAGGAGAAGTTCTTTATTAATGTCTTTTTAAAGAACTATTGATTATATTGCTTTTCCTCTATAAGTTTGTTTTCTAGCTCACTAATTGCTATTCTTATCTTTATTATTTTCTCCTGTATTCTCTGCGTTTGACATGTTTTTTCCTAACCTCTAAAATCTTAAGATTTTCAGCCTTTCTTCTTTTCAATTATGTGCATTTAAGACTATAATTTTCACAAGACCTCATCTCTACTAAAAATTTTTAAAAAGTAGCTGGGTGTGGTGGTGCACACCTGTAGTCCCAGCTACTCAGAAGGCTAAGGCAGGAGGATCTCTTTAGTTCAGAAGTTCAAGGTTGCAGTCAGCTATGATCGTGCCACTGCACTCTAGCCTGGACAACAGAGAGAGACACTGTCTCAACAAATAAATAAATATGAAAAAGACTATAATTTTCCTCTAAGTAAATTTTAGCTATAGTCCACAGGATCTGATGTGATATATTTTCATTATGTTCAATTCAAAATAATTTCTAAATTTCACTGGGATTTCTTCTTTGATCCAAAAATTATTTAAAAGTATATTAAGTAATTTCCAAATATTTAGGAATTTTCTAATACCTTCTTTTATTGTAGATTTCTTGCTTAATTTCACCGTGATAAAAAAAAAACATACTCTGTATGATTGGAATTCTTCGAAATTTCTTGAGACTTGTGTTATGGCCCAATACATGAAAATAATGCATCCTAACAGTTGCAGTGTTTGTTAAATGAGATGCTTAAATCTCTATCCTCACTGCTCTTTACCTGCTTGTTCTATAGAGAGGCATACAACTGTGAATTTTTCTATTTTTCCTTTTCATTCTGTCAATATTGCATTTATTTCAGTTATTAGGTGCAGACAAATACTTCCTAGTGGACTCTTTTAGCACTATGAGATTTCCTCCTTCTCTCTAGTAATGTTTCCTGCCTGAAGAGTACGTCTGTTATTAATACAGGCATGCTACTTTCTTTTGGTTAGTGTTGCATGGATAGTCTTCTTTTAGTCCTTTACTTACAATATTTGGTACCCATATATTTTAGATGTATCTCTTATAAGTGGAATATAGTTTTTAAATCTAATCTGATAATTTTTAATAAAAATATATCAAAGACTGTTAATTTAAAATGATTGCTGATGTTTGAGTTCAAATCTGCATGTTTAGTATTTAATCTGCATGTTCTAGTTTCCTTTTTCCTCTTTTCCTGCCATATTTGATTTAATCTACTATTCTTTATTCTTCTATATTCCTTTCTAGTATTCTATTTATTCCCAGGTACACATTCTTTTATTAAGCCTTTTAGTGATTTATCCTACAGATAATATGCCTTCCTGACTGAGCAAAAACTACTCTAAATTAGTGCCATCACTTCTCAGACAATGTTAAGGACACTAGACCACTTTAATATGATTTATACCTTTTTTTTGAGACAAGGTTTCATTATGTTGGAAGCACAGGTGTGTCCCACTGTGCCAGCTATACCTTTTGAGATAATGAGAAATGCATTTTAAATCCCATGAAGTAGTATTGTTTTGGGCAGTCAATATTCACTTAGATTTACCTTGTTTATTGCACTTCAATCTTTCCTGCATTTCTGTGCTTCTATCTATAATAATTTCCTTTTGCCTGAAGAACTCTCTTTAGTATTTCTTTAGTGAGAGTCTGCTGACAACAAAATTGGTCAGTTTCTGTTTCCTAGAAGCATCCTGATTTCACCCCCACTTTGGGGGTAACAGCTTTATTGAGATAATTTATACCACATAATTCACCTATTTCAAGTGCATAATTCTCCGGCTTATAGTATATTCACAGAGTTGTATATCCATCACCACAGTGAATTTCAGAACATTTTCATCACCCCCAAAATAAACCACAAACACATTAGCAGTCACTCCTCATTGCCCTACACATATACCTTCCAGCCCCTGACAACCACTAATCTCCTTTCTGTCTCTATAGATTTGCCTACTCTAGACACTTCATGTAAGTGGAATCATACAATACGTGGTTGTCTTAGTCTGTTTTGTGTTGTTATAAAGGAATACATGAGACTGGGTCATTTATAATTTTAGAAGAGTTATCTGGCTCACAATCCTGCTGGCTGGAAGACTGGGCATCTGGTGAAAGCCTCAGGCTGCTTCCACTCATGACAAAAGGCAAAGGGAAGCCAGCATGTGCAGAGATCACACGGTGAGAGAGGAGGCAAAAGAGGTGGGACAGAGGTACCAGGCTCTTTTTTAACAGCCAGCTCTTGCATGGAAAAAATATGGGTAAGAACTCACTCTCCCCCAACCATGGGCATTAATCTGTTCATGAGGGATGTATCCCCATGACCCAAACACCTCCCATTATGCCCACCCTCAACACTAGGAATCAAATTTTGACATGAGATTTGGAGGGGACAACATCCAAACTATAGCAGTGGTCTTTTGTGACTGGTTTCTTTCACTAAGCATAATGTTTTATGGGCTTCATCTATGCTGTAGCATTTATTGGTATTTCATTCCCTTTATTGATGAATAATATTTGATAGCATGGATATATCACATTTTATTTATCCATTCCTCAGTTGATGGACATTTGGATTGTTTCCACTTTTTGGCTACTATGAATAATACTACTATAACATTTGTCTGTGTACAAGTTTTTATGTAGACATATGCTTTCACCTCTCTTGGGTATATACCTAGGAGTAGAATTGCTGGGTCATTAACATTTTAAGAAAATGTCAGACCGTCTTCCAAAGTGGCTGTATCATTTTACATTCCCACCAGCAATGTTTGAAGTTTCTAATTTCTCTACAATCTCACCAACACTAGTTGTTGTTTGCCCTTTTTATTATGGCAATCCTAATAAATGTGAAATGATATCTCATGCTTTTGATTTGCATTTTCCTGATGGCTAATGGTTTTGATCATCTTGTCATGTATTTATTGGGCATGTGTATATCTTTTCTGGAGAAACAGCTATTAAAATCCTTTGCCCATTTTAAAATTGTGTTATTTGTCTTTGTTGTTCAGTTGTAAGAGCTTCTTATTTATTCTAATACAAGTCTTCTATCGGATATGTGATTTGCAAAAATCTTCTCCCATTGCATGGATTGTTTTTGACTTTCTGATGATGCCCTTTGAGGCACAGAAGTTTTTAACTTTGATAAAGTACAATTTACCTATTTTCTCTTGTTCTTTGTGCTTTTAGTGTCATATCACCTTCATTTTGAAGGAAGTTTTTGCTAGATAAAGAATGCTAGGTTAGTAGTTATTTTCCTGGAGTATTCTAAAACTGTTATTCCATTGCTTTCTAGCTTACATCATTTTGGTTTAAACATCAGCTAAGTCTGATATATCTCTTCTGAAGATAATCTATTTTTCTCTAGCTGCATTTAATACTTTCATTGCCTTTAATTCCCATGAGTTTTAATATAATGTGCTTGCATGCAGATTACCTTGTAATTATCCTATCTAGTATTCGCAGCACTTCTTGAACTTAAAGTTTGGTGTCATTTGTTGATTTTAGAAAATTGGCCATTAACTCTTCAAATATTTCTGCTGTCCATTCTCCTTCTTTTCCCATTCTGTTATTTTAATACATATATTTTAGACCCATGACTCATATGCTTATGCTCCTTTCTGCATTTTCCATTTTCTGCTCTTCATAAATTGGTCTTAATATCTTCTACTGACCTACATTCCAGATCATTAATTCTCCCTCCATCTGTGTCTAATTTTCTGTTGAACCATTTACTCCATACTTTTTTTGTATTTGTCATTTCTAAAATTTCCATTTGATTATTTATATTGTATTTCTCTATTTTGTTTTGTTAAAATTCTTTATCTTAATCTATTTTCTAGTATGTATTTATCACAATTGTTTTAGAGATCATATCTGATCATTCTGTTATCTGGATCACATAGATGTTTCTGTGGCCTTTTTTTCTTGGTCATGACTCTGGATATATCGAATAAATCTTTATAGAATGTAGTCATTGTTCATTAAAACATTTAGAGGTCCTGGATAATGTTTTCCTTCAGAGAGGATTTTCCTTAGCTTCTTGCAAGCCATAGGAACAGATCTCCTTAATCCAAACAAGGATTAAACTCACTCAAAACTGGATTTCAGTGTTTGTATGGCCTATTATGTGTGTGGTTAGCCCTTATTTCAATAGTGTAATCTTTAGGGGTCCCAAATGAATGCCTGGAATGTTGAACAGAATCCGTCTATCTTGGTAAGACCCCATCTCCATTTTTTTCTCCCCAGCAGAATGAAACTACTATTAGCTCTGCTTAACTTCTCAGCCTCCTCACTTTCTACTTGCCTTCATAGACCCTGCACCTGCCGCTCGTGAACAGGTAAATACATCAAGATGAAAAGCAACTTAGAATATCAGACTTAATGAGTCTGACCTCACTGAGTCTCCTTTTTTTCTGGGGTCTTGGCCACCTTGGTAGTTCTCCAGAGCCTTAAAACAAATGTTTTTGGTCCTCTGGCTAGCTTCTCCACTGTTCTGGGTAGAATATTGGTCTGCTACAAGCTAGTTCATTATAGCCAAAAGCAGAAGCCCAAACATCTAACTTTTAATAGCTAAAAATATTTACTATTCAATTAACACAAGTTAACATGAATTATTTAATTTTCACACAAGCCTATGAGGATGGCACTATTATTATTTCATCTTTAATTGATATAAATCTGTAGCACAAGCTCACAGAACACTGTAATTTGGCCAAATAACTTGCCCAAGATTGACACAATTAGTAGCAACTGAACCTAAACGACCTGGCTCATGAGACATTGTTCTTAGCTGCTGCGCAAGAGAATACAAGGAAGAGGAAGAAAGGAAGGCAAAGGACTAAGTCCTCAGCAAACAACATTTAGAGGCTGCATCAAAGAAAAGGAGACTGGCCAGGCACGGTGGCTCACGCCTGTAATCCCAGCACTTTGGGAGACCGAGGCAGACGGATCATGAGGCCAGGAGATCGAGACCATCCTGGCTAACACGGTGAAACCCTGTCTCTACTAAAAATAGAAAAAAATTAGCCAGGCGTGGTGGTGGGGGCCTGTAGTCCCAGCTACTCGGGAGGCTGAGGCAGGAGAATGGCGTGAACCCGGAAGGCGGAGCTTGCAGTGAGCCGAGATCGCGACACTGCACTCCAGCCTGGGTGACAGAGCAAGATTCTGTCTGAAAAAAAAGAAAAAAAAAGAAAAGGAGACTGAGCGGCAGCAGCCAGAGAGAACCAGAGGGGGAAAAAAAAAAAACAAGAGAAAGCCGTCATACAAACCAAGGGAAGAGTGCTTCAAGTAGAACATGGTCAACTGGAAAATGTGATGAGAGGTCAAGTGAGACACAGACTATAACATCTGGAATAATTAGGCCTAGTGTTACCAGCTGCTCAACCTTCAAACAATAAAAACCTTTGCCAAGATATGTATGCTCCGATCCCCACCTCCTAGTCTTCTGCAAACATGCACAGAGCACACAGCGGGTCCCAAGCGTATCCTGCTTATTTATTATTATCCTGCCTAACAAAGTGAGGCAGTGCAAACCACTCCTAGGTGGCTAAACTACATAACCAAATTCACGCAGTTAAAAATTGAACAATTATTGGATAAACCACATAAATAGGATAACTCTTACTGATTCTCTTTAAATCATCAAAGCTCTTGCATAAAGCTTTCAAGGACTTTTAATATGTTATTGGTTTATATTTAAAAATCCCTGTTGTTCACATTCGTTCAAACAAGAATACTACAATGTATAAAGAAACTAAACATATGAAAGGCTTTCAGTATTATCAGAATGAAGAATTGGTGAAAGGGAGAGAAAGCAAAAACCTAGGGGAAGGGGTGCATTATTTCATTAATGTGAGCCACCAATAAAGTAGATCCAATAAGAACAGGGTTTATGCATAGGGTCACTCAGACCAGCTACACAATTTGTAGCATAAACCAAAAATGTGGGGCCTAATGTTCAAAAAGCAGGAAAAAAATCATTCTCCTTCCGTCAGCAGTCTCTTTTGACCTCCCATGGTGTTTTTTAAAATCAGCTATTTACTATTGTACTTCCTCAGGCACGGGGATACTCACTGGACATATGTAGAGTTTCACAGGTGTCCACAGCCCCAGCCCCACCACTCTGCACATGAAGAACATGCCCAACCCCAACTCTCTCTGCACCTGCACCCAGGCCCCTGCTGGGCAAAGAGCAGCAGAAGTCCCTGGGCGGGGTGAGGAGTGGGCAGCAGACCACCCACCACAGGGAAGTAGGGAGGCAGAAGCGCCAAGCCCCTAGCACCTGCTCCACTGTCCCATTGGCCTTTGCTTAAAAGACACAACTTCAAAAATAAAATTAAGAATTTCAGGACTATAGCCACATAGCATTAAATTCCAAGTGCAGAGCCCCCTTCTGCATATGGGGCCCTGTGCAACTGCACTCGTTACACACCCATGGAGTCGGTCCCAGGGCAGGCCACCACTCAACACTTCCTGTTGGGTTCTGGGCTATGAGCCCGAAGCAGCCAGTTGGCTGCTGCCTGCCCTCATCTGCTTGCATTCCTGGATGGTGGGGCCCATAGAACATGACTTGGAATCACAAGACCCTACTGCCCAGTGCCCTTGCCATCCCTCCATCAACCTCCTGGGAGCATTCAAAGTGCAGATTCCTGGAACATACCCCAATAACCTAATTCTGTGAGTCTGAGCAGGTGGGGCCCGGGACATGGCACATTTCCTACCACCCACAGGTGATCTGATGCAGGAACCTGGGGCCCCACCCTGAGAAAAGGTGACAGAGACACCACCACTTCATCTCCCCTGGGCAGGGGGAGAGCAGAAGTCTCAGGCTGGGCTGAAAACCAAGAGCAGAAACTCAGGAATCCCAATCTGTTCAGAACTTCCCCTCTGTAGCCAGTGCCCGGCTCTCCTTCCTACCTTGTCACATTTATCCACACGGCACCCTTCAGGCTAAGTGAGTATATCCTGGGGTCTAAGGGTAGGCCCACTGAGATCCAGGGAAAACACACAAATGGGCCAAGAATCTAGCTCCACCTGGCATCTGTGATACGAGGGCCCAGGAGCAGAAGCCACACCTCAGGGAAGTCCAGCTGGCTGTGACTGCAGACTTCTAGGAAAAGCTTTTAAGAATACTAGAGGGTGAGCTGCCTGCTGGCCAGGAAAACCCAGAACTCACGAGTCATTCCATAGCATCCCCCAGAAAACAGCCCTTAAGGGATAAAGAAAGCCAGCCTCAGAGCCAAGCTGGCAGCAGAATATTGGGCCAGCCTGTTATCTATCACAGCTGTGAAACGATGGGGCCTGCAGGACATCATGGTTCTGCAACTGGCGGAACACTGCCACACTCGGTGTGACCCACATGGCGTTTTAGAATACTTTTGGTTAGCTGCCAATAGTTAAAAGTAAAGGCACGGTACATAAAAAGCCAGGTTTCCAGCTTCTCTTGAAGGTTGGAAACATCCAGAAACCCTGGGCTGTCCTTTACAGCAGCCCCAGGGAGGCTGAGCTGAGCAGTACTGCCCTCCATTCCAAGCACAGGCTACCAAGTATCCAGAGCCACCTGCCTGCCTAGCTCATTTCTGCTACATATCTGGACCCTGGTTCACGTGACACAAAGATCTTTTTCCTCAGATGCAATATGATTAAATGTGCAGTTTCTTCATTTAGTTTCAACTGTACATAACACTAATGTTCTCTACCTGCCACATTCTCAATAACCAGAGGATTTCAAGGTCAGCAGCATGAAACCAGCAGTGTAATTGACTCTACTCCGTTCCCTTAGTAATTCATTAACTCTGTGACCAGACAGCCCTGGTTTAGTGATCAGCTGAAACCCCTCAACCAAACACCTCTACTTGTTGAGGGCTGTGCTGCCTTTAAGATCCTCAGAGTCCCAGATACCCAAGTCAGCATCCTCTGCCTCCCCTCTGTTTCCTCCATTCTGTCTCCAGAACAAACAGAAAGCCCCACTGTGAGATGCCTGAGATGCAGATTACGGGAGTCCTGTTCAGCAGTGATGCCGCCCCCAAGCTGGCATCACAAAGTATAGGGTTGGTGTGAGCTATAATTAAAGACTGGTCCCTGTACTCCCTGCCACAACTTTTAAAATCCAATTTTAAAATCCACAGGCATCCATGTATTTCTAAATTACAACTTGTGCACTTTTAATCAGAAGAGAAAAAAAGAAAGAAAAAAACACAAGCATGGTCCTTGCTCATGAGCAGAGGACCACAAGTCTTTAGGACTTGTCTCCCCTGGAGCTCCAGGATGCTGAAGGATGGCCCTTCCAAAGAGCCACATGCAGGGGACAGCAAAAGCGAAACGCTGCCATTTGTAATGTCACATGCCCCAAGTAAATATTCCCTAAAAACCTCCACACATATTGTCATCTTCAGTTTGTGTTTGAGAAAGGTTTGGAGAGAAAAAGTCCACTCCTCTTCCAGGATTATTCACGTTATATACCAGCCCAGGGCAGGGCTATCACTGTGACCAGGTCTGGTGTGTTTGGGGATTGTATTCACTGTGCAGGAAGTACATTTCTATAACAAAAAATACAAATGGTCAGTACAGACTCTCGGAATGTTCCAAGTTAGCTCATTTGTGAGTCTGGAGAATCTGACCTTTAATATAAAAATTAACTTTTTTTTTTTTTTTTTTTTGAGACAGAGTCTCACTCTTTCACCCAGGCTGGAGTGCAGTGGCACAATCTCAGCTCACTGCAACCTCCACCTCCCAGGTTCAAGCAATTCTCTGCCTCAGCCTCCCGAGTAACTAGGACTACAGGAATGTACCACCACGCCCATCTGATTTTTATATTTTTTGTAGAGATGAGGTTTCGCCATGTTGGCCAGGCTGGTCTCAAACTCCTGGCCTCAAGTAGATCCACTCACTTTGGCCTCCCAAAGTGCTGGGATTACAGGTGTGAGCCACCGTGCTCGACATAGAAATTAATTTCCTTTTTTTTTTTTTTTTTTTTGAGACGGAGTTTCACTCTTGTTGCCCAGGCTGGAGTGCAATGGCACAATCTTGGCTCACTGCAACTCCACCTCCCAGGTTCAAGCAATTCTCCTGCCTCAGCCTCCCAAGTAGCTGGGATTACAGGTGCATGTCACCACATCTGGATAATTTTTTTTTTGTTTGTATTTTTAGCAGAAACAGGGTTTCACCATGTTGGCCAGGCTGGCCTCGAACTCCTGACCTCAGGTGATCTGCCCGCCTCGGACTCCCAAAGTGCTGGGATTACAGGCGTGAGCCACTGCGTTCAGCCAAAATTAATTTTCAATCTAAGGTTGCTGAGGATGGTCAATGAACATTTTAAACATAGTCTATTTTCTAGTGAGAATCCACTGTGAAATCTGAATTCACAGATTACCATCTATGAGACTAAGATCTGTCATCAGTCACCATCTTATTGGGATCTAGAGATACTCTACAGCTAAAATGCATACTATAATGATGGCTTTTAAAATGTCAAAATCAAAATTTTCTTCAGGCCCCAGAAATGGTCCAAGTGCTTTTGGTCACAGGCAGTGACACGTTTGTGACAGGACTCAACTCAGGTTCCTTTCCGGTTCAGCATTCAAGGTGAAGGGACTTGAGATTTTCTGGAAAACAGTTCATACCCATCATCCTCATAGAGGTGCACACATGAGCACCACCGCCTGCTTATTTTACAATTTGCCTAAACATGCAGTTTCTTACAGCCACCACACAGTTTGGTTTTAGACAGAGAGTAATCCTTCCCAGATGTTGATGAGAAATGCTCTGGCCAAGCAGACACTGCAGCACCAGATGTGTGTGGTGTAAGAACACGTCATATGTCCTAAAAGGTTGCCACAACGTTCATGCTGTTCTCCCAGCGAGATGCCCGTGCCGTCATGTGCATGAGTATAACCCGGTTTTCACACAGCCTCATGCACCCTCATGGAAGGTAATGGCTGAACAGGCAGGAACCATTCAGGCTTTAGTTCCTCTGTGCCTACTGTTCAGAGCCACCCCTGTCTAGCAACAGAGGCACGTGAGGAGCACAGCACAGGGGCACCCAAGTTTCTGCACACTTGGAGGCCAGGAACAGAGATGTGGCAGCAGCATCCGTATGAGGCAAGCTGGACACTTCCTCCAGGCAGCAAAGCTGGGCAATGGGGAATGCTGGACAGGTCTAGAAGCTTATGACTCCAAGGTCACAGCCATTTCTACTAGGCCAAGCTTGTCCAACCTGCGGCCCATGGGCTCCATGCTATCCAGGACAGCTTTGAATGCAGCCCAACATAAATTCATAAACTTTCTTAAAACATTATGAGATTTTTTTTAAGGTTTTTTTTGTTTTAGCTTATCAGTTATCCTTTTGTGTTATTGTATTTTATGTGTGGCCCAAGACAATTCTTCTTTTGCCAGTGTGGCCCAGGGAAGCCAAAAGATTAGACACCCCTGTCCTAGGCGACTGCCATGTGCATCCATGAGCCTAGCCCAGGCCCTGGAGATTTGCAGCTGCTCCCAAGGCCACAAGGGGTAGGGACAGGCCTCAGGCACACCTGCTAAAAGAAAGGGGCACACAGCCAGGGTGCTGGGCTGAAGGTGGCCCCTGGAGCACTTCAGAACACCTCTCACCAGCTGCCAGGCCTCCTTACAGGAATAAATTAGTCCCCTATCTTTGGGCCAGAGGGGCAGACAGGACGATTCCCTCTTTCCCTCTACCCTCTTTCAGTCACACTTTTATTCCACTAAAACCTAAATCAGATTATCCATTAGTCTTCCCAGTAAGTCAGAAAGTCAGTTTTCTGGTACAGAGAGCAGTCTTGGCCAGGAATGAGAGCTACATGCATAGTTTTTCATCAAGCTTCACTGTCCCTCAGGAAAGCCAACCATGGAGATTCCAGACTGAGACATTCTGATCACCGAATCAAGATTGAGCTCAGCCCAAAACACCCTTGACCTACCTCATTAATATTCTGGACACTCCAATCTCCAGAAAGAGACAATACCCTTACAGAAGCAGCAAATGCTTAAAACCCCCTGTTTGTGTCCTTAAATAGTTATTGAACATCTGTTCTGTGTAAGACATGCTGTTAGCTGTTGTTGAAAGGACGGCTTCTGTCTCAAAAACAGGTCATCTGAATAGCACTCCTCCTAGAACAAAAGTGAGACCAGCACTTAATAATGATACCCAGAGAGGCTGCTCATGTCAGTGTCTATGGAAAGAGCTGCCTCTCCTTAACTTGGGTGCCTTTGCTTCTTGGGCTTTTCTGTATGTCCCATTTTTTTCCTAATGAATAAGTATTATTAAAAATGTAATCCATAAAAAACTGACTTATTTTAACACAATCAGAGTTGTCTCATCAGTGCTTGCTAACCTTTAAAGTGGATAGAAACTACCTACAGAGTTGGGGCAGTGCCAGGATTTTATGTTTCTAACAAGAGCCCAGTGCTGCTGATGTGGGGGGACCACACGCAACAGAGGTCAGAGAGAGAATGCAAGAGCTTGAGCAGACCTGCTGGAGGACAGGGGTCAGTCAAGGCCTCACTAAGGCAGCACATCTGACCTTGGCCAGGAATATGGATCTGATTCAAAAGGTACACATGGAGAGTACAGGGCTGAATACAGATAAAGCGCTGGGGGTTAAAAAAGAAAAGAAAAAGCACAGGTGGGACTGTGATGTGCTAAGGTGTCCATCCAGGTTGACTACTGGATAGAGAAGCAGTTCTCAAACTTAAGCATGGATAAGTCACTGGAGGGTTTCTTACAACAGAGTGCTGGATCCCACCCCCAGAGTTTCAGGATTAATAGGTTAGGAGGGGTGGCGGTGGGGTCAAAAGTCTGCATTTCTAATAAGTACCCAGGTGCCACTGAAGCTGCTGGTCCAGGAACCACACTTTGAGAGCTGTGGTTAAACAAAGACAGATGACTCTGCACCACCCACACCCCACTGCAGGCAGGACAATTGGATTGTGTAAACGTGGTGGACTGTTCACATCTGGAAATGGCCATGATAGCTCACGTTAGATCCTGCCAAGGCAAAAAATGGTTATAAACCCAAAAAGGCAGAATTGTACATTCCTCTGGATTAGCTTTACAATGGTTTGGATCCTTTCCACCAAATTAAGTGAAGACTATATGGAATTCTTGCAGTTTGTAAACAAACTCCTGGAGAAGAATTCCAGTTGACAAACAACCACCCCTCCATGTCGGCAGGTCAAGTGTTCCAAGACAAAGGTAGCCAGCAGCAGCTGTCTTTACCTGACAGCCATCCTCTCTGAGACTAAATTTCCTCACTCCCTCCTTTGGCAAGTAAAAATTCGAACCCAATAAAGTCTAGAAAGTCATATCTCCCAGTGGAGACAGTGAGTTTCTTTGCCGATTATGGTATAAACCTGGAGGCACCATCAACTCCACTGCTCCAGGGAACCGAGGCTGGTGGGTGCAGTGTAAGTTTGAGGCTGCCATTGGCTAAGGGCAGTGTGGGAGACAGATGTGCAAAGAGAATGAAAATAATCTTTGCTCTCAAAATGTTCATAGCAAACATGAATGAGGCACACAAGTAAACAGAAGAGTACACAAGCCAAGAGGTGGCCTGCCCCAGCAGGCAGAGTCTGGCTCAAATCAGGGCTCCCCACCTTGGCTGCACTTTAAAACCACATGGCAGGGGGTAAGGGATTGTGAAGATGATGCCACAACCCTGATTCTCATCAACTAAGTCAGAATTTCTATGGCTGGGGCCCAGGCAGAGGGAGACTAAGCAAAACTAATGCTGGCAACCACCTTACCGCTATAGGCATGCCCACCCACTCCAACCTGAGCCAGGGAGTTCATAGAGGCAGGCACAGAACCTGCCTAGCAGGTGCACCAATAAGAAAGATTCCTTCCAGGAACTCCTCAATCTGTGGATGGGACCAGTTGTCTAGGACACAGAAACACACACCGGTCAAGTGTTTCACACCTGCATTGGGTTGAAGAGAATGCAGAGAGGGGGGCATCCTCTGTGAGCCAGAGTTGACACTGCCAGAACCAAAATGGGTCAAGTTAAGTTCCTCAAGTCACATACATCTCTAGCAGGAGCATCTGCCTGCTCCAGCTCAGTTCCTTTCAGCTGGAGCTGTTAGCAGGCCTGTGAGAGAGAATCATGTCTCCTTCCCTCTAGGCCTCTGTCCTTAAGGCAAAGCCTTAAAGAGAAGCCTTGCAAGGAGAGCCAGCCCCTATGTGAGCCACACTCTGAAATAAATAGGGCCACCTGGAGCAAGGGGCAGCCTACATCCCCACAGACATCCTGGGGCCACAGCTGCTGCAGGGAAGGCAACCCAGGTATGCCAGTTAGCAAGATATTGCCTCTCAGCTCCAAATTCATCCTTCAATACATACTCTGCAATAATGGAAGGAATTCCTTCAAGCATTTCTCCTTTACAGTGAGCACAATGTTAAGCTTTCTCAGAAGAGGACTCTGGCTGAAGGGAACACTGCAGGAGGAAGGGACTGGTGAGGAGGAGAGGAGGACACTCAGGCTGGGCTGTTCCCCAGCCTTATACCCAGAAGGTGCCCTCTTCCAGCAACCTCACAGCCCCTGAACAGCCCAGCGATCACCTCTCAGCATGCACAACTGGTGCTCTAGTCCACCCGCCCACCATCACATTAATTCCCTCTGCTCACTCATCCCCTGCCCCCAGGTTTGTCTCCCATGGTCCTCCTATCCGTGTGCACTCCAGGCTCCTGCCTGCACCGGTGCCCCACTCCCCTGCATGGCCACACACCAACACCAGCTGCAGCTCCCCCACCCCTCCTGAGCTCTGGGAAGTTGCTTCCTGTTTGCCCCATGACTGCTGACCAGCTAAATCAGCGAACTTCCCTGCCATCCTCACCCAACCACACCTTCTCCAACAAGAACTGAACCCCTTCCAAGGTTGTCCTTCCTTTGGTACCCTCAGCCCTAGGGGACTATAGACTTTTCTTTGATCTTATAGTTACTCTTCTGGCATAGGTTAATGATTCTTCATGTTAAACTTCCCTGTTTAGATCACTGTGTGGTTTCTCACTCCCGACTGGCTCCAGACTGCTGTAGCAGAAGAACTGCCCCTAATATCCATCCCACAGAAGCCCTACAGTTACAGTGGGGAGCTCAGGCCAGCAAACTCTGCCACGTTTATCTACTGACATCAGTATTCTCAGAAGAACAAGAGGCCTCATATAAAGCAGAGAGACTCACTTCTAGTGCACTTTCTGACAATCCAGTTCTTTTGTCAATTAAGTATATACAAAGGCTGAGAGAGTGACTAAAACCCTCCTCTTGAATATTCTTAAACTATTAGTCAATCCAAACTTTTTTTTGAATGCCAGAGAATTTTGAAGCCTGTTTCAAACGTCAGCAGAGAAAATTATTTGTACCTTATTGTTTAGAGTTTCACCCATTTACAAAAGAAAATGGGAAAGATTTGGATACACACCTCTTTGGAGGAAATCAGAACAAGCAAAATCTTACAAAGAGATTTGCGCCCAGAAGCAGGTGGGATCTGGCTATCATCAGAACAGGAATGGCGGGAGAGAGCCTGGGGAGCAGCAAGCAATGTCTTATCTAAAGGCAGGGGCAGGGCAGGCCAGCTCCCAAATGAGCATGCTCACTCTGGGCCACAGAGGTCCATGTGCTTTCCACTGATCTGATGCCATGCTTGCTCACTCACTCACTCACTCACTCATCAGAAAAAGATTCCAGCTCTGATGCTGCATTCACCAAGACCCCCTAACCCTGACGTGGTTTCCCAAGAAGTTCTTCCTCCTGGGAAAAGACCATGCCCATAAACAGCAGGCTGCACAGCAGGAAAGTGACTATCTTGGCCTCCCTGCATGAAGCCAAGTCACCCTGCCTACCTCTGGTGGCAGCAGCCAGCTTTTCACAGGCTGGATCCCTCCTGGATACACCAGCCAGCAAAATGACGGATGGTCAGCCCTGCACACCACAGTCCCCTGCCTTCAGCCTGCCCCCATCAGCAAGGAGCTACCCATTCTGGCAAAGCCCATCCCCAGAGGCTCTCTTCACATTCCAAGAGAAGAAACTTAATTGTAGGAAGGAAAAGTAACAAGGCAAGTCTCTCCTGTAACTGTGAGCATTATGGCTGAGCTGGTTCTCCTCAGGCAATGCACAATAAGTCCTTATATTTATAGAGCACTCGACAGTGCTCAGAATGCTTTCACAAATGTTATTTCCTTTTGGTGAAATCTCCTGCTACTTTGGGTATCTTTTCTCTCAGATGCTTTGTTTTCACATGTCAAGAAGCTTACATGTTATTCACTCCATGATGTAAGACATAGACGTAATGTTAGGGGTCACTGCCAAAGAATGAGGAGAAAACCTGTGACTTTTGCCCTACTCCATTTTAGAAAAACTAATAGGTCTGGTTAAGTTGGTTAATTTCAAGCTAGGTGTGTAATTCACACAACATGATTCCCTCCTGGGTGTATGGGGGGTATGCTAAGCCCTCCTAAACTCAGTAGGGACAGCTGTCAGTCAGTTCACAATGGCCAACACTTGGCCCCACACCTTCCCTGGTAGACCTGACTCATCAATCACTGCATTCTTTCTTCAGAGACCTCACCCCTAGATGGCACCCCAGGCAGGCATTATCAATTGATTTGATTTAGCATATGCAAGTGAAAGCTATTTGCCCTTTGTAAGTCTCAGGTTGATGGCAATGGGCCCAATGGTAACCTGGGCACCCTGCCTTAGTTCTCTCTTGGAATTCCCTCTCCTGTTGGGATGTGGCTCTTGGGTCCATGCAGGCATCCTCAAGACATCTGTTGCATTGCTGGGAATCTGCTCACTACTAGGCAGGGCTACAATACCAGCTGGCCTCATCCTTTCCTTGAGCCAGTTCTTCTTCACAGCTGAAACTCATGTACTCCCTCTTTCTGCATCCCCCAGTCACATCCTGCATCACCACACCACCCTACCCCATCACTGCAGCCCCCAGACTAAGAGGGCCATAGCAGGCCTGTGACTATACCCCAACACCTTCTTCATCATCTTGAGAGAATCCTTTTAAAAGATGTAAGTCTACATGACAATGACTCCACTCTAGGATCTTTGAAGTCTCTGGCACAGTGGCTACTTGCCATTACATACTGTTGGGTAAGGGAGTGGGTTCCAGGTGGGAAGAGCCATGAACACCAGGACAGGCAGCAAGAGCAACAGTACTTCACTTTGCTTTGCTCACAGGCAGAATTTGGGGGGTGGGGGTACAAGAGTGGTTGGTTGGGCGGACTGGTACAAATCACATGAGACAGAGGTGCTTGTGTACTCTTCTGTGGGTGGTGCAGACATACCAGAGGTTTCAGTGGGGTGGGACACAGCTGGTGTTGCACTCCAGAGTTCCCTGGTAGCTCTGTGGATAACTCACTTGAAAGGAAGCAATGGAAGTGGTTTTTAGGTAAGACCCTTGGGGCATGAAATCAGCAGACATGGGGGATTCGGGGCAAGAATCCCCCAATCTTTCCCACACTTTCTCTGTACTCACTCCATGGGCAACACCCGCCAGCCCTGGCTTTAAAGACCAAGACCATCTATGCCTTGCTCACTCCCCACTGTATGGCTCCAGCCTGAACTCCCAACTTGAGAATCCATGGCCTATTTGACATCTGTACTTGGAATCCAACTGACAGCCCCACCTTAAACACACAAAATGAGGTCCTCATTGTCCCCATAAACCTGCTCTCCCACAGTCTCCCAACTCAGTGAAGGGCAGCTCTGTCCTTCCAGCTGCTTCAGCCAAAACCTTAAGTCAGCCTTGACCCCTCTCTTCCCACTTTCTACTGCAATCCATTGGGAAAACATGTGGCTCTGTCTTCATGACATATTCAGGAATCTCTGGGCTTCTCCCAACATCATCCACCTAGTGAGGCTCCCGGAAGCCACCCCTAATCACCCTACAGGCTCTCTCCACCCAGCAGCCAGAGGGATCTCTTGTGGTATGAGTCAGATCAGGACACTCTGCTGCTCAAAACTCCCCTGTGACTGCCCCCAGTAAGCCCTACAATGACACAAAGACCCTACGGACTTCCCCTTCCCGGTCTGACTTCCTTGCACAGCTCCTCTTTCTCCTTGCTGCACTCCAGCCACTCTGGATTCCCAGCTGTGTCTCAAACATGCTAGGCACACTCCCATCTCAGGACCCTTGCACTTGCTGTGCCCCCCACCCAGAAAGCTCCTCACCCAGAGCCATGTGTTCTCCTCTCTCCCCCCTTGTTGGACTCTGTTCCATTGCCCTGTCTTCAGAGTCCTTCCTGGGCTACCCCACATGAAAAAGGATCCCTGTCACTCTCTGTCTCCTTCACCTATTCTTTTTATCTTTACCACCTGCCAAACACTTGTCTCCCACCAGATACCAGGTCCATGCGGTCAGGAACTTTGTCCTGGCCACTGCCCTCTCCCCAGCTCTCAAACATTAGTAGAGGGTGCAACTTTGACATTTGAACAGATAAAGTGGAAAGCTTCCAGGAAGACAGGCAGTGATGCTGTTAACAGAGAAGTGGAAACACCTAAGGTTGTGGGGGGGCTTGAAGGGAACAGAACTAAAAACCCATGGGCCAAATCTGACCCATAGCCTAATTCTATAAATAAAGCTTTATTGGAACACAGGCATACACATTGGTTTAAGTATTGCCTGTGGTGCTTTCACACTACAATGGCAGAGTTGAGTCATTGCCACAGAGACTGTATGGCCCACAAAGCCTAAAATACTAAAATACTATGTGGTCCTTTGTAGAAAGTATTTGTCAACCTCTAGCACAAAGAAGTATTTTTCAAACTGTAAAAGTCATGCCACCCCTCCATCCCACAAGAAAACTGCTATAAACCTTCCAGGAGGTTCAAACCGCAATTTGAGAAAGAGAGAGAGATGATGGCAGTGGGGAGGAAAGACTTGGGTTCAGTGCCCTACACTGCTGTTCACCAGCTGTGTGACCTCACCCAAATTACTTAACTTCTCTGATGCTCTTCTTCTTTATCAGTGAAGTGAGAAATACTACCAACCACCTTGCAGAGTCACTGTGAGGAGTTGAGATTTTGTAGGTAAAACATCTGGCAGTGGCTCACAATATATTAGATGGGTGCAAAAGTAATTGCGGTTTTTGCCTTTGAAAGTAACGGCAAAAGCCGCACATTTGCACCAAGCTAATACCTATACAATAAGCCATTTTTTAAGAATTTACTGCATTCCAAGCATCATCTAGATGCCACTCCTGGATTAATTCATCTAATCTTCACAAAAACTCAAATGGGGCTCTGCCAGCACACCAGTGAGTTTTATCTTTGATGAATACAATTTTTAACAATCGAAACAAAGGTGATGAAGTCAATGATTTCAGCATTGTTGAGGGGGAAAGATCACTCTTGGGGAATTGGTGAAACATCTGAGCTGCCTTGGAGAGCCTCCTCAGCTGCTTCCTAAATTACCAGGAAAATCTCCCAATTCAAAGAAACCTCATGACGTACTTTACAGAGATATCACTGAAAGCAACTGATTTTGTGCCTATTTTTGTCTGGTTCAAAGATAACCGGTCCCAGCAAGGGCAAAACTCTTGAATCACTGGATGTAAAATGCCAAAGTCCGAGCTGAGAAAACGCAGAGTGCAACATAGGCAGTTGGGCTGGGTATCTGCTCCTGGTGAGTCTCTCTTTCCTAAGCCAACGACGTTCTTTGGACTTTTTCACAAACGAAGTAATTCAGTATTGTTTTCTCAAGAAGTATAGCAATTTGAAGGACCTTTTAAATTTTTTATATTTTAAAAATAAAAGAGACAAGGTCTCACCCTGTTGCCCAGGCTGAAGTGCAGTGGTGCGATCATAGCTCACTGTAGCCTCAAACTCCTGGGTGCAAGTGATCCTCCCACCTCAGCCTCCGAGTACCTGCGACTACTAATTTTTTTTTAATTATGTTTTTGTAGAGACAGGCTCTCACTCTGTTGCCTAGGCTAGTCTCAAAGTCCTGGGCTTAAGAGATCCTCCCGCCTCAGCCTCCCAAAGTGCTGGGATTACAAGGCGTGAGCAACCGCGCCTGACCTGAAGTACTTTATAAGTGTGAAATATGTGGCAAAAAGTCTACACCATTTAAACATATTGTCTGTTAATTCAGTGAATAGAATTTTCAGTTCTGACTTCATATATGAGAAACAGCACTAAAAAAGAATCAAAAGCAAGTTCCATTAGGACAATGTTTTTAAGAGTAAATAAGTTTTTAACTTATCTGGTTAGCTTGAAAACAAGGAAGATATAAAGGAAAATTAGAAGTCAACCTAATTATGCCACTGGCAGGCATATTTGAATCTTTCTATTCCCATAAACTCAATGGTTTCTTGTTATTTCTTTCCTTGACTTTCCCATTACCAAGAAGGGGCCAGACTGAAAACCCCAGGGCTTGCAAAAGACATTTTTGTATTTTGACTTGACCACCATGCTCACAAAAGCTGGACATGGCTTGACTGCTGAGTGATCCCAGCCAATACCACTGCAGAGATAAACACCCTCCTGGAGGAGCCAATTATGCCCTGGCATGCAGGAATCAGTGTTGTTAAACCAAATGAGGTTTTCTTTCCCTGAAGAAAGTTTTTAAAACTTCTCGTTCAGATTCTGACAATGGAATTCTTGCCTGCTCAAAGAAGCCTTCTGCACTGCCCACTGGGTCTAGGTTCTACAACATTCTGAAGTCTTAGCATTTGTGTCCCAGTACGCTAATTTACATCTGTCCTTTAAGTAAATGTTCTTTTGTCTTTTAATCTGTGGGTGCAGGCTGCCTAGCAAAAATTCTTACTCTTTGCAACAGAGTAAGAAGAAAAGAGAGGGAAGAAAGAGAAGGAGAAAGAGAGAGGAAAAGGAGCTTTTGGATTCCTTCCTCCAGCCCACAGCACCCTGCCCACCGCTAGCACCATCTATTATGGATAAAGCAAGATGGTGGAGCTCTAGTGCATCTGAAGGAGAGAAAGGGCCACAGAAATGGCTATTCTGCTGCTTCCTGGTCCTCAGGCTCCTCAGAGACCACAGTGCTAAAGCACTCGCTGCACTCAGGGATAAGGATAAACCTGCCACTGTATAACCTTCAAGTTAAAGTATCTGAAAAACTTCTAGGACTTTCTCATCACCTCTCCTCTTCCAGATAGCAAATTCCCAAATTACAAAAGCCAAGGTATTCTATACCAATCGCTTCCATCTATTTTTTAAGTAAACTTTACTATTTAAGTATAACACATGTAGAAAGCTATATAAATCAATGAATCTCATAGTGAGCACATCCATATAACTACCACTCAGATAAGGAAATGTTCTGCTTGCACTACTAGCACCCAGAGACCCCCACCACTCCCTGCCAGTCAAAACCCCCTCCTCTCCAAAGGTAAACTGCTATCTTGACTTAGAAAATTACAAATTAGTTTTCCCTATACTAGAACTTGATATATCAATGTGCATTATGTACTCTCCTGTGTCTAGATTCTTTCTTGCAACTATATAGCTGTGAGATTCATCCATGATGTTGCAGGGATATAACTATAGATTCATTTTCAGGGCTGTACAGTATTCTATTCTATGAATATTCTATAAGTATCAATTCCACTATTGATGAACATTGCATTGTTTCCATTTTTTTGCTATCACACAGACTGCTCTGTTTTGTATTATGTCTTTTGGGGCACATATATATACAAAGCTGTCGAGTTTTTATTTAGGTGTGGAATTGCTAGGTCACAGACCATGCATATGTTCAGCTTCATAACTGCCTAAGAGTTTTTAAAAGTGGGTATGTGGGTGTTCTTTTTGTTCCGCAGCTTTTCCAACCCTTAAGATTATCACGCTTTTACATTTTAACCATTCTGGTGGGTATGCAGTAGTATCACTATAGTTTTAATTTGCATTTCCCTGATGAATAAAGGTTACTGGTCATTTGGGTACCATCTTGAACGGAGTACCTATTCAAGTCTCTTCCCCATTTTTCTATTGGACTGTCATTTTCTTATTTAAGAAGCCTTTTATATATTTTGAATATGAGTCCTTTATTGAATATTTACACACACAAAGAGAGATAACACATAAATATCTTCTCCCATTTTGTGACTTGCCTTTTCACTCATAAGGGTATCTTTTGATGAACAGAAGATCTTAATTTTAATGTACTCAAAATGATCTTATTTATTCCTTTATGGCTAGTGTTTTTCTGTCCTGTATTGAAATCTTTGCCTTCTCAAAGTTGTAAATATATTTTCCTTTGTTATCTTCTAGGGGCTTTATTGTTTTACCTTTCACCTTTAAGTCAATGATTCATCTGGAATTGAGTTTTGTACATACTGCAACATAACGGTCAAGATGCATTTATTTCCATGTGGATATCCAACTGACCTAGTCCCATTTAGTGAAAGGACAAATCTTGTCCCATTGCATGTGTGTGGCTATGCTTTGGGACTCTATGCTGTTCCACTGGTCTATTTGTCTATCCTTGTGGGACTACTGTAACTTTAAAGCAGCCTTTGCTACTTATGAATCAACAAATTCCTCACAGGGAAAATCAACAGAGAATGCTGGGCTCACTTCAAATAATTTTCCCTTTTTTTAGGGTCTTGACCCTACAAGTTCTGGCTAGCTGTTTAAATATCTTCTTACATACTATTTAGAGTCTACTCAGCTTCTTCTAGTTGTTTTCAGAAGTAGGATTGGTCTACCATAAGCTAGTACTTTATAGCATAAAGCTGATGGGGGCTCTGTGCCCCTATGGGCATCAAACTGAAGTAGTCGAGGATGGTCTTGAGAAACAGGTAGGATTTAGTGAAGCCTGGGGAGAAGAGGTGAGATTAGGTGTGTGGCAACAGGGAGAGCAGTCTTGGTGACAGGAGTGCTTTACTTCCTGCTCTTAACTCCCCACCTTCTGTGGCCTTGGCAGTTTGTGCTCTGGAGAGAACAGTGTTGAGCTGAGCTAAGAACTGAAAGGTAATCTGGTGAGAAGTCCTCTGTCCCTGGGATCAAGTGCTTCATATCACCCAACCACAAGGAAACCCTGGGAATATGGGAAGGGGTGGGTAAAGGCATCCTGATGCCTGATGTGCCTGGGGCTATGACCCCCAAACTAGCAAAGGCCACAGCATTCCAGAAAATGTGCTGCATTTGGTGAGTAAAAGATGCTATTTGAAGCCTCTCCTCAAGATCTGCACTCTTGCCTTATGGATATTCCCATCTAGTGCAGTCTCAAAAACAAACAAACAAAAAAAAAACAAGTGTCTTCTTTGCCCTGGTGTTACGTGGAGGAATTTGATGGCATTCCCCGTTGCTGGCCTTTGAGTTCCCAACTTCCCCTGTCAGAGACTCCCAGCCCTGACATAACACACAGAGGAGGAGCAGAGGCAGCCGGGTGCCCCCTTTCTGAGTGGGCCAAGCCCTGGGCTAGACATTTCCTGAGTCGAAGCATGTCAGGCTCGCAGCCACCCTCTCTGGCAGGCATGATCATCCCCACCTTACAGATGCAGAAACTGAAGCTCAGGGAGATTGCAAGCGTGTCTGTGGGATTCAAAGGCCATTTTTGAGCTGTTATGCTGCATAGAACCGGCAGCCAAAAGGGCACCCATGAGGGTTAGCCTCCAGCCTGAGGGTTGGCAGGTGGCATGCCCAGCAGCCACTCCTGGCACTCAACAGACAGCAGTAACTGTCAGTGGAATGAATGAGTGAGTGAATTAATGCCAGATCTGTTAAGATGAGGATGACCCTATCAGGGAAATGGGGAGGAGAAGGTAGAGGGATGACAAAGCCAGCAAGCACAAAGCAGCCAGGAATGCAAGGAGCTAAGGTGGACAGCAGGTAGGGACAAGACTGGACAGAAAGGACACCACCAGGTCACTAGCAGCTAAGAATGCTTCATGCTTTATGAAGGGGCACGAGGTTCCAGGTGCAGGTGATGAGCAGCAGCAGAAGGAATGACTGGCTGGATCTTGCAGCTCCAACCCACTGTGCCCACCAATCCCCCATGGAACCTGCCAACCCCGGCACCCAAACCTGCTCTTTCTTTTGGGTCCACAGGCTCCAGGATTGCCCCAGCTCCCTACTGGTGTACCTGCTCCTGCCTTACCCCTTCACCCATCCCCACAACAGAAGGGGCCTTACCTGAGATTCAGCAGAAAAGAAAACAGACAACTTACTGCCCTTCTGGAGATCCCCAAGAATGTTCCTCCCCCATAACCCTCTCGAGAGGAGGTGACTGTTCTCTGGCCTGTTCTCCTGGCTCAGTGCACCATAGGGCCAAAAGGCCCACCTCCAGGCCTCCTGCTGCTCTTCCACTTTCTAGGGCTGTGCCATCCAGCTCTGCCATTCCTCCTCACTCCTGACCTCAAGACCTGGCAACTGCTCACAGTCATCCCTCTACTCCAATTTCTCCCACCATCACAGAAGACGCCACCCTTCCAACCCACCCTCCACCTCAGTGGCCTTGCTGTTCCTCAGCCAGAGAGGGTGGTGAGAGGAGTCACACTCACACTCCATCCCAGCTACCAACCACACAAATTCATACTCCAAACCCACCAAGAGATAGTGTCCTACAGCCAGGTGGCCCTGCCTCTGGCTATTGTCATAGGACAGCAAGGCTTCCCTGTCTCTCGGCATTCCAACAAAGGAGGCATCTGAGAACACAGGGCATCGCCTGCAGCCCCACGCCCTCCTCATGACTCACAGGACTCGGCAGAGTGAATGCAGGAAACAGAAAAGCAAGTCCTCTCCTCTGTAGATGGGAAGTGCCCCCCCTGCATATTCACCACTTGTTTCTCCAGCTGTTACAAATAGCACCACGCATGGAGGGCTCACAGCCCTGGTCACCGCTCCCAAGCACTGGGCAGTCCCCCAACCAGCCACCTGCAAGTCCCCCAAAGGAGTGTCTGCCACTCCCTCTCCCTCACATTCCCTGCACTTCACCCAGTGACTGGCATTTGGTGGGTACTCATTAATTGATTTAAACCCAGGAGAAAGCAACACTCTATATACTCCAAAAGCACAATACATATTACCGAAGATCAGCAGCAGTCCCATTTGCAGAAAGCTCCAAGCCAGGAGAGAAAAAACAGAAATCACTTTACAGCCCCATTATCCAGAAGTCATGCAAGCTGAACTGTGTCCTGAGAAGAAATGGGTCCCTCCCATCTCCCCATTCCTGTCAACCCCCATACACATTACAGAGAGGGGACCCCCATCTCATTATTTACCTGACCACCTTCCTATAGCCCACACATGGGAGCACTGGGCTCAGCAAGCCCACAAGAGCACAGATGGGCCCTGGCCTCATCCTAGACAGACTATGGATGACAACACATCCCACCATGCACCTGGGCAGACACAATCACTGTCACCAGAAGAACGATGCAGAACCACACTGTTGGAAACATTTCTGTGTTCTCATTAAGAATATCTGCAGGTAAGAAAGACTACTGGATTTCCTTATGAAGTGATGCAAAAAAAAAAAATCACAGGAAATCTCGAGAAGTGGAAGGAAGGAACACTGGAGGTGTGGCCCCATTTTCTCATTTTGCAGATGAGGAAACTGAGGCCGAGGGAGATGGCACTGGTTACCTCCCAACACAGCACATACCTTGCCAATTCATTTTATTTATCATCTCTCCCACTTGAACCTAAGCTCCCTGAAGTTCAGGATTTCTGCCTGTTTTCTTCACTGTTATTTCTCCAATGCTTAAAAGAATCCAGTGCTTAGCAGGTGCTCAATGAAAATGTGTTGAGTGAACAAAAAAATAAACACTACAGGTAATTACTCAGGTTCAGGTGCAATGCACTTTGAGGGTATCACACTGCTTCTTGACAGGTATTGATTCCAGAAAGATACACCAGGAACCCAGTCTTAAAAAGTGAAGCCCCTGCCAGGCTTTGGTATCAGGATGATGCTGTCCTCATAAAATGAGTTAGGGAGGATTCCCTCTTTTTCTATTGCTTGGAATAGTTTCAGAAGGAATGATACCAGCTCCTCTTTTTACTCTGGTAGAATTTGGCTGTGAATCCATCTGGTCCTAGACTTCTTTTTGTTGGTAGGCTATTAATTATTGCCTCAATTTCAGAGCCTGTTATTGGTCTATTCAGGGATTCAACTTCTTCCTGGTTTAGTCTTGGGAGGGTGTATGTGTCCAGGAATTTATCCATTTCTTATAGATTTTCTAGTTTATTTGCATAGAGGTGTTTATAGTATTCTCTGATGGTAGTTTGTATTTCTGTGGGATCGGTAGTGATATCCCCTTTATCATTTTTTATTGCATCCATTTGATTCTTCTCTCTTTTCTTCTTTATTAGTCTTACTAGCAGTCTGTCTATTTTGCTGATCTTTTCCAAAAACCAGCTCCTGGATTCATTGATTTTTTTAAAGGGTTTTTTGTGTCTCTATCTCCTTCAGTTCTGCTCTGATCTTAGTTCTTTCTTGCCTTCTGCTAGCTTTTGAATTTGTTTGCTCTTGCTTCTCTTATTCTATTGTGACATTAGGGTGTCAATTTTAGATCTTTCCTGCTTTCTCTTGTGGGCATTTAGTGCTATAAATTTCCCTCTACATACTGCTTTAAATGTGTCCCAGAGATTCTGGTATGTTATGTCTTTGTCCTCATTGGTTTCAAAGAACACCTTTATTTCTGCCTTCATTTCATTATTTACCCAGTTGTCATTCAGGAGTAGGTTGTTCAGTTCCATGTAGTTGTGTGGGTTTGAGTGAGTTTCTTAATCCTGAGTTCTAATTTGATTGCACTGTGGTCTGAGAGACAGTTTGTCATGATTTCTGTTCTTTTACATTTGCTGAGGAGTGTTTTACTTCCAATTATGTGGTCAATTTTAGAATAAGTGTGATGTGGTGCTGAAAAGAATGTATATTCTGTTGATTTGGGGTGGAGAGTCCTGTAGATGTCTATTAGGTCCGCTTGGCCCAGAGCTGAGTTCAAGTCCTGGATATAATTGCTAATTTTCTGTCTCATTGATCTGTCTAATATTGACAGTGGAGTGTTAAAGTCTCCCATTATTATTTTGTGAAAGTCTAAATCTCTTTGTAGGTCTCTAAGAACTTGCTTTATGAATCTGGGTGCTCCCATATTGGGTGCATATATATTTAGGATAGTTTGCTCTTCTTGTTGAATTGATCCCTTTATCATTATGTAATAGCCTTCTTTGTCTCTTTTGATCTTTGTTGGTTTAAAGTCTGTTTTATCAGAGACTAGGATTGCAATCCCTGCCCTTTATTTATTTATTTTTTGCTTTCCATTTGCTTGGTAGATCTTCTTCCTCCATCCCTTTATTTTGAGCCTATGTGTGTCTTTTCACGTGAGATGGGTCTCCTGAAATCAGCACACCAATGGGTCTTGACTCTTTATCCAATTTTAGGCCAATATCACTGATGAACATCGACACGAAAATCCTCAATAAAATACTGGCAAACCGAATCCAGCAGCAAATCAAAAAGCTTATCTGCCATGATCAAGTCAGTTTCATCCCTGGAATGCAAGGCTGGTTCAACATACACAAATCAATAAATGTAATCCATCACATAAACAGAACCAACAACAAAAACCACAGGATTATCTCAATAGATACAGAAAAGGCCTTCGACAAAATTCAACAGCCCTTCCTGCTAAAAACTCCCAGTAAACTAGGTATTAATGGAATGTATCTCAAAATAACAAGGGATATTTATGACAAACCCACAGCCAATATCATCCTGAATGGGCAAAAACTGGAAGCATTCCCTTTGAAAACTGGCACAAGACAAGGATGCCCTCTCTCACCACTCCTATTCAACATAGTATTGGAAGTTCTGGCCAGGGCAATCAGGCAAGAGAAAGAAAGAAAGGAATTTCAATTAGGAAAAGAGGAAGTCAAACTGTCTCTGCAGATGACATGATTGTATATTTAGAAAACCTCATCATCTCAGCCCAAAATCTCCTTAAGCTGATAAACAACTTCAGCAAAGTCTCAGGATACAAAATCAATGTGCAAAATTCACAAGCATTCCTATACACCAACAATAGACAAACAGAGAGCCAAATCATGTGTGAACTCCCATTCACAATTACTACAAAGAGAATACAATACCTAGGAATCCAACTTACAAGGGATGTGAAGGACCTCTTCAAGGAGGAGTACAAACCACTGCTCAATGAAATAAAAGAGTACACAAACAAATGGAAGAACATTCCATGCTCATGTATAGGAAGAATCAATATCCTGAAAATGGTTGTACTGCCCAAAGTAATTTATAGATTCAGTGCCATCCCCATCAAGCTACCAAGGACTTTCTTCACAGAATTGGGAAAAAAACTACTTTAAATTTCATACGGAACCAAAAAAAGAGCCTGCCTAGCCAAGACAATCCTAAGCAAAAAGAACAAAGCTGGAGGCATCACGCTACCTGACTTCAAACTATACTACAAGGCTATAGTAACCAAAACAGCATGGTACTGGTAACAAAACAGATACATAGACCAATGGAACAGAACAGAGGCCTCAGAAATAACACCACACATCTACAATCTGATCTTTGACAAACCTGACAAAAACAAGAAATGGGGAAAGGATTCTCTATTTAATAAATGGTGCTGGGAAAACTGGCTAGCCATATGTAGAAAGCTGAAACTGGATCCTTTCCTTATACCTTATACAAAAATTAACTCAAGATGGATTAAAGACTTAAATGTGAGGCCTAAAACCATAAAAACCCTAGAAGAAAACCTAGGCAATACCATTCAGGATATAGGTATGGGCAAAGACTTCATGACTAAAACATCAAAAGCAATGGCAGCAAAAGCCAAAATTGACAAATGGGATCTAATTAAACTAAAGAGCTTCTGCACAGCAAAAGAAACTATCAGCAAAGTGCGCAGGCAACCTACAGAATGGGAGAAAATTTTTGCAATCTATCCATCTGACAAAGGGCTAATATCCAGAATCTACAAAGAACTTAAACAAGATTTACAAGAAAAAAACAAACAACCCCATCAAAAAGTGGGCAAAGGATATGAACAGATAATTCTCAGAAGAAGACATTTATGCAGCTAACAGACATATGAAAAAATGCTCATCATCACTGGTCATTAGAAAAATGCAAATCAAAACCACAATGCAAATCATAACTCATGCCGGTTAGAATGGCAATCATTAAAAAGTCAGGAAACAACAGATGCTAGAGAGGATGTGGAGAAATAGGAACACTTTTACTCTGTTGCTGGGAGTGTAAATTAGTTCAACCATTGTGGAAGACAGTGTGGCAATTCCTCAAGGATCTAGAACCAGAAATACCATTTGACCCAGTGATCCCATTACTGGGTATATACGCAAAGGATTATAAATCATGCTACTATAAAGACACATGCACATGTATGTTTATTGTGGCACTATTCACAATAGCAAAGACTTGGAACCAACCCAAATGTCCATCAATGATAGACTAGATAAAGAAAATGTGGCACATATACACAATGGAATACTATGCAGCCATAAAAAAGGATGAGTTCATGTCCTTTGCAGGGACATGGATGAAGCTGGAAACCATCATTCTCAGCAAACTATCACAAGGACAGAAAACCAAACACTGCATGTTCTCACTCATAAGTGGGAGCTGAACAATGAGTACACATGGACACAGGGAGGGGAACATCACACACTGGGGCCTGTCAGGGGGTGGGGGGGCTGTGGGAGGGATAGCATTAGGAGAAATACCTAATGTAAATGATGAGTTGATGGGTGCAGCAAACCAACATGGCACATGTATACCTATGTAACAAACCTGCACATTGTGTACATGTACCCCAGAACTTAAAGTATAATATAAAGAAAAAAAAAATGAAGCCCACTCCTAAAAGGAACAGAGCTGCAGAACAGCAGGCGCTGGGGTGGGCTCTTACAGTTTGCCTTATCGGGTCCATCCTCAAGTTACAGATTACTCTGAGCCCTAAATAAACTGATCGGAAACTATTAAAACATTAATAACACCAAAGGCCCTTCAATCAATAATGACCAATCAAAATGACCAAGATATATTTTGGAATATATATAGACAGCTCAAAAGGACAAGAGGTGACCTCGCTATCCATCTGAAGGATTTTTAACCCCAGTGACTCATGCAGTAGAATTTGGGCAATGCCCTTTTTGCTGGTGAACAAATGCTGGTGAAATGTGGTAGACCCTCTAGAGGAGCTCCAGTTTTCTCCCCTACACACCCCAGGAGGCAGAAGCAAAGTACCATCCTGGGCATGCATGGGGCTAAACTTCTCCTTGTCCCCTCACAGATTTCCCCTGCTTTGGCAACCTGACAAATACTGCCTAGAATAATGAAATTTAAACTGTTTAGACTTTGCAGAACTACATATGTTAATTTAATGGAGCTGGTACGTTCTGCTTTAGGGACCAGGTGGGTCAAGGAACTTTTTTTTTTTTTTTTAATGAGAGCAATGGCTCTCCGAGAAAGTGGGGGAAGAAAAGAGGCTTAAAGATACCAGAGCCCTGAGACACAAAGAAATCTCAGGCCCGGGGCCACCCCTCCTTCTCCCCTCCCACTCCCCGAGGATTAGCTCTGGTCTTACTCATGGCTGTCTCAGCCACAGAACGGTGCGTGCAGTGGCAGCAGCGGGCAGAGAGCTGCCACTTCAGGGCCTAGCAAATCACAGCACTCATGAGGGCGCACCAAGCAGGAGTCACAGACACCAATCAGGTAACCAAAATTACATTTTCAAAAGTCGGGTCTGTGAGCAGACATAATGGGGTGTCTGCCTGAGTACTCGGCACTGCTGCGGTTCACTAGGACATCACAGATCTGGGGTTCTCTCCCCCAGTCTGGTGCAAGGCAGGCTGCCAGAGGAATTCACATGGTGGGCATGTGAGCACACAGGTTCTGGGCTTTGATCTAAGTGCTCCCTCATTGCTGCTGTGAGGCCAGGCCTTTAACCAAAGCACTGTTCACAAACTCTAATGTTACAAGCAATATTCAAAATCTCAAGATGTTCCAGAGCCCCCCAGGACCCCTTAACCCCCACATGCCCTCTGCAGGAGCCCCCCAGTTTCATCCAAAAGGGAACCTGATAAAAACTTCTGTACACTGGGTGGAATAAGAGAATCAAGAGTCTCGAGGTGAGGGTGTCATATCAGAGGAGAAAGACTTTGGTCACAGGGAGCAAATCTGGGATCCAGAGCTCTTGGGTGGCCAAGGAGGCAGGCTGAGGCCAGGAAAGGCCTGGAAATGAAGAGAGACTGAGGTCAATGCCCTAAACATCTCCATGTAAACTAGTTTCTAATGAAACTCACTAAACATAAGCCAGTCACAATTTCCTGCAAAAGCACAGTCCCCACATTATGCACAGGTATCTTTCAAAAGTTCAATATGAATCGACTATGTGGAACTCTGAGTGCATTTTTCATAGAAATAAAGTGACGCCTATTAGGAGAGTAGGCTAAGAGACCAGGCCAGCCTGACACCATCATGGCCTATCAGTTCCTGGAGACGAGGCCCATGCTTTATTCTTTTCTGATTTCCAAGTGCTCTGCAGAGAACTTGACTTAGAATCAGAACTCACAGAGTTCTGCTCTGTGAGTCAGTGAAAGACTTCCTCGGACGTCAAGCGTGATTGCACATTTAACTTCCTTGTGTGTTCCTCAGGAATGCAAGTGCTAACATCCTCGATTTTTAAAGGCACTTGGAGAACCACATAGATCTCCCCCACTTAGGCCTTGACCTAATGTACTCTAATATTCTAAGGAAAGTCAGGATCCCTAGACAAGGAGGCAGAATAGAAACAGAGCTGAAAGATGGACTCTGGTTTTTCATTTGAGGCAGGTCCCCAGGCTGCACACACTGAAAGTATAAGATGCCCTGATGAGGGGGCTCCTTGGAGGGCCATCTGGAGGCCTTGGCAACCTTAGGACCCTTACTTGCCCTCAGCAAAGAGAAGATAAAACTCATTCAAAAACCAGACATCTAATACTCTAGCCCCTGAACTTCTTAAATATCTGTTCCCCTCCCATTGTTCCTACCACCTCCTCCTCTAAAGCTCTATTCTCTGACGTGACAGAGAAAGCCACATGTACTCGGCTGCATTCCTCCATTACTGCTCACATCACCTCTGTGTGCAATGATCACAGCGCACCTTTCACACTCTAATTTCTCTAGTGCCACTTGCTGCTTTGCTTGTTTACACCATTTTGCTAATTGATAAAATGGCTGGTGATTTGTATTCCATGGGGATTGAGAAGTGATTCTCACACAGCTCTGTCACAGGCGTTGTCCCGGTGTAAAGTTGTGAAATGAGGGTTTTGAGCCAGGGTGACGTCAGAGCCCAGGATGATGAGGCCATGAGGCAGGGGACGCCAGTACTTTGCCTCACAATTCATCCACAACAGGGCTTTGGGAGGCATAAGAATTAAGAACAAACAAGATATCTAAATGAATGATCTTTTTTGTGGGCAGTGTTTTAAAAAGTGCTTACATTCTGAAGTTCAGAGACCCGAATAACAAATTCTTCTGACAGGCCAGGTGCAGTGGCTCATGCCTGCAGCCCCAGCTACTCAGGAGACTGAGGCTGGAGGATCACTTGAGCCTAGGAGGTCGAGGCTGCAGTGACCATGATCATGCCACCGCACTCCAGCCTGGGCAACAGAGTGCAACTCTGTCTCAAAAAAAAAAAAAAAAGACAAATTATTCGGACAAAGGATAACTTGCCAAATAAGAAACCTCCTGACTGCCCTGCTAAGGAGAGAGCCAGGTAATTATCTGCTGAATAAAGAATCTAAGTATTTATCACAGAAAAATGAAAACTTAGGTTCACACAAAATCTCTATGCAAATGTTTAGAGCAGCTTTATTCATAATCACCAAAAACCAGAAACAACCCAGGTGTCTTTCAGTGAGTGAATGGATGAACAAACTGTGGGATATCCATACCAGGGGAAACTGCTCTGCAATCAAAAGGCAGGAACTCCTGAAGCACCCAACAACTTGGATCTGAAGGGCACTGTGCAGAGTGAAGAAGCCAGTCTCAAAAGGCTACACACGAAATGATTCTATTCATATAGCATTCTGGAAAAAGCAAAACTACAGGGAAAGAAAACAGATCAGTGGCCTCTGAGAATGCACAACTACAAAAGGGTGGCCCAAGATAATTCTTTAGGTTCCTGGAATTGTTCTGTGTCCTGTTAGTGGTGGCAGTCACAAAAACTTATGCATATATGAAAACTCATAGGACTGTGCACCAAAAATAAAAGTGAATTTTACCAAATATGAAGGTTTTTTTTAAGTTCACAAATTCTTTGGCAATTCTTCCATAAAACAATGATATCTAATTCCCCCTTGCCCTTGAATGAGGGCCAGCCCTGGTGATTCACTTCTAACAAGTAGAGTACAGCCAGAGCATGTGGCTAGATAGGGAGAGCAGCACCCGCCTGGACCTCTCACTTTGGAGCCTGGAGCTGCCACATAAGAAGTCCACCTACCCTGAGGACACCATACTAGAGAGACCCTGGGGAGAGACCATTGACATATGAAGAGAGACACCCAAGGAGCTCCCAGCTATTGGCACTTCCCAGCCCAGGCACTGGCCATATGACTGAAGAAATCTGAGATGATACCAGGGCCGGCCATGATCCAGCTACACCCTCATGACAGACCCTGAGCCAGAACCACCCAAGGAACTGCCTTCAAATTCATGGCCCAAGGAAACTGTGAGAGATAATAAATATGATTGTTTGAAGCCACTACGTTTGGGGTGATTTATTCATAGCCATAGATAACTAATATAGGCACCCACATTTTCTGAGCAATCCCCATGTGACTGACACTTTCTCAAACATTAACTTATTTTCCATTCATTCAATAAATATTTATTGAGCACTTTCCATATGCCATGGATGACACATGGACCAGAGGGAGAAGCAGGTAGACTCCAAGAGGCAGGATAATCAACAGAACGTGATTCTGACAGAGCGGGGATTGCTGCTAGGGAGAGGTTCTCAGTTGGTTTGGGCAACTGGCTGCCAATGCTCCTCGCTGAGGCAGTATGGGTCTGTGGGAAGATGACAAGATCTGATCTAGATGCGGGGCAGGTTCAATGCCTGTTGGGACGTCCGGGAGGAGCTGTTCAAAGGGCAGCTGGGTATTTGGCCTCAGAGCCCAGAGAGAGCTGAGCCAGGGGTCAGCTCTAGAGGGTCATCAGAAAGCCCTCAAAGCCATCCAGGACAAAGAGGGTGACTGTGAGGAGGAGGTGTGGTCTTTGGACAGAAACCTGAGAAAGGCCAACATTCAAAAAGCCAGAGGGAGCAGAAGGATTGAGAAGGACTAGAGAGGGCAGGTGAATACCGCACCATCAAACAGAACGGCAAGCATTCCTCAAAGGCGACCATCAGAAACAGCAATTGCTGCTATGAGATTCTATAAGTCAAGAATGGAAAAGTGTCTACTAGATTTAAAGACAAGTACCTTAGCAAGAGTAGTTTTATTGCAGTAGTGACAGGAACTGGGAGGGTACAGGACAGGGGGAAGGTAAGACAGTGGGGCTTAGACAGGTCTGAGAGGCTTGAGGGTTGAAAGGCGGAAGAAGGACAGCTGGGCCCAGGGCCAGGGAAGAGGGACTTTCTGGACAAAAGAGGCTTTAGCCCACCTAAATGCTAATGGGAGGATCTCAGAGGGAAGGAGAGGGTGAAGACACAGTGGAAAAGGGCTGGCATTGCCAGAAGAAGGGGCGCACCTGTCCCCCCTCTCCCCATCAGCAAAGAGGGCACAGCAGGGCACGTGGGTGCAGGTGGAGGTTGAGGCAGGCAGGGGCCAGGGCTGCATCTGAGTGGTCTGCTTTGTCTTTGCAGTCAAAGGTGAGGATCCACGTTGGGAGTGGGGACACTGTGGTGGGGGTGCAGGTGTGGGATGGTAAGAGGAGATCTCATAGCACAGCTGCAGGGAAGGGACTACAATGCTGGGAAAGGAACATGGCTCACCATTGCACATGGCACCTGGGGCTGGAGGCCACGCATGCTCCTGTGACATACAAAAAATATGAGGACCTTGTGTTTGTCCACAACAGCCCATGAGGGAGGTGGTACTGTCTGAAGATTTCATTAGAAACACGGAGCTCAGGTCTGTCTGACATGGAGCCCAGCACCATTTTGCCAGCCCTTGGTGTCATTTATTTGTGTTACTCTGTGGACCAACAGAATCTGACATCAAGCAGACACCCAAGAACATCTGTGAAAGGGAGGAAGGAGAGAAAGCTCCCAGAAAGGGTCACATCGTAAGCCCTCACTGGCTAACACTTGATAATCAGCTCACCAGGAATTAGCAGTGGCTGGGACTATGAACAGCAGGGGTCCCCACCCTCCCTGCCCAGACACATCCTGAGGCTTGTCCCTGTCTCCTTTCCTCCTCCCATGCTATCTACACAGGTGGCCTTTCAGTGACTCCCCATCCATCCATCTCCTTTCTTCTTTGCCCCAATTCTCTTTCTGTCATCTTTTTTGTAATTATTTTCTTCCTGTCTGTCTTTCCTCTTCCTTTCCTTTTCTGTCATGTTTCTATTACATGAAATGAAAATAATTTTTTATTCAGTTTGTGGTCATTGACAACAGCCCCTGCTCCCCAGTCAACCCCATAATATTAGCTTAGCCCCGGGCCCACTGCTGCAGGCCACATCCCTCCAGGGGGCTATCTTCACCCACCCAGAGCCTTGGAGCCTGATCCTGACTCCCATATCCCGTGTCTCACCTGTACCAGGTGCCCTTTACCTCCCTTTCACCTACTGAAACCCCACCCTCCTTCTCCACGAGGCTTTCCAGGCCATGCAGTCCACGTGGATTTTTCCCAAGTTGACATTTCTTTTTTTTTTCTTTTTTTTTTTTTTTTTTTTTTTGAGATGGAGTCTCACTCTTGTTGCTCAGGCTGGAATGCAGTGGCACGATCTCGGTTCACTGCAACCTCCACCTCCCAGGTTCAAGCAATTCTCCTGCCTCAGCCTCCTGAGTAATTGGAATTACGGGCACCCACCACCATGCCCAGCTAATTTTTGTACTTTTTAGTAGAGATGGGGTTTCGCCATGTTGGCCAGGCTGGTCCCAAACTCCTGACCTCAGGTGATCCACCCACCTCAACCTCCCGAAGTGGTGGGATTACAGGTATAAGCCACTGCACCCGGCCCCAAGTTGACATTTCTATAGCCCCACAGGCCTATGTCACACTTTGACATGAGTCATATGCTGCCTTCAGTTGTTACTTCACTTTGCATTATGTTTATGCCTTACTGCCCCAGTCCATCATCATAATAAAGGATATCATTTTCACATTCCTGGGATCAGTAGCATTGATAGAAATAAAGCTTCCCACATAGCCAAGCTCTACTCCCCAGCCTGTGTAAAACTAAGCACCAACTTGTTCCATTTAATGTCATGTCAACTCAGCTTACATTTTTCTCTGACTCTGTTCACTCTGCACACTTCTTTGGGTGTCAACACACATCCTTCAGGCTTATCTCTGACAGATGGAGACAGGGAGCCGGGCGGAACAACAGAAGCCATGTGCTGAGTTCATTTTTTCACCCTGTGAGGGGTGGTTACAGTGCATTGGTCATGAACCAACTGATTTTCATTTTCTCACCTTTGAGATGGAGGCCCAAATGCCCCACTTGCCCTCTTTCAGGGTCCTGTGAGGATCAGCCAGGCTAACCTATGTCCCAGTGCCTGGTAAACTGCACAGACATGCTGTGGTTCTAGTACTGGCGTATTCTGTAATGAATCACTGTCCACAAAAATGCACTCAGTTCTGGGAACAAAAAACCACTCGTATCCTTGACTATTGTTCTGGACAGAACTGCCCAACAGCTCTCCTTTCCCTGCTCCCAGGCACATGGTGCTGCTGAGCTTGGATGGAGGAGCAGCAGGAAGACTGGATAACCTCTCCCACTTCCGGGCACTGGCAGCTCAGACGCTAGCTGCTCCCGGACTGCCGGTGTCTGGTGATTCACGGAAGCTGCGGTCAGGAGCCTGCCTGAGTCCTCCTGCAGCCTGAAGCTATGATCTGATATGGGAATGAGTAACAGATCCCTCCAAGGTGAGCGCCATCACCTGAAATAAGATCTCCTACCCAGAGCCTCCACGGTTGGCAAAAGGCAGAATCTCCGTGTTTGGCAAGAAGGGCAGTTGGACTCTGCAGCCACCACTCCTTTCTCCCCAGGTCTACCTTCCTCTTGGAATTTCCCATTAATCAGAGCTGCTGCAGCCACTGTGGCCACACTTGCCTCAGGGACCCTCCCCCTCACACAAGCTCACAACGCTCTTCCCCTCGGCTCAGCATGGGCAGGAACAGAAAACAAGGCTTAGGAACAGTACAGGTGAGAGCGCCCGGCTCACGAGCTGGTACTTCCCCATCGTGAACTGCAGGCCTTAAGTCTGGCCTGGTCTCCCTCCATAAGAGAAGACCCCAATACCCACCCCACCCACGAGAGCCTCCAGGCATGTCCACACCATCCAGGACAGCGTGCCTTCTCTTGCCAACATGAGGCTTCCTTGCAAGCTGTACTTTCCTGTTGGAGGATCTAGCAGGGACTCAGTAGGGAGGCCAGAAACAAGTTTTTGATACATTGAAGAGTTGGTTCTACCACACTCACCTACAGTGTGGGGGAGGAGTTATAACATCCACAAATCATGGCGACAGATTAGGGATCTGAAGGCTAAGGCTCCACCCTACAGACACTTTCCTATTGCTGCAATCATCATGTATATTAACATATATTGCACTTTTTCCATTTAACATTCTTGCAAATATTCAAAAAAATATTTGTTGGGGCTTACTATGTAACAGACCCTGTCCTAGGAACTCTGAAATGAAAGGTAAGTTAATGTGCTTCCTGCTACTGGGGCTTTACATCTGGTGGAGAGACGCAGCCACAGGATGAAGTGAGACCCACAGTGTCCTGGGTCCGAAGGTGCTCAGTGCACAGCCCGGGTGTGTCTGGGGGATGGCCAGGAAAGCCTAGAATGAGTTTTGTTCTTCAAAATGGGTAGAGACAATGGGATACATACACGTAATTTATTCACGGTTTTAACAATCATCTCTGAATCCCACCTGGTGGTATTCTGAGTTCAAGTGTCAGTCTTGGAGGTGATACCAGCTGCACAAAGAAAGGAAGAAGTCAGGTTGGAGCTGGGCTTCATAACTTGGCCTGGCTCTTCACCTGCCCCAAATGGATTTAGAGACCATCTTTCCAGCTACCTCCAATGCTTAAAATGAGGGTAACTGCTTCTATCCAAGATGAAATCTTTATCCTTCAACTCAGCAACTAAACATTGAGAATTCGTCTTAAGGAAGTAATCAAATATGAGAAAAAAGATTTATTTTTCTGCAAGTATGTATTATAGCACTATCTGTATTTTCCTTATTGGCAACTACCTAAAACTCCAATAGTTCAATCATTCATGCATTCATTTTACGAATATGTATTAAGTACCAAGCATGGACAAATTTAACATTCAAGAAGAAAGAGCACTTTCCCTCATGGAACCTGGGAACAATGGTTACATGGATCATGGTACATACATAGACTGGATTACCAAACTGTCATTAAAGATGATGTGCTCCAAGAATATTTAATGACTTGGGAAAGTATTCAGATATTATTATGAATAGATGTTAAAATTCTGGCAAGACACAAAAGTGTTAAGAGTGGTTCCCTTTGGGTGATGAGAAAAGTGATTTGTATTTCTTCAATGTGCTTTTCTGTAGTCTCCAAATGTATCCATGTGTTCATTCTGTGACAGGAACAGATGCTTTGTTGTATAAGGGAGAAATCCTTGTTTGTTAGTCTCTCCTTCCCTGAGTCTAGCTTTGTCAGTAGTAACCTCTCTCCAGCAAAGTCATCCTGAGTCCACCCACACACACAGTTTAAGTGGACAGCTGCATGGAACTACAGTGTGAAGATACTTTAGAGTACAAGACACATGCACATCAATAAACACATACTGATCTGAGTAATAAAAACAGTCCACATTACACAGCTTTCTCATGGGCATAAAACAGCTCTTTACTTCTGCCACCACAGGGGAAGGTAACAGGTGTGGCACTTCCAGCAGCCCCCGTAGACACTATCTGCAGGTTGTAGGTCACAGATCACTCCATGACCAAACCCTGGGGTCATGGTTCTTGTGGCTTATCCACCCTATTTCCATCCTCTTGGGCACAACCAATTAATTTTCAAGGGCCATGTCCATCCCCATCTGTGGAGATATGAGGACCATCTCTCCAAATACAAATTAGGGAAAAATGGACTTCTAAAAAATAAAGCTCAGGCCAGGCGCAGTGGCTCATGCCTGTAATCCCAGCACTTTGGGAGGCTGACGCGGGCAGATTATGAGGTCAGGAGTTCGAGACCACCCTGGCCAACATGGTGAAACCCCATCTCTACTAAAAATACAAAAATTAGCCAGGCATGGTGGCGCATGCCTGTAATCCCAGCTACTTGGGAGGCTGAGGCAGGGGAATTGCTTGAACCTGGAAAGTGGAGGTTGCAGTGAACCGAGACTGTGCCACTGCATGCCAGCCTGGGCGACAGAGCAAGACTCCGTCTCAGAAAAATTAAAAATAAAGCTCAAAAATGGGAAAGGCTACACTCCAAGGCTGGAGGGCAACTGGTCACTATGATACATGAAGAAGTCAGGAGGTGCTCCTAGCAGAGGCTTTACACAAGGGACTTCTGCAAGGAAATGGCTGGGATGAGCAGACTATTCTTCCTCCCTTCTAACTCTAAATCACGGTTATCCTCTCACTCAGTAAATATTTACTGTACACTCACTATGTGCCAGATGCTGTTCTAGGCTCTTGGGCTGCACCAGTAAACAAAACAGATTTAAAAAAAACAAAAACAAAACAAAAAACTCTGCCTTCATGGAGAAGTGGACCAACTACTCGAGGACTTTGGAGTTTGCCCTGAATGGCAAGAGGGCTAAGGGAGGTTTGGAGCAGAGGAGTGATATGACCTGACTCTTATTTTTTAAATGTCTCTTTCCTCTTTGGCTGGTCACACAAGTTGGTTGCCTAGCCTGTTTCTCTATGTTAAGATCACTGAATGGAACATATCTGGTTCTAACTTTTCCTCTCTTTCCATTAATGGCTATGTTCTAAGGCAAGCAGGAAGCCTCCACCCCACCAGACATCATCAAGACCTACTGTAAACTACAGTGAGTAAGACAGTGCAATGTCAGCACACAAACCCTTAGACAGACAATGGAGCCCAGAGCCCAGAAACACACTCGAGGCTGTGGGAGTGAGGCATCTCAGAGGGGCCACTGTAGACTGTGCTCCGAGCCCTCCACACTCTCCACCACTTGGACACTGCAAATGTCCTCTCTGTTGGCTGCTCTCCCAGGGGCTCCAGCGCCCATGCCCTTCCAGCTGCAAGCACATATGTCATGAAATCAGAGGACCACAGCCACTAAGACTCCCAGAAATAAGTTTCCTCCTTATTGTTCAGAAGGGTTAAAAGCTAGGTTTCTAGGGTGTAGCACCCTTAACAATATTTCATTTTGCTTTCATTTAATCACACTACAGACAGAGGAGGGGGACAGTATTCTATCAATGACTTGTCTCAACCCCAATGTCACCACATGCTCATTTTCATTGACTCTGGGAGGGTTGAAGAAGGTGACCTCAAATAATAAATAAAACCAAACAATTGTTAAAGTGATATAAAATGCAATTGGTATAAACTTCTTTAGTCAAAATTGTGGTCAGTGATTGGCTGCAGGCTGTGTGTGGCTCTGGTTTAGCCAGAGGGACCCTCCTCCTCGTTTTCTCCCCCAAGGACCACCCCACTACTCACAGTCTCCAGCCTGTCAGTGTCCAGCCATGCAAGCTGGTAGTGTTTGCCCATCAATTCATTTGCTATACACCCCAAGCCACTCTTTGGCTCTGATCAAGCAGTCAGAAGATGCCTTGGTTATCTTCTATTCTGAGAACTTAAAAAAATCTTGGGCTTGTCCCACACACTCTGGTTACAGCTCTGGCATTTCATTCTCTGCTATAAAAATCAGTGCATGATGAGGCATCTCAGCACCACAGAAGTTTCCTTCTTGGTTTTCTCTTCTTCAAGAATGTTAAAGATATTCAACGAGAAACTAATTTGTTTCATTTTTGCCAAGTCTAGGAATACCTTTCTATATTGAACTGCAAGTTGTTTAACATTTTCCCTTTTTTCAAGTTGATCAAAAATTTTAAGATTTTCTTTTCTAACATTAAACTCTAAACATTTTTCCTTGGAGTCTAACATTTTAATATCTAGATTACAAAACTAACTGGTGAAGAGGAGTTGGATGTTTCCAGTTTGTAAATAGATACAATGTAGATTCCATTTGTTACTATGTGTCTCTAAAAACAGAGAAACTTCTGGGTATATATTTTGCAGATTGGTGGTAATTTTTTTTCAAAAAATAATTGATCTTCCTCCCTCCTTAACAGTTAATTCATAAATAAGTTTATCTGCCCATAGAAAATCAATGTTGACTGTAATTATAAGGGTGCCAAGGTATACAACTTACATTTTCATGTACATTAAAGCATCACTGCCATTCACTGTAAACTGAGAACCTCTTCTGAGGCATACTGAAGGCGGATGCAGAGCTGGCTCACTGGGAACTAGACAACACCCCAGTGTGGCTATGCAGGCATGTCATGGGCATCAACAGCCTTAGGAAACTGAGTGCCTTTATATATTGGTATCACTTATTATAGCCTTAGCAACTTCACAGTTTAGTAATAAAAATTTAGGAGCATATACTGAAACCACAGGTATAATATCTCTACCTTAGCATTTCGCTTACTAAGCTAATAGTTTATGTAACTGACAATTGTTTACTTCATCATGGGAATTGATTGAGCCTAGAAAGACACCCTGAACATAAAAAGACAGATGCCCTACACTTGTTTTTCTAAGATTCTAAGGAGAACACAACAATCAGGGTGGGAATAAAAGTATCAATGGAGGTATGAAAAAAAAATCCACTGATGGTTAGCCATCTCAGCCATAGAAAACACACTCAGATCATACAGTAACACTTAATGAAAGAGCTCTGATCCCAAGGGGACTATTGGAATTGTAACCTAATTTTTTAGCTCTTTTATTAAAATATTTCAGTATATGCACAAGTATAGAAAGTAGTATCATGAGCCCTCCCCACATACCTATAATCCAACTTTAACTCACAGTCTATCCTGTTCCATCCATATATTGACTCACCTACTTGTCTCTTATCTGGAATTATTCTGAAGCAAATTCTAGACATCATATAATTTCAGTATGTATCTCTGAAAGCCATAAACTGTTACTTAAACCTAACCACAATACTATTATCACACTTTAAAGTTAATAATTTTAATATTAAATATCACTGCTCAAATGTTCAAGTGATCTCAAATATTTATTTTATAATGTATTTGAATCAGCATTCAATCACAGCCACATATTACCTTTGGTTGATGTATCTCTTTAATCTCTTTTCATCTAAGGTTTCCTTCCACCTTTTTCTTTCTTTTGCAATTTATTTGTTGGAGAAACTGTAATTTCTCACAATCTGGATTGCGCTGATTGGCAAAGCTTAACATTCACTGTAACTTAATTTTCCCCATTCTTTCTAACTTAGTTCAGAACAAAGCTCAGAAACAGTCCCCCAGCTCCCCCTTCACCCCCAAAAATATTCTGATTGTCTCTCTAATGGAGCAGATGCTGACAAACCCAAGACTCTGAAAATGGCCAGCAGAGGAGGACCCAGCTATGCCTCTAAGCCAGCCACAGGCAACAGCAGTGTCATTGAGAGATGAGGTGTGGAGGTTGCCTGGAGCAGGTGATTGCTGTCCTCTGAAGACAGAAAAGTTCCCAAGTGTTCAAAAGTATCATCGTCAGAGAGAGATAAAATATGGAGAGAAAAGGAGGGTGGGGGAGGGCTGTTCCTGAGTTGGCCTCAGCATGTTAATCCATTTTAAAGTCGACACTATTAAGAACTAACATTTCAGAGTCCAGAGCGGGAGGGCAATGGCAGTCCTGTTGTTTTCCAGAGGGACTCAGGTTGGAGTCCGAGGACAAAACGCATAGACACAGAGCATCAACCCTGGGAGGACTTGCCAGAGCACAACCACTTAAATCACAGCACTGTGACAGGCAGCCGCATGCAAAGGCAATGCAGTCAACCCTACCCCACCCTCATCTGCACAGAGAGCATGGGCTTTGCTGATTTTCTAATAATGGGACAGAGTTAACAATAGGATTTGGAGGAAAAAAAAAAGATGACCTTAAATCTTAGCTCCTTCACTTAAACGCAGTATAGCCTTAGGCAACCTGCTTAACCTCCTGTGCCTCAGTTTCCCCATCTGTTAATTGGGGATTCCTCATCTGCCTGCCTGCTAGAGTTGTTGTGAGGATAAATAAAGCTATACATGGAGACCTACAGTGCAGCCTCCAGCATAAGTTCATGACATAGCAGCCCCTTCCTTCCCAAAGATTGATGCCAGTCTATTCCAACCCAGATCCTTGCAAGAGGCCATGACAGCACCTGCTGGATGTCTGGCTAGGTTACCGATATGGTCTGTGGCCATGCATGAAACAAAGCCAACTGACCCATGAAGGGTTCAATCCCATGATCCTGATCTCAATAGCGAGGCTCCAACCAACTGAGCTAATTACAGTGGAGTCAGATTTGACTCTGCTTACATGGAGACACTCTTAGCTGTTCATACAACATTCTTAAAACAGTGTTGTCCTAAGATACTATGACACAACACACTTTCCAAGTTTACTAATGATCTCATCTTTTAAAAATCTTAATGTAATGTAGCAAACAGATGTGTCCCTTAAGAGGATTAAGGTGGAAATTCATTAGTGCAATAATACCAGTGGATTTGTGTTCTAAAACTAACACCAATCAATCAACTTAGTGCACATTCTATCTTAGCACTACTTAGCTTCGAGGGAAACACCAGAGAACTGAACAGCCAGGTCTTCTCCCTCAGGGAAGTTATCTGAGAACAGGGGAGACAGTGAGAACCCCCATGTACTGAGAGCCTGACCTAAATCACCTGTAATCCATGCTGTTCAGACTGCAGTGTGCACAAAAATCACCGGGGCATCTTGGTGAAACACATGTTCTGATTCAGCAGGTCGGGGGGGAGGGGCGGTGGCAGCACCTGAGTGTGCATTTCTAATACAGCCCAGGTGATACACAGCTCACATTTGGAGTAGCTAGATTCTATCCTCACTGCAATCAGCTGTTTACAGATGGGATAGCTGAGGCAGCGAGGCAACCACAAAGACAAGGGTAGTGAGAAAGGAATGAACACAGTACACTCAAGGCTAATCCAATGAGAGGATGCACGCTGAAATGTGGACAGGCTGCCTGGAAGGAGAACATTCAGGACACAAAAGTGGAGTCCTTAAGAGCTTAGACCTGCTGTCACATGCCAACTCGGAACTTCTCACTCATGTGACCAGGTGACTTCCTTCCAATCTTGGTCTCTCCTTCTATGAGCTGCGACAGTATCAGTACTTGGCCCTCGAATGGCCATGGGCTTGGTAAGCTGATGTCCCTCTAGGATGGTTCTCAGCTCAGGCAAATGCCTAGGACATGACAGCTATTATAACTCCACTCTGTCCAGCTCACTCCGGGCAACAAAACATTTCCTGAATTAAATCATTAAGTAATAATTGTCATTTTAACATGTACACTAAAAAAGTCACCACTGTTTTGTAAAAATATTCTACAGTTCCAGTGTTGGCTATCAAAGTGAAAAAAGAATCCTTAGATCATTAAATGCCAGTAGCACAAATCAATCCAAACACATTTTAAGCTTTAAAAGGACTATGATTCTATGAATGCTACTGCAGAGGTTTTTCTAAATTAGAACTCCTATAATTACCATTTTTCTTTTAAAATATTAAGCCAGAAATAAACATTTACTTTTGCAGCATTTCAAAACAAAAACTAAATGTCTTGCTTAGCCCAACCTAGAACATATAACCATCAAAATGAACATCTCCCCAATGAGAATATGGCACCTGATTTGAACTTTTTGTTAGAAAACTAATGTTTATTTAATCATATTCCCTAGAACTACTATAAGCAGATGAAGTTTTTTAAAATAATGTATCAGTTTAAGAAATAAAAAATGATAAAGCATAATAAGCACAATCTCTTATTTTTGCATAAGATGACAATTTTATTAAATGAACAACTTCAACTTCTAATGGAGTGAGCAGACGTGAACTAAGTTACTACATCATTAGGTTAAGAAAAGATGTCCACACTCAAGTTTCAGCCAGGAAAGGCCTGACAGGTTGTCCAGTTCAAAGGTTGCCAGCACAGGAGAATCCCTAGGAGAGCTTTAAAAATTAGGACCCTCTGAGGGGGCCTTCTCAGCGCTGCCTACACAGGTACATTTACTTTAAGAAGATTCACCCAACTGCACACTTATACCCTGTACACTTTTTTGTATATGTGACCACTTCAGTCAAAAGTTTACTCCCAGCCAGGCACGGTGGCTCACACCTGTAATCCCAGAACTTTGGGATGCCGAGGTGGGCAGATCACTTTGAGCTCAGGAGTTTAAGACCAGCCTGGGTAACATGGTGAAACCCCATGTCTACAAAAAATAAAAAAATTAGCAAGGTGTGGTGGTGCATGCCTATAGTCCCAGCAACACAGGAGGCTGAGGTGGGAGGGATCACCTGAGCCCAGGGAGGTCAAGGTTGCAGTGAGCCATGATCACACCACTGCACTCCAGCCTAGGTGACAAGAGTGAGACCCTGTCACAAAAAGGAAAAAGAAAAAAAAAAAGTTGACTCCCTCAGGGGCTTGAATGTGCAGGAGAGCTGAGAGCGTTCTGAGTGTCTGCCTGTCCCACGCTCATGTTTCTCCCCTCTTTGTACCACTGAGAATGCGCTCGCTGCACAGAACTCCACTTCTTGTCAATACCAGGCTCTGTGGGACCTGGAAGAAGCACGCCCTGTAGCCCAAAAAGCCTCACTGGTGGCAGGGTCCTGGGATGATAGCTCACCCAGGTCAACGGACCCCCCAATAGCTAATTCACAGCAGAGTTGATAACGATATGTTACCACTTCTGACTATGCACTCTGTGTCAGGCCAGGAATTCTGCCTCAAGGCTTTTAGTCATTTATAACATTCACCTGTCCCCAGGCCTAAAAGTGCTTGGCCCTTGAAGGTGACCGGGTGAACCCCTCCAGTTAATGGAAGAGAAGCCCGGGAGGCATGGCTTCTGTCCACAGCCATATACCTGGTTCCCAGAACAGAACAGCACCGACGCCCTGAGTCACACAGGGCTGGTTTGAATCTCAGTTCCCCACTTCTAGCACAAAAAGTGGGTCATTTAGTCACTCTCCCTCACGTTCCTCATCTCTAAAATAGGGACAATCAAAGCCCCTACTTTATGGAGCTGTGTAGTATGAAAGGAAACCATGCATTCAGAGCCTGGGTGGGGCATACACTACATGCCAAGTGCTTGAAACTCCAGCTGTTTCTATCAAGGTGAATCATCCAATTTTAAGATTCTCTGATGGAAATTAGTATCATCTTAACAATATGAATGTATACCCAGGCACATAAATGCCCTGACTTCTGCTTTACAGAACCCTCATCAATAAAGACCGTTGCTCACTCTGTTGTAGATGGGGAAAACAATGCCAGACATCTAAATATACTGCAGGGGTCTTCGGGCAAAAGATTCTGAGACTGAGGCTGGCTGGCCCCCAAAACAAAGGTCAAGGGTCTCTGTAGAACCACTTCTGGTTCTGTTCATTCCATAAGGGACACCTTAGAAAGTTCTGCAAGCCAGTGCAACTGCTCTGCTGGGGCTTCTAGTTGGGGGTGAGGAGGGGGGCACTGGAGGAGCATCAGGATTTTCTCCTACCAGACCAGGATCAAGACTGTGGGGCTGTTCCATGGAAACATGAAAACATACTGCAGCTCCCAACTTGAAAGGTCAACCCATGTATATAAGGTTTGAAATCCAAGGAAACCACTTCAAGGTCACAGGGCCACAATTTTGAGCCTTTGGTGGTTTCAACAAAAGATCACTGTAATCAGAGACCGTAGTGGCCTGAATAATCATGATGTAGAAGAAGCTCTTTGAAAACTTTTCACTGAATCAACTAATTGAGAAGAACCAAATAATTTACAAAAGTGATTCTGATCAGCTGAATCCAGAATACATCACTCTGGATGATGACGACCCTCTGTCTCCCAATCAAATGTGCTTTTGTGGCCAGAGAGGTTTCCACGACTGTATCCGTCCTGAACCAACCAGGAGAGAATGAGATGGAAATGCCCCATTCCTTATTCCTGAAAACGTTACTAATTAAGTAGAGGAGGAAAGCACTGATACATTAATAGAGAGGAAACTACCACTGCTAAAGTCCACCAGTTTCCTCACACAACCAACCTCCTCCTCTACTTGCAAAGCAGGTCAACATCATACAGAAATCCGAGGATTTTTTTTTTTAATCAATTTTGTTCTTTTGGGCATCAACGCTTATCTCTTCCAAATATGTGTCAATGTCGACCCTCAAGAAATAAATCATCTCCAAGCTTTGATATGAATCCTAGGCAGAAAACATACTGGGAAGGTAATTTTGCAAGCTGCATTCAATCTGTTTAAGTGAGAGTAAGGGTTTTCCTAGGTAACGAAATGATTAGCTTTCAATACCCACCTCTTTGCAACAAATGCTTTGCAAGAGGCCTATCCTCCTGCAAAAGGTTTTATTTAAATAAAAATAACAAATAAAAAAAAACAACCTCTCTAACGGGTAGACTGAGCAGCCATTCTTCCCAGGGGACACTCATTTCGGGCTGCCAAGCTGAGGCTTTGTGAGCGCGCCGCCCCTCCGCGCCCCCGCCCCTCCTCCCACAGCGACTGCTCCTCCGAGGTTCCCAAGGCCACCTGCTTCTCAGAAGAAAAGGGGGATACCCTGAGCGCTATCGCAGTGTGCGGCCGGCGTCCCCGGCGGCGCCCCCGGGGGAAGGAGGAGGCGGTGTCGCCGGGAAGCGTGCTTTGTCGCGAGGGTCGCGTGGCCGCCCGCAGCGGCCCCAGAGGCCTGAGGGAGGTTTTGTCCCGGCCGTCGCTCAGAGCTCTCCTCTCCAAGGGACCTGAGTCTCGCGGCGCTCCGCTCCTTCCCGCGCCCCGCTTGGTGCCCGCCCGAGTGCCGAGGCCGACTGCCCGCGTCCGAGCCCCACCCCGCCCACCCGGCCGAGCTAACGGCGCGGCTCGGGGGAGCCTTCTCCATCCCGCCTCGGACCGGCTCGGCACCTGCTCTGCCACGCCCGCCCCCGGCTCTAGCTGTTCCTTCCCGCCCGCCCCGGAGGGTCCTGCGCCAACCAGCGGGTGCCTCGAGCCCTTCTGTCTAACGGGGAGGGGGATTTGCCCTCGAGCGATGGTCCCTCCGGGCCGCGCCCAGCCCAGCCCAGGGGGCCCACGAAGCCCCGGGACCCACGCCGGCGCGCACCGCGGCAGGGGGCTGAGTCCAGGGGGCCCAGCCCACCCCGCCGGGTCGTACCTTGTGCGGCGCCCGCAGCAGCCTATGAACCCCCGCCAGCTGGGTGCCGAGCGCGAGGTCCTCGCGGAACGTGAACAGCGGCGGCCGGCTGGGCTCGGGGAAGTTGGTGCTGTTGAAAGGGTCCGTGTCGTCCAAGAACTGCACCCGGCAAGCCAGCGTGGCCATGATGCATCCCTGCCGCGGGGGCGCGGGCCCCGGGGTTAGCGGGGCCGCGGGCCGGGACGCCCGGGTAGCTGCGCGCAGGGGAGGCCGCAGCCGCAGCTCGCTGGCTCGCGGGCTCGCAGGCTCCGGCGCGCCGGGCTGCAGCCCGGGCTCCGGCCACGGGGGGCGGGGCGGGGGCGGGGCCGGCGGGCCCCCTCCTTCCCCTCTCCCTCCGGCTCCTCCCCTCCTCCGGGTCCTCTACCCCCAGCCGGGCTGCCCCAAACGACCGGACCGCAGCCGGGGAAGTGCAAAGGAGACGGCTCGCGCGGCATCCGCAGCCCTGCGCCAAAGGCCGGCGGCGGAGGCGGGGCGGGGAGGCCCGGCGGCCGGACTCTGCTGCACGTGCGCCCCGCGGCCCAGGGCCGAGCTGCACCCCTCGGAGCCTGGAGGACCGAGTTGGGGAGTTGGGGGGTTGGGGGACGGGGAAACAGGCGGCCTTCTGACTTCTTCCCCACCCGGAGAAGGCTTAAGCCTTTCCAGATGAAGGCGGCGGCGGCCGGCTTCTGCTGCCCAGATTTGGAATACCCCGGCAGGGCACCAGGAGGCCAGGGAGCCGGCTTCGGCAGCAAGAGGGGTGGTGGCAGTGACCGGGAGCCCCACCTAAGGGTACGGGGAGGTTTCCCTTAGGGACAAAGAAGCTAAGAAAGAGGAGGGTGCGCCAGGGAACCCAGGCCGCTCTTAGGGCACAAGCCTAGAGTCGAGAGGCGTGGGGGCTGCGAGGCTTCGCTGCGGGACTCCAGCGCCGGGCCTGGACCCAGGGGCTCCCGGCGGATGCTGGTTAAACCTCTGCATCACCACGGCCTCTCCCCAGTTAGGCCGCCGAAAGCCCTAATTGGACCTTGTGGGGCCGCGGGAGCTTGGGGAGGTGGGAGCCCTTCTGGCAAGGTTCCCGAATTGCAGAGAGCCGGGGATGCCCTGGTAACCGAGGAACTGGGAAGGAAGGTTTGCGTCCTGCCCGCCCCTGCCAGGCGGGAGCGGCAAGACTCGGCGCTGCCTCCCACCGCTCTCCTCGCTGCTCACGGGCGACCCCCTTCGTTTTCAAGAAAAATTCACGGTTCTGCCTATTCCCAGGCCACAGCCAAGTTCCTGGTTCCTCCCCCCTCATATAGATCGCCCTCATAACACCCAGTCTCTCTTAACATCCGAGTGTTTTCAAGGCGACTCTATAACGCGTCTATCTCCCTTTCCTCTGGTTTCAAGGGAAAAGAAACCCTTATCCCTATTTAGCAGCCTCACCCACATCTTTAACCTCTCCCTCTCCGTGATCTCCTTCCCTGCCACACATACACACTTATGCCTGATCTTAAAATAATAATTCCACGACACTTCCGCTCCTTCCAGACGAACTTCTAGCTCTACTTTCTTTGTTATTTAACTCTTTGAATGAATCCTCTAGACTAGCCGTCCCCAATCTTTTTGGCACCAGGGACCGGTTTTGTGGAAGACGATTTTTCCACGGACAGTGGCGGGGTGGGGTTGGGGGGCGTTTGGGGGAGGAAGGGCAGATGGTTTCAGAATGAAACTGTTCCACCTCAGATCATCAAGAATTAGATTCTCATAGGAGCGCGCTACCTAGATCCCTCGCATGCGCAGTTCAGAATAGGGCGCTCTCTGGCATGAGAATCTAATGCCTCCGCTGATCTGACAGGAGACGGAGCTCAGGCGGTAATGCTCGCTCACTGGCCGCTCACCTGCTGTGTGGCCCGGTTCCTAACAGGCTACGGACCAGTACCGGTCTGCGGCCGCGGGGTTAGGGACCCCTGATCTAGACTGGATCTCCACCAACTTCCGCATCTCCTCACAGCCAGAATACTAAACGCACGAATTCTTCCCCTCTGAGATGGGCCGCCTGCACTTCCACCTTCACGTCCACCTCCCTCCTCACTGAGAGAGCCCTCCAGTCCTGGCCACCTCATTTCCTATCACTTTTCCAACCCGGATCCCAGCCCATCCTCTCAGGGGCCTCCTCTCCACACCCCTCCTTCAGTCCCACCTGTCCTTTGGGTACCTGGCTTGCTTCTGCCCCATCTACCAAGTGCCTGCTGCTAGTGGGACCACTCAGTGCCCCACTTCCACCCCAAAGCCCCTCAGCCTCTTACTCCACTGATGCTGCTGCAAGCTTCTGCCCCTTTCCTCGACTCAGAAATTAGTCAATAAGGTAAATAATTTCTCCAGAATGACTTCTAGCACCCTCTCCTCTTCATCTTTCATCTTATTTTCCATCTCCTCTCCATCTTCCATCTCCCACTTCTCAGAAGGTGACCAAAGTCATACTTTTCCTCCCACCTGGACCCTGGGTCCCTTTCATCCCACTTGCTCTTGCCTGGGGCTCTATCACTGATCCACCCACTTCCACCTTCCTCCCCTGGCCCCTTACCCAGAGAACCAGGGCCTGCTTCCTGATGTGCAACTCTTGAAGCCACACAGGGCTCTGCACTTTAAAGGGTCCCAAATTGGTTTAATGTTTAGCTGTTGTTGTCTTGAATTTTTTAAATACTTTTTTAAGGAGTCCCGGCATTTTAGTTGTGCACTGGGCCCCATAAGTTATGTACTCAATCCTAATGAGAATAAATACTCAAGTGTTTTCCATCTTAAAAGCTGCATCTTTATGAAGCCCACTTCTCACTCTAGCTCCCTGGCTTATCTCATCATCACTTCCTAACCAGCTTCTGAGAGAGAGCCATATTCATTTCTCAGCATCCTCATCACCTTTTCTCCATACCCCATGACATCTGGAAGGAAACCCCTTCCTGCCATTCTAAGATCATCAATGCCAGCCTAATTTTCTTACCTGGAGGACACCTTGGCCCTGCTACCCACTTTCTTGGCAGCATCTGTCACCATGGCACCATGGAAGATTCTTTTCTCAGACTCTTAACCCCTCAGCTCAATAGCTCTACCCACTGTAGGTTCTCCTCCTCCTTTGACAGCTCCTTCTCAAGTCTTTCTGGGCTTCATCCTCCTCTTGGTCCTGTTCACATTTCCTCTAAATTTTCCTGGCTTCAACCGTCCTCAACCTGCATGCATCCAACTCTATACTCACAGAGGAGTCCCTCTCCTCCCTTCTAGGCTCTGATTTTCACTGGGTAACTAAACATCCCTATCCTGGTTACCACATCATACTCAATTACACATTCAACCCAACACCCCAACCTGGCTGCCCATCCAGAAACTCTTCCACAAGGTTGCCATCTGCCAGACTGCTTTACCTGCCTGTCTGCTGATTCCAATGCTCTCCAAGCCCTTGGAGCATAGAACACCAGAGCTATGGTTACTGTTAATTTATTGTCTGTGTTGTCACTAAAGAAAAAGCTCCTCTGGGCAACAACCATGCCATATTCAACTCTACGCCTACCACAGAGAAGACACACAATAAATGTCTAATGAATGTATCAACATCAAAGTCATCTTTGACTCCTGCATCTTGCGTTGGTCACTATGACTTGTTACTGAATCAGCCTCTAAAATATTTCTCAATTCTTCCCTTCTCTCTAGCCCTCACTTTCTATGCTAGTCTTCTAATGACTTCCCCAGACTTGCATCCTGCATTTGGTCTTCCACTGGCTTCCCCAGAGCCAGTGATCATTCTAAGATGTGTGTTTGACATATTACACCACAGGGTAAAATCCTTACATTCCAAACCCCTTAGCACAACTCACAAAGCCCTCTAAGACCTGCCTCAGTCTACCACTCCAGGCGTATGGTTGGTCATTCCCAGCTTCACAGCCTGCTTTCAAGCCATGCCAAACTTATTACTCTTTCCCAGACATGCTGACCTTTCTCATGGTGAGCATCTAAACCTAGAATGCTCTTGCCTATCTAGTCAGTCAGCTGAACCCACTTATCCTTCAATTCTCATTTCTAATGTCAACTCTTCTGGAGAGACATCTCCAGCTCTACCCCAAACAAGGATTGTCTGTCTTTCTTCTGTGGTCTCAAATTACATATGCCCTTACTGTAGCACTTTTCATGTTACATTGTAAATGTATGCTTGTATATGCCTACTCCACTAACTACAAGATTTTCAGGATTGGAATTTGCCTTATTAAATTTTAATCTGAAAACTTCAGTGACTGGCACCTAAAATGAAACCTTCAGACTTTTTAATTATATAGGCTATCCTTAATTCTTTTAAGGATTTTTGCCTTGGCAAAAATTTACTAATTACTAATATTTTTTCCTCTAACAGCCAATTTTTTTCTCAGCCTAATTTTTAAATTATTTCTTTTTAGTAATGTAATGATTTTTCTTAATTTAAAAGGCCAAGAGTAATAAAAAGTTATAACAAGATATCAGAAACAGACATCTGACCCTAGTTTACAACACCCCCTCTTAACATACACACTTTCCAGAGCCACTCGTTTCTAAATAATGTGAGTACACTGCTGTACTTTGAGCTATCAATTTTAGATAATACACTGACCTTCTGTCATGCGGAGGGTTTTAGCTTCTTTATAGTCCATTTCCTTTTCCAATATTGTTCTGTCACAATGTTAGTCAAATTCTTATGCAGTGATTTTAAAATTTATGATGTTAATATTGTTCCTGTCTGTGCCAAGTTGTGTACAGGATTACATGCCCTTTCTTGTACAACTTTTTGTTTTTCCTCAAGTTAATGTTTGCCTCAATTTTTTTCATTTGATTATTATTTTTTCTTGAACAGCTGGCTAAATCATCTCATATCCTGCAACAGTCCTACAAATGCCTCTCTCAATATTGTCAAATAAGCTTTCAGTTCTATTCCATCCTCCTGCTCCAATTTGAAATGTGGCTCCCTCAGCCCTATCCTCCTGGATATTTTCTTGACTTTTCTCTTCTGCAGGTGCCCCTGGTTCCCAGCTCACTTATCTTATTATTTCTTAGTTTACACTCGCATTTTTTGTTAGTACATACTACAGTAGCTTTCTGAGAAAGGATAAAGTTTTGAAAAATTTTATTTCTCAAACAATCTTAAATCATTGTCCTAGCACTTGTCTTGGTGTGGCAGTTTTGTTGGCAAAGATGGCTACAATAATTCCTCCCACCCCTTGTATTCCCGCCATTTTCCAATATGAGTTTGCCACTTCTCCTGTCACAAAGTGAAGTCTATCTCTCCACTCCTTGAGTTCGGGAGGCTTTGTGACTTGCTTTGACCAATAGAATATGGTGGAAGTGGCATTGTGTGACTTCTGAAACTAGGCCTCAAGAGACATTACGGCATCTCCTTTCACACTCTTGGAATACTGGCCTGGGACTACCATGTGAAGAGGCCAGATCTAGCCTAGGAAACCTGGTAAAGAAATTGCTACTGAAGACTGGAAAAAAAATGGTTACCTGAGTTATGCAGCAATTAAACAATTGACAAGACAATTGACTAGAGTAATTTGGAAGATAGAAAATGTAACTAATGAGTTTATAAACTTGGCTAAGGAGATCTTTAGTCAGTATGTTGGAAGTATCTGTTGGGTACTTGTAGCTGCATATTACAATGAATTCTGTTTGCAAGCAGAGTGAGTAGTTACAATTTGCTGGGTTATAAAATAAACAATTTCTCATCCCCAGTTTCTCCAGTTAGTAAAAGACCTTCACAGTAAGAAATAATCTTGGTAAAGATCAGTTTAAAAATGTGGTTGTAGGCCAGACGCAGTGGCTCACACCTGTAATTCCCAGTGTGGGGAATCCCCAGTGTGGGAAATTCAACCACATTTTTGAGGCAGGAGGATTGCTTGAGCCCAGGAGTTCAAGGTTGTAGTGGGCTATGATCATACCACTGCACTCCAGCCTGAGAGACAGAGCAAGACCCCATAGCTATGAAAAAAAAATGTTGAAATTCAGTTGTAAGACACTTTGTTACAGTCTCAGAGAGATTTAAGGTAGTGCCTAGCAGATCTTCTCATTTATACAAAAGAGTTTCTAAGAATCTTAAGGGTGTTGTTCCACAGCAGCATGACATGCCCAGAGGAGGAAGAATTATGTGTATAGTGTTTGGCACATGGAGTAAACCCTAGTAAGACTGATAGAAAATCCACAACATTTTTCAGATAGTTGTATTTATGAAAGCACTGTCAGCTTAGGCTAAAAGGGACTGAGATTGTTCAAAATAAAAAGAAACTTATGGAACTCCAACCTGAAATGGATAAGAAGCAGACAAACATAAAGAAGAATGAAATCATGTCCTTTGCAGCAACTTGGATTGAGCTAGAGGCCATTATCCTAAGTGAAATAACCCAGAAAAAGAAAATCAGATACCACATATTCTCACTTGTGAGAGCTAAACAGTGGGCACTCATGGACATAAAGATGGAAATAATAGGCACTAGGGACTCTAAAAGGGGAAGAGGAAGGAGGCAAAGGTTGAAAAGCTACCTATTTTGTTTACTGAATACCATCTCAATACTGTATTCACTGTTTGGGTGATGGTTTCACTAGAATCCCAAACTTCAACATTATGCAATATACCCACATAACAAAACTGTACCTGAATTAATAATAAAATAAAACTAAAGGCCAGGCGTGGTGGCTTACGCCTGTAATCCCAGCACTTTGGGAGGCTGAGGCGGGTGGATCACCAGGTCAGGAGATCAAGACCATCCTGGCTAACACGGTGAAACCCCGTCTCTACTAAAAATACAAAAAATTAGCCGGGCGTGGTGGCAGACGCCTGTAGTCCCAGCTACTAGGGAGGCTGAGGCAGGAGAATGGCGTGAACCCAGGAGGCGGAGCTTGCAGTCAGCCGAGATCATGCCACTGCACTCCAGCCTGGGCAACAGAACGAGACTCCGTCTCAAAAAAAAAAAAAACAAAAAAAAAACTAAAATTAATTAAAAAAAAAAACTAAAGTAAGAAAGTTTCTCTGCTGCAAACACGGCAGCCATTTCCTTTGGAAAAGGAAGGTTCTATCAGAGCATGGGAATTAAGGATCGTGGAGAACGAAAAACTTGGAAACCATCCCAGGAAGCAGAACTGGGCCATAGTCTCCTGGAGTAGGAGAAACTGGCAACATGTGTCTGGCTGGAGTTCAGCATTGCTATGAATCAATGACTGTTGTGTGTCTTCCAATCTGTCTATTTTTTATTTTATTATTATTATTATTATTGAGATGGGTCTCACTCTGTCACCCAGGCTGGAGTGCAGTGGCGTGATCTTGGCTCACAGCAACCTTCACCTCCTGGAGATTCTCGTGCCTCAGCCTCCCAAGTAGTTGGGATTACAAGTGCACACCACTTCACCTATCTAATTTTTGTGTTTTTAGTAGAGGCAGGGTTTCACCAGTTGGCCAGGCTGGTCTCTAACTCCTGGGCTCAAACAACCCACCCACCTCAGCCTCCCAAAGTGCTAGAATTACAGGTGTAAGCCACCACACCTGGCCCCAGTCTGTCTATTTTTAAATGTGAGTGCCTCTTGAAGTTATTCTGTCCCAATTTCACCATTGCATATTGAGTGTGAAAGGGCTATACACTTTGTCTTTTAAGGTAACAGGTCTCTGCATCAGAGCAGTTGTACCCGAGGAGAAAGTCCTCATCTGCATGCAGATTCAAATAATGGTTTCCTCACCACTTTCCCAGCCTCTGCCCCCTGCCCAGTCCTAAAACCACTGCCACACAATTTAGGGGTTTGTTATGGTAGCACTCTACTTCTAGGTACCAATTCCTGTTTTATTTAGTCTTTGTTGTATCAGAAACCACCCCAAAATGTAGTAGCTTAAAATAACAACCATTTTATTTTCTTTTGATTCTGTGGATCAGCAATTTGATCTGGTCTCACCTGAGATCGCTCATGTAGTTGCAGTCATCTAGAAGCTTGACTGGGACTGGTGGGACTAAAATAGCCTCCTTCCATGCCTGGTAATGTATGCTGGCTGTCAGCTGGCTGGTCTAGATGGGGGCTTCAGTTAGAATGGTTCATCTCTCCTCCTTGGGTTTCTCATCTAATAGGCTAGACCTGGCTTCTTTACACTGGTAGACTTAGGATAGCATTCTAAGAGGTCAAGAGTGGAAGCTGCAAGATCTCTTGAGCCCTGGGCTTAGAAATTATGCTGTATCAGTTTTGCTACTCTTTTTTTTTTTTTTTTTTTTTTGGTTGAAGTAAGTCAAGACCAGCTTAGTTTCAAGAAGTGGGGAAATAGATTCCACTCCCTGATGGGAGAAGTGAAATCACATTGCAAAGAGGTACACATACCCAGATATGAAGAAATGTTGTAGTCATCTCTGAAACAATATAACACATATGTTATATAATTCTAGGTTAAAATGATTTTTACTCAGAATTTTGAGGCATTGCTTCATTGTCTTCTAATTTTTCTTGTTGCTTGAGACTATTTGTGCTGTGGTATAGCTGGCCCTCTGTGTCTGTGGGCTCTGCATCCATGGAGTCAACCTACACAGATTGGAAATATTCAAAAAAAGAATGAATGCTTGCATCTATACTAAACATGTACAGACTTTTTTTTCTTTGTCATTATTTCCTAAACAACACACCAGCTATTTACATAACATTTACATGGTATTAGATATTATAAGTAATCTACAGATGATTTAAAGTATACAGGAGGATGTGCATAGGTTATGTTAAATACTACACAATTTTACGTGAAGGACTTGAGTACCCATGGATTTTGGTATCCAATGGAGGTCCTGGAACCAAACAACCATGAATATCAAGGGGCAACTGTATAGGTAACTCTACATTGTATAGGTAACCTTTTTTCCCCTCTCTCTTTGGAAGCTTTTTGAACCTTCTCATTATTCCCAATATACTGAAATTCCATGATGAGGTGCCCTGGTGGGGATTCTTTTTCATTCATCCTGTTGTCATTTTGTGGATATTATTTAATCCAGAGATCCTGCTCTTTGATGCAGAAATGTTCTTATATCCTGTTTTTGATCATTTCCTCTCCACAGTGTTCTCTGCTTGCTCTTCCTAGAACTCCTATTATTCAGATGTTGGATCACTAAGCAGGTTCTCTAATTTTCTTAACTTTTCTGTCCTGTTCGTCTCTCTGATTATTTTCTTCTACTTTTTGGGAAATTTCCTAAACTGTATTTCCTTTCCTTCTACTGAATGTTGTATTGCAGCATTCATGTTTTTACTTTTCAAGAATTCTGTCTTGTTCTGTGATTTTTCTTTTTAAAATATCTTGTTCTTATTTCCAGGATTTCCCTGATATTATTAACCACATTTTCTTTAAAGTTTTCTTCTTTTTGCTGCACTGTTTCTGTACACTTTGGGTTCTTCCTTTCTTCTTTTTCTTTCAGTTTTTTTCTTTTATAGTAGACACTTTCCTCAAATGGCATGATCCTTGGCTGTTCATCACATTGAAAGCCAATTGGGAGGCTGGGCAATGTGGCCCACGTCTGTAATCCCAGCACTTTGGGAGGCCGAGGCAGGCGGATTACTTGAGGTCAGGAGTTTGAGGCCAGCCTGACCAATGTGGTGAAACCCTGTCTCTACTAAAACTACGAAAAATAGCTGGGTGTGGTGGCAGGCACCTGTAATCCCAGCTACTTGAGAGGCTGGGGCAGGAAAATCGCTTGAACCTGGGAGGCAGAGGTTGCAGTGAGCCAGGATTGCACCACTGCACTCCAGCCTGGGCAACAGAGCGAGACTCTGCCTCAAAAAAAAAAGAAAAAGAAAAAGAAAAAGAAAAAAGAAAAGAAAGAAAGAAAGCTGATTGGAAGCTCTAGGGTATAATAGAAGCACTTTGCCTGATGGACTCCATTGCAGACCAAACCAGTGGACAAATGGCTTATTTCTTGACTATCTTTAGGTCTTTCCTCTGGGGTAGTTTACTTTCTCCAGAAAAATTTTAACAATACTGCCCTTTGCCCAGAAGAAGAGAGGCCCCTGCCTTGGGCTCCATGCTTTAGAGGGCCTCACCCTGGCCCTGCTCCTGCCATCCTTCCCTATAGGGCAAGTCCACAGGACCAAGATGTTATGCCCACCTGGAACCCAAGCTGCTCTCTAGACTATTCTCCAGGCACCAGAACCTCAGATGCCCACATGGCTCTGAACATGTCCCCAAGGCCTGTATGTGTGTGTCTTTTTCAGAGCATCTGTAGGGGTGCACCCCTAAGCCTGAAAAGGGGCTAAATGGCAGCTGATTGCAGGGGAAGGTATGGACAGAGTTTGAATGTATAGTCTCCAGTGTCTACACATCTGGGGTTCACGGCTCAAGGGTGAGAAGAAAATGGCTGTAGGCTATGGCTGGCAACCAGGAGCTGGACCAGCTCTTCCCATGCCATCGTGCTCCTATGCAGAGTGCCAAGGATTTTGTCAGAGTAGGAGGCTAGCACATATTTTACTTAATATTTCTTATGTTTAATTTATGAATGTTAAATATTTAGACATATGACATATGGGTATCCATTTGAACTTTTGTCCTGGGCCCCACTGATGCTGGGAGTGAGCCTGCATCTTTCAGCCTCCCAGCCTCACTAGAACTGGGTGGGGAAAGATGCAGGGTCACTCTGTCCACTCCTCAGTTCCCGTTACTCTCCCCGCATTCTTGTCATCAGGCACACTTCTACCTTCTCTAAATCCTGAAGCCACTCTGGTTCATTCTCCCTAGAGGCTGTACATGCTGCCTCCTTGGTCCTATGAAGGTGCCACGAACACAACAAGCTACACCAGGGAAGAACTGGAGTGTATGTTCCTTATGATACACTTGAAAGCCCAACTGCAGGGAACCTGAACACATGGATCTGCATGCTAGTGAAACACTGCACGCTTTATATTGCACATTTCTAGTGGAAAATACTATGACTGTACCTGGCAATATTTTCATAAATATTATCCTGGAATTCCATTCATATTCTTAGAAAATAATTTAGCAGGAGCAAAAAAAATGAATAATAGCCATGTTCAAAAACAAGGTTTATTGCAGTATTAATTATAAAATTAAAAACTGGAAATTTATATGTCTATCAATATGAGGTATATTTGTATTACTTATAATACATGAATACAACCATGCATTATTTAAATGTACTTATGAAGACCATGTTGAAATACACAAAATCTTTAGAGTAAAACAGAATACAAATAGTGTACGTTGACTTTAGCCACTGGAAAGCAATTGTATGGGGGTAGAAGGGTCTTGAGTGTCCAATTTTCGATTATTTTTTCTAAGGTAACTTCACCTTTTCTGGTTAAAAAGTTTTAGCTAGTTATCTATTTAGCTTAAAAAAAAAAAAGTAAGGCTATTTTACCAAACTGTGGATAAATGTGACATAATATTTGCTGTGTCCCAGGAGGAAATGAGAGAATAATATTTTTTTTTTCTTTGAGGAGTTTTGCTCTTGTCACCCAGGCTGGAGTGCAGTGGCGTGATCTCGGCTCACTGCAACCTCCACCTCCCAGGTTCAAGCAATTCTCCTGCCTGAGCCTCCCGAGTAGCTGGGATTACAGGCACCCACCACCATGCTCAGCTAATTTTTGTATTTTTAGTAGAGACAGGATTTCACCATGTTGCTCAGGCTGGTCTTAAACTCTCGACCTCAGGTGAACCACCCTCCTTGGCCTCCCAAAGTGCTGGGATTACAGGTGTGAGCCACTGTGCCCGGCCGAGGATAATAATTTTTGATAACCAGACATGCTTCCTGCAACAGAGAGCTTCAGCACCCAGGTGGAAAGGAAATCCCCAGGTCTCAATGAATGGAGGACTCTGTCCTGACTGCAGCAAATAGTGTCTCCGAGTGATGTCAAAACAATTTGTTTCCACCCATAAGTTGAAGAGGAAAGACCAGGACAGGTCTTCATGGGACCGTTTAGAAAGTTAACAAAAAGTGCTTCACTCTGTAAACTGCAAAAAGCACTGTAAAAGTAACCCTGGAGAGGTTGGGCAGCACTTAGATGGACAAGAAAAGGAGGCAGTGAGAAACCAGGCAGAGGCAGATCTATTACAAAGGTAACAAGGTTTCAGCTCAGGGCTGTTACTGTGCAGACTTCTTCCAAAGCCCCTTCTCTTCTCATGCAAGTCAATCTTTTTGTATCTAATTTTTAATTCATGGTTTTATATTCTTTGTTTGTTTCTGTTTGGGGTTGGGTTTTTATTGGGTTTTGGTTTGTTTTTTGTTTTGCAGGGTTTCTTTTTCTTTTTCTTTTTTTTTTTGAGACGGGGTCTTGCTGTGTCACTCAGGCTGGCTCACAGCAACCTCCACCTCCCTGGCTCAAGCAGTCCTCTCACCTCAGCCTCCAGAGTAGCTGAAACCACAGGTGCATGCAGTCACACTCAGATAATTTTTAGTATTTTATAGAAATGAAGTCTCACTATATTGCCCAGGCTGGTCTCAAACTCCTGGCCTCAAGTGATGCTCCTGCCTCAGCCTCCTAAAGTTCTGGGATTACAGGTATGAGCCACTGCACCTGGCCTGATTTTGTATTCTTTTCCTTAAAGATTACTTTAAAATTGCATGCATTTTAGGCTCACAAAACCTAGATCTGCTGCTGAGAATGGGCACTATATATTAAAGCTCTCTCAATGTACACCCACACTCTACATAGATGCATTAAAATACTCTCTCTATATATACATATACACATCTCTATACATATTAAAACGTTTTCTATATGTACATTTATATATTTTTGTATACAGTCACACACCCACTCAGAAAGAGAGAGAGAGAGACTCTACCTAATGAAATCACCAATGCAAAGCAGCGTCCTTAAAGAATTCTAAGAAAAATAGGGAACCCCAAAAGAATGGTCGATGTAAAGTAGGTTTAAGTAATCTGATCAAGAAATAATTCAGAAACTAACTTTTAAAGGACACCAACATCAATATTGAAAATCATCTGAAATCTGGTCCATTCAGTAACCCAGGCAGAGGGTCAGAGGTGTGATCATGTTTGCCATTCTTCTCTTTAGGATTTGCTGACTCAATTTGCACCAGTTTTTAGCCTCTTGAAGAAACAAATTCTGCACTTACCTAATGCTGCCAGCAGGTGGTAGACTTGGATTACTCAGGCATAATTATTTTGAGGCACTGAGCTAAAATACAAACTGTCTCATTTGATCTCGATTTTATAAGATAGATCCTGTGGTTTTCCTCGCTTTTCAGATGAGACATAGTAAGAATTAGAGAAGTTCAATCACTTGCTCATATAGTATGATGTTTTCCATGATTTTTATTTGGAGATTTGCAAAGTGAGTTATGTAGAAGTTAATTCTGTCTGCACAAACAGGAGAATAGGGAAAAGACTAAAAACAAAAAGGAAAGACAGGCTGAAAGTGCCTGCCAGGTGGATGGATCCTAGCTTTCCTTCTGCTTCCAAGGACGTCCTGAACTCTTCCCTTGGCAAGAAGAGCCTCAGCCTTTCTTGGAGATCCGAGGTGCTGGGAACACTGCCTGCCCAGTGAAGGTTTCTGCTGCTTTCAGTGTCCTTGGATGGCTCTTTGTATCAGCACCCTCTTCAAGCACTAGCCAGCGTTCGGTTCTAGCAGTGGATCTCTGGATCCGCTGGATCCCTGTAGCCTGTGCTGTCCTCAGCAGCTCACCCCTCCCTCTCGGATAAAGGAGAGCTGAGAAGGATGGGACACAGTTGGTCCAGATGGCTTCTTCTGATCAGAGGGTCACTCCAAAGAACAAATGCCATCACTGGAGCCAGCCTTCCAGTGCCTAGCGTCTCTCATCACAGTTGAAAGGTTGTGGCACACTCCAAATGCCTTTTCCTCTCTTCCCTTGCTGAAGGCCCTGGAGGCCAGAGGTAGTTGTTGGTGGAAACGGACATGGCAGCTTCTGTATGGACAGCATTTTTTTTTTTTTTTTTGAGATGGAGTCTCGTGCTGTCACCCAGGCTAGAGTGCAGTGGCATGATCTCAGCTCACTGCAAACTCCGCCTCCCGGGTTCAAGTGATTCTCCTGCCTCAGCCTCCTGAGTAGCTGAGATTACAGGCGCCCGCCACCATTCCCAGCTAATTTTTTTGTATTTTTAGTAGAGACAGGGTCTCACCATGTTGGCCAGGATGGTCTCAATCTTCTGACCTCGTGATCCACCCACCTTGGGCTCCCAAAGTGTGGGGATTACAGGCATGAGCCACTGAACCCAGCTCATGGACAGCTTTCTGTCATCCCAAGGAGATGGCACTCTGACCATCTGTGGGACTTCCCTTTCAATCTCACAGGCCAACCTGGTCCCTGCTAGATGTACACCTGGCTCCTGAACCTCCCTGAAAGCGCCATTGTCCTTGTGATCATCTGATAAGAGCCATCTAGCTCACTGAACACGAGAACTGTGGGACCGTGCCCATGGCTTAAGCCTGTAATCCCAGTGTTTTGGGAGGCTGGGGCAGGAGGATGACTTGAGCAAGGGGTTTGAGGTTACAGTGAGCTATGATCATGCCACTGCACTCCAGCCTGGGTGATAGAGTGAGATGCTGTTCTATAAAAAAGAACTGTGGTCTTTTCTTTTCTCACAATCACCATCCAGTGCAATGGGAGGCACACAGTGGCCATCACGGCTCATGAACAAATCACTTGCTAATGCTTATTTTTACAATATTTTATGTGTATCAAAAAGCAATTTGTTTAATAAACAATAATGGCTTTCCTTGAGTGAGGTGAGCAAAAAAATGGATGCCTGAGTTAGAGGCCTGGGTTCAAAACCTAGCCCCACTACTTACGAGCTCAGGGTCCTAGGGCAAGTGACTTACTCTCTCCGTGCCTCTCTTCCCTCATTTCTAAAATGGAGATGGTAATAGTCATAGATTTCTCATAAACTTGTTAGAGAGGATTAAGTAATTTAATACCTGTGAAGTGCTTACAATGGTGCCCACAATGATCATTATTCAGCAGTTTATCACAATGGTGAAAAGGCAGACCTAGGTTCAAATCTTATCCTTGCTCTGTATAAGTCCTCTGATCTTGATTGAGTCAATTAATCCCTCTAAGCCTCAGTTTCCTCATTTGGAAAATGTAGGTATAAATACCTACCCTTAGGGTTTTTGTGAGAATTAAATAAAATAAAAGTGCATGACTCTATATACATTCACAAGTAGAAAACAAATGTTAGTTTTATTAATAAATTTATTTAATAAGAAATAGTTTTTAATGTGCAAAAAAGTATGATCTCAATAACCCTACTCATCTTCAGTTACTGCAATCAAAATTCCAACATACTACTTTGCCACTAAGTCACTAAATGAGTTGTTTTTCTCCATGTTTTATGAGAGAAGTCATCGTGCTTCCACTGGTAAGAATTATTGCTGAGTGAATGATTAATTCAGCATCATTAAGCAACTGTGTTTTTTAAAAAGGCTAATTTGAGCTATAAGCAAAACATGTGGAAAGAGTACAACTACTATAAATTCAACATTTTGAATAGATTTCTCATAAATCTGCTGCTTTAAATGTTAAATAAACATTTAAAATTCATTGGGACTTCTTAGCTGAAGCCATGTTTTAACAGGATTTATAAGTTTTTTCTAAAATTGGGGACCAAACTCTGTGTGTGAAATCATTTTTAAATGCTTCCCTCATGGGAACTGTTGAAATTAGTGACTAGATTATTTTAATGGTTTCTGCTTATACATTGGTTCCACCCACTAGATCCTCACTCAGCTCCTTAAGAGCAGGGACTATGTAAAATGCATCTTTGTGCCCCCAGCACCAAGCACAGTGCTCGGCACTATGATCCATCAAGTTTCATTAACCAAAGCCGGTGAAGAAGGCCAGGAGAGGAGGGTAGTGAGCCAGAGAGGAGCCCAGGGTGGCATCCAGCCAAGATCTCAAAGGGATGACAAAAGGGTGTTCTAAACTCCCAACGAGCTGTCTGGAAAGGCCAGGGCTGAGCTTTTTTCAAGAATCCTGGAGAGCCACCACATATGGCTTTTCCATCAATGCAAAGAACAGAGTCACAAGAGCACTAAGAGAAGCTACACAGAAGGGCACGAGTTGTTGGTGGCACGGGGGAAAGTCTGGAAACCTATACACCAAATCATTTAAGGTTAATTGTGTCTCTGATAGGGTGGTAGGATAAGAGGGTATTTCTTTTTGCTCATCTCTATTTCTACTTTTCCCACAATAAGCTTACATTTCTGCATCAGTTCATTGCTCTCGGTGACTCTTGGATCCATCCTCTGAAAGGTCTTTTCTTCTCCATAACACTCCTTGGGTTATGTCCTTCTGAAGTGCCCGTCTGAAAAGGGCACTTTGGAGAATGTGAAAAGCCACTTTGGTGGCTGAATAGCCTTATCTTTTTTCTTTCTTTCCATATGAAGTCAGAAGCTTAGAAGTTTTTTTTTTATATCTTGAATAGTCAGTCCCTTTTAGTCCAGACTGGTGGCACTTTTGCTAATACAGATCTTTCAAAAATAAATGGAAGGTTTTTATTTTGGTCAACTCTATGTATTAAAAATCACACAACAATTCTGATGAGGAAATATTGACAAGAATTGGGCACATCAGGCTTTTATGGTACTACACATTTAAAACTTTCTAGAAACCCAAAAGTGTACCTTGATTATTTCAGAGTTCTTAGCTAATTATGTCATGGCCATGACCTTGATGTGGTCCTCTCCTAGCCTGAGTTTATTTATCTTCCTTAGAACTTTGCTGAACTCTGCAAAAAGGAGCCCTATCAATGTGATTTTTTTCCATATGTCTTCTAACATATGCCATATGGTTGGCATATGGTCAATGTCTCAAAAGACAACAGGCAACAGATTGATAAATATTTTGCCACAATATAATAAAGGTTATCAACCTTCCAATTTGAAATATTTGAGTCCTTACTATTCACTGATGTGGTACACATCAGGCACCACATTTTCTATCAGTCAGAATTCTTAGTTGGAAACAATAGAAACTAATTCTCACAAGACTAAGCAGAAAATAAGTGTAATAAAGGATATTGTGTAGCTCGCAGACTCCCCAGAGAGCCAGAGAATCAGTTTTGGAGGTTACATAGCTACTCTAAGGTAGACACCACTAAAGGCTCTGCCAGGCATCGCATCACAGATCGTACCGCCATGCTCACTGCCTCCATCACTACCACCAGTAAGCCATGGAGATTTTTGCTTTGCTTGTTAGAGCAGTTAGTATTATTTACACTAATATTTCTTCTGCTTGCTAAAAGGTGTGTTTAATTACAAGTGAATGTGGAATTTCTATCAAAATTGTTCTCTTCATTTACTGAGACAATTTGACTTGCTCCTTTAATCTCTTATTTTCTAAAAGTAAACCTCGGCATCCTTGAAATTAATACAACATGGTCATCATATATCATCTTTGCAGATATTACTGAACAAAGTTTGCTACTTTTTAAAGAATTTCTGAATTTATGTTCATAAGTGAGAGGAGCTTATAATCCTCAGAAATGGCTATATGAATATTAGATAAATTGGACTGCAGAGCAAAGAAAATTTCTAAGGACAAAGAATATTACACATCAGTAAAGGAATAAGTCCATCAAGAAGGCATAGCAATCTTAGGGGTAAATGCACCAAATAACATAGCTCCAAAATACATGAAGCAAAAACTGATACAGCAGAAAGAAAAATATTAATAAGACAAATACACATTGTATTCAGAGATTCTGGCAACCAGACAAAGACAGTGCAAGAAAAGAAAATTACAGACCAGTATCCTTCATGAGCTTAAATCCTCAACAAAATATTAGCAATCAAACCCAGGAATATATGAAAAAAATAAAATATCAGGATCAATGGAGTTTATCCAGGAATAGCAAGAATATTTCAATATTTGGAAACCAATCAATACAGTCCACCATAATAACCACAGAAGAAAAATCACATGATCATATCAACTGATACAGTAAAACCATTTAACAAAATTCAAATGCACCCATAATAAAAGTTATCAGCAGCCTAGGAATAAGAAAGCAACTTTCTCGACCTCATAAAATGCACCTACAAAAACCTTATAGCTAAATTATACAAAATGGCGAAAGATTGAAAGGCTTATTCCTCAAATCAGGAAGAAAGCAAAGATATCTACACAATACACATGCTTTTCAAGCACATAGAGTATCTATAAAAATTGACCATTTTTACGATGACTGTAAACCATGAACCATTTTTTTTTGGACAGGGCCATAAAGCAAGTTTCAACAAATTTCAACGATTGAAATCATACAAAGTGTGTATTCTGACTATAATGCCACTGAGCTAGAAATCAACCAAAAATAACCTAGAGAAACCCCATATGTTTGGAAATGAATAAAAACACACTTTTAAATAACCTGTGTATAAAAAACAAAATCACAATGAAATATTGGAAAACATTTTTATCAGAATGGTAACAACAATACTATATATCAAAATCTAAGATGAAGCCAAAATAGTACTTAAAAGAAAATCTATAGGCTTGTAAGAATATATTAGGAAAAAAGGAGAATTAATTAAGCATTCATTCCAATAAGTTAGTAAAACAACAACAACAAAAACAACAGTAAATTAAATCCAAAGATACTAAGAGGGAGCAGGTGCTGAGGAGAGAGCCCCTCACTAGCTACCACGATATGTTCCAGCCAGATACCACACATCTCTATCCCTCAAAGAACCCTGACCAGCCTCTGGTGCAGTGGTACCCCTAAGTGAACTCGCCCTTTTGGAGGCTCACCTGATTACTCTCTATCAGCCTGCCAGGCAGACATCTGGAGCTGGACCTAGGGATTGGGGTTTTGTGGGCTAGTGTGGCCTTGCAACATTCCAAGGATATGGACAAGAGATTGAAAGAGGTGTCAGGGGCAAGTCAGCATTTGCTGTCCACTTCATTCAGTCCTATTTCGTCCTAAAGTGTGATCCAACCATTGAAGATTTGTACATAGAGCCAGGTGTAATTGCTAGCAGTGCAGCAATGTGTGATCCATCAAGAGCAGCTTGGATATACTGGGATAAGAAGAGTTTGGAGTCATGAAAGAATAGCGTATGAGGAGCAAAGCAGGTTTCCCATTGGCCTTCTTAGTCTCTCATGGAGGTGGTTTTGAAGAACCATCTTTTTGAGAATGACATATAAATAAAATCAATGACAAATTCTCAGAGTAAAGCACTGAGCAAATTTTTCCAATGACTATGGTTGGAAATAAAGCTAATGTGGACATTGCAGTTAGATAACTCTGAATAAGGACCACAGCTACTATGACATCTTAGGTAGGACTAGCTACATAATTTGTGGAACTCAGTGCAAAATAAAAATGTGAAGCCCTTTGTTCAAAAATTATTCAGAATTTCAAGATGGCAACAGCAAAATATTAAGCTCAGCAGTGCTGATCTTACATCCTGTGACTTTACTAACCTCACTTATATTAGTTCTAGGAGTTTTTCCCTTTTCTTTTAAAAAGGTATTTGGATATTCTACATAGACAATCATGTTATTTGTGAATGAAAATAGTTTTATTTCTTCCTTTCTAATCTTCCCTTCTAAATAATCTGTGTATAAAAGACAAAATCACAATGAAATATTAGAAATATTCTAATGAAACATTAGAAAACATTTTATCAGAATGGTAACAATCCCATACTTCAGCGTTCTGTGTATGTTTATTAAGCCACATTTGTAAATCACATTGTTCAAATCTTTTATAGTTTTACTAATTTTTTGAAGGCTATTTCTGTCAATAACTGAAAAAGATGTATTCAAATTTCCCTCTTGTGATTATAGAATTCTTTATTTCTCTTCTATTATTTTTTAACCTTAGTTTCTAGTTGGATTAGAATGTTCTTCCCATTTTGCTTTATATCTCTTGAGAGTTTGTTTTGAGGAACATAAAAATTTAGAAGTCTTTCTTACAATTTTTAAAAATTTAGGCTGAATTTGTTATATGTTTCCTTTTTTAGTCCTAATAATGTTTGTGCTTTTTTTTCTTGCCAGAGGTTTGTAGTATTTTTTAGGTTTTTAAATTATGTTTGTTGCCCTTTTGTTCTGTGTTTCATTAATTTGTTTTCTGTTAGTTTCTTCTTCCATTTTCTCAGAATTTATTTTGCTATAATTTCTCTAACTCTTTATGATGAAGTTTTTAGGTTTCTCCTTATATAAGCATTTTAGGATATAACACTTGTTCTTTGTATTATTTTAGCTTAATTTGCAAATTTTTATGTATGATATTTTAATATTGGTATGTCCTAAATGTTTTCTAACTCCTATTATGATTTTCTTTTACTTATGAGCTATTCAAAAGTGTTTCAAAAATATTATGTATATATCCTAGTTATTTTTGTTTTTGATTTATAATTTGATTTTGTTGTAGTCAGAAAATGTGGTCTGTATACCTATTCTTTGAAATTTGCCCTAGGTCTAGGTAATGCACGGTCAATTTTCACAAATATTCCGTGTAAAAATATGTATTTGCTCATTGTCTGGTTAAGGATTCTATGTATATTCACTACATGAAGGTTCCTTTATCATTTGTGTTCTTCACCTGTATCATGGCCTTACTAAATTTTGTTTGCTTTATTTATTGTTCACTGAGAGAACTTTCCCATCATAACTGTGGATTTCTCAATTTCTTCTTATAATTCAGTCATGTTTTGTTTCATTGTTGCATGGGCCTTAAGACTCTAGTATTGTGTTGCTATCGGTTTAAACTGTTGTATGTTCCTGGAGAATTTAACCCTTTATCATTATGTGGTGACTTTATCCCTAAACACGATTTTTGCCTTAAAGCCAAATAATAAACCAGTGATAATTAAAATATCATCGCTTCTAATGTATCTATACCAGCTTTCTTTTGGCTAGTATTTGCCTGGAACATCTTTTCCCATTCTTTTACTTTCATCTTTTTTGTTTCCTTGGTTTGTCTCCTTTCTGCAGCATATGGATTTTTTTATATTCAATTAAACCATTCTGCTTTACTCCCCTCAAAACATACCATTAGTTCCTTACATTTATTGATATTACTAATATACTTGGATTTATATCTTCCATATGATTTTTCATTTATTGTGCTTTTTCTATGATTTTTTCTCTTCCTGTCTTCTTTTGACATGATCAAGTATTTTTAATTCCATTTTTGCTCAATTGATTTAGAAGCTGTCAACTCTGTTTCTGTTCTTTTAATTCTTCTCCTAAAATGCTGACACACTTCTTAACAAAGTATCAATGTAACATTGCCATGGTTAGGAAGACCTGCTCAGAACCTGACTGCCAGATTGAATCACAACTCAGCCACACCCCACTGTGTCCCTTGGGAAGTCACTTTTGGCCTCCTGAGGGCCAGTTTTCCCCTTGGGCAAAATAGTGATGATAATAATATCAAACTCACAGGGCTGTTCTGGGGAATAAGTTAATTACCTAAAAAGGCTTAAGACCATGCCATGTGTAGAGCAGGCTTTTAAATTAACTGTAGTTATTGTTATTGCTGCTACGTTACTCTCACTCTCCTTCTAATACAAGAACTTTAGAATTCTTTAGCATGACCAATGACAAAACATTACTTCTTGATAATTTGATTCTTTTTCTTTACTCTTTAATTAGTCATTAGTGTTACTATTATTGTTTCATTCTGTATTTTTATAATTACTCTTTTATCTATTTCTTTACTCATTATTTCTCTTTCCTTATCAGTCCTTGATTCTAAGTTCAACTTCGTTCTCCCTGAATTACAAACTTTAGAAGTTCTTTCAGAGGAGATCTACTTTGGGTAAACTATCTGAGTTTTTGAGACTTGGCCGGGTTCAGTGGCTCATGCCTATAATCCCAGCACTTTGAGAGGCAGAGGCAGGCACATCACTTGAGGTCAGGAGTTCAAGACCGGCCTGGCCAACATGGCGAAGCCCTGTCTTTACCAAAAAATATAAAAATTAGGCAGGAGTCTTGGTGCATGCCTGTAATCCCAGCTACTTGGGAGGCTGAGGTGGAAGAATCATTTGAACCCTGGAGGCGGAGGTTGCAGTGAGCTGAGATCACACCACTTCATTCCAGCCTGGGTGACAGAGTGAGAAACACTCTCTCTCAAAAAAAAAAAAAAAAAAAAAAAAAAAGAAGGAAAGAAAGAAAAAGAAAATATGTATTTTCCTCTTTGTTCTTGACTGATTGATAGCTTAGCTTCACTGAGCAGAAGACCCTAGAAGGACTGCGATTTTTCTCTCAGCACTTTGGACAGAGTCAACATTCTGTCTTCTGGTCTATTCTTGCTTTGTAGGAATTTATCTCTTTGCAGTGGCTGCAACTTAAGATTCTATCTTTGTCTTTTGGGTTTCTATGGTTGCATTACACTGTGCCTATCATGGATTTGTTTTTATGTATCATGCTCAGGACTGTGCTTCCTAAAGTTGAGAATTCATGATTTTCCTTAATTCTTAAAAATTCATATGTTATCTTTGCCCTGTTTTCTCTACTTTCTCCCTCTGGGACTGATTTCAACAGTTAGTCCTGGTCAAGTCTCCCTCTCTTCATTCCCTTTCTTTGTCTCCTCCATGCCTTCTGGACATCCTCTTTAGATCTGTTTTCCAGATCCCTCTTCAGATGTGTCTCAACTGAAGCTCCCAGTCCCTGAGTGTTGAAATTCAATCATTAATGTTTTATTTCATGTTAGCTTTGATACTTTTTCAAACTTGCCTAATATCATGTTCTTTTCTTATGTCTTTAATTACTTATTTAATTTCTTCATTTCAATATTTATGTTTGTTTGTTTTTTTGAGACGGAGTCTCACTGTCGCCCAGGCTGGAGTGCAGTGGCATGATCTCCGCTCACTGCAACCTCTGCCTCCCGGATTCAAGCGATTCTCCTGCATCAGCCTCCTGAGTAGCTGGGATTACAGGTGCCCACCACCACACCTGGCTAATTTTTGTATTTTAGTAGAAACAGGGTTTCACCGTGTTGGCCAGGCTGGTCTCAAACTCCTGACCTCAAGTGATGTGCTTATAATGCAAGAACTAACATTTACACACTTGTTCATTTCCCCACTGTAGATTCAGTAAAAATGATGGAGTCTGTTGCAAAAACAAACTTGAATTTGCCCATCCTCTCGATCCAGTCCCCAGGTTTGTTTGCAGACCCCGTCAGTCCCAGCAGAACTAACGGGGACAGCCAGGCAGTCAGCATGGCCTACTTAGAGCCACTGAGTGTCTGTAGTACCTTGATGAGGATTCTGTCTTTAATACCAAAATGGGAGTCCCTCTTAGGAAATCAGACAACTATGTATGGTTTCAGACCAAGGTCCCTGGGCAGACCCGCCAGCCTGTGATCCAAGAGTCCCATGGGGCACTGGCACCAACCCCAGGAGTTTCAGGGATAATGAGTGTTGGGTGCTGTTGCACTCATGGTTGAGGAATCACAGCTTGTCGTAGATCATTTCTAGAAACTGTGCATAGATGTCTGGGATGCATTCCCTTCTGGGGTTGAATAGGAATTTGTAGTAGCCGACATCTGCACAAATTGCAGTGACCGCATTTGGCTCTGTTTCAAATGCATGGAGAGCCCAGGGGAACCTGAAACTTGGAGAAACCCCTTTGCAACTAAAGGATTTTGGAAGGAAACTAGCTGACACCAAATTGGACTGTTTATTCCTTCCTGGGTCTTCAGCTGCAAAAATGTGCACTGTGCTGTGGTCACTGGATATGCAGATGAAGGACTCATCTTGACTGAAGTTAATGCAGAAAACATTAGCTGCTTGAGATCCTCTTCATAGTTCCTGGATTAAATGTCCTGATGAGGTATCAAATATTCTTAAAAGGGTCCCTTTTGCGAGTGTGGTTGCAATTCTTGTTCCCTGCAGGTTGAGTATGATGCAGCTCAGGATGCCCTCAGGGCGGGAATGTCCACAGGTGGCTTCTCTGTGCTGGCCCAGTCCACGAGCTGAACATGGCCCGTGTGCGTGCCCGGCAAGGCCAGAAGAGAGTTGTTGCTATTGGGACAGAGGACAGAGGCCTTTAGGGTTTTAGGAGGTTTCAAAGATGTACAACTGATGGGGGTTCTGTGTGAGTGCAAACACCTTAATCATGGAGTCCAAAACAACCACAATTCTATCTCGCTGCAATTTGACTGCCTTGACTTCTGTAGCAAATTCTATTTCATTAACAGTCTTCTTTTTCCATCATCTCAGATCATCACTTTGTTGGGAAGGTATTTCGGCTTTTTTCCACCAACAACTAAAGCTAAATAGTTGCAGCAAAATAACATTTCATAATGACCAACTCTTCCTCCTAGAAATTTTTGTTTCTCTTTTTATTTTAATGGATTGGTGTTATAGACTCAGAATCCGTTTTCCATCCAACAAGCAAGGCATCCGTGGTCCTGGCTGAAGCCGGTGTAGAGCAGCTAGTTACTGTGGGAGTTACAGGGTAGGAGGATCATGGCGCCACTGGGCTGGCCCTCCCATTCTCAGCGAGCTGCCTGGGGAGGCTGGCTGGCTGGTCCGGTCCCACCAGGCTGGTGCTAAGGCCGCCCCAGGAATGGAAGTTTTATAGTATTGTCTTTATGAAGACAACTTTCTCTCAAGCCTGAGCACCATTTGCCCTGAACAAACATGTTTGTTTTTATCTTCTGGAAATTGTGAATTTGTTGACTGTATGTTTACCGCCCCGCCCCCACCTCCCGTTTTTTTTTTTGTTTTGTTTTTGTTTTTGTTTTTGTTTTTTGAGATGGAGTCTCACTCTGTCGCCCAGGCTGGAGTGCAGTGGCGCGATCTCCGCTCACTGCAAGCTCCGCCTCCCAGGTTCACGCCATTCTCCTGCCTCAGCCTCCCGAGTAGCTGGGACTACAGGCGCCCGCCACCATGCCCGGCTAATTTTTTGTATTTTTTAGTAGAGACGGGGTTTCACCGTGTTAGCCAGGATGATCTCGATCTCCTGACCTCGTGATCCGCCCGCCTCGGCCTCCCATGTTTCCCCCTTTTGAAGATACCAGCATGCTCAGATTCAAATTTTAGGTCCACCTCTGACAAAATGCCTAGAATGTTATCACGTGACCCCACTCTGTTTATTGTATACATATTTTCCCTCCTCTCAAATGTTGTTTCTCCCTATTAAGGTGTTGTTATACTCCCAATAAATATATAAACCTACTATGTACCCACAAAAATTAAACAATAAAAATTTAGAGGAAAAAAGATATTGTTATAGTAGTAGATATACTTTTGCAGGCCCACATTTTAAAAAATGAATAAAGGTGAGAATAACTCAAAATTTAGTAGCTGTAATAAGAGAAAAAAATAGCTTGCTTTCTGAAAAAGCTACAAGGAAAATACAATTCATAAGTTCCAGACAACACCACCAGCTACCAACATAACAAATCTTTCAGCCTGAGTGCAGGTCCCTTCTCTCATCCATCTGCCTTTGGCGTAGTTACAACGACAGAGATGGTACCTCAGCAGGCTGGCACCTTTTCTTGCTCAATGTTTGCTTTTAATTTTTATTTCATTTTTTAAAAATTTTTATTTTTTTGAGATGGAGTCTCACTCTGTCGCCCAGGCTGCTGTGCAGTGGCAGGATTTCCGCTGACTTCAACCTCCGCCTCCCAGGTTCAAGCAATTCTCCTGCCTCAGCCTCCCGAGTAGCTGGGATTACTAGTGCACACAACCATGCCTGGCTAATTTTTATATTTTTAGTAGAGATGGGGTTTCACCATGTTGGCAAGGCTGGTCTCGAACTCCTGACCTCAAGTGATCCACCCACCTTGGCCTCCCAAAGTGCTGGGATTACAGGCATGAGCCACCACACCTGGCCAATGTTTGCTTTTTAAACAAAGCAAAGAAAATTGAGATGAATTGTTCCAAAAGGTTTTAATTATCATGAATATCATAAGTCATACAAAAAAATAAAGAATAATACAACCAACACTCATGCACCTGCCATCCTATAGCTTAAACATACTATATCACATCTGACTATTACCTAGTCTGTCTTTCCCCAATTAGTGATGCCTCTATAGTGAGATCTATAAATGTTGGTTCTGTTTCTTTTGTTTCTAAAACTCTAGAACCTGTTCGGTACATATTGAATAAAAAAGCAACTTTTCACTGAAAGAGAAGGATAAGCGGACATCTTTCAACAGCAGAAAATGTATATCACTGCCTGTTCTTTTCCATCCACAAGGCTGAGGAGGGGATGAGGCTGACTCTCAATGGGGAGAAGTCAGCACCACCACCCTCCTTAAAGGATACCTGATGCTCACCAACTATGCAAAATAAAACCTCTCTTCTGGCTAAAAGGACCATGACACGAATGCCCAGAAAGACAAGTTGTTGTCTGTTCTCACCAAGTTCTTTAAAAAAAGGACTTTTTGTGACTCTAACACCAAGGTTTGGTGTTAGAATTAAATTCAAGGGACATGACATTGTCTTTGATTTTGTTATACACTTTGAGAAGCACATAAGGCTGAACTCCAGGAGATAAGAACCAAGGAGGGGACATAAAATCATAAATGTCCATAAACTCTGAATATGAAGCCACTCTACAGATACACAAAGTACATTTTTAGCTGAAACTTCATACAAGAAATATTGAAAGTAGACACTAAAGAAAAAATGCATTTAAAATTCATTTTAAATTAATAAAATATATTTAATTAATATTCAATCAATTAATGATAAAAATAGGGCCAGCTTTAAATAGTCAGTCTGTCAACAAATTTTGAGTATTGTCTGCTGACACTAGAGATATACTGGCACAGGACTTGTCCTCATGGAGCTTACAATCTAGTGAAAACAGATCAATGTTAAATTAGTAATTATAAGTAGATAACCAAATAATAGTGCTGTAAAGGAGAGGATCTGCATTAAAATGTCTGAAATCAAAAGCTGGGCACAGTGGCTCACACTTGTAATCCCAGAACTTTGGGAGGCTGTGGCGGGAGGATGGCTTGAGCCCAGGAATTCAAAACTAGCCTGGGCAACAAAGTGAGATGCCATCTCTACCAAAAAGAAAAAAAGAAAAAAAAATTAGCTGGATGTGGTGATGTGTGCCTGTAGTCCCAGCTACTTGGGAGGCTGAGGCAGGGTAATCGCTTGAGCCCAAGAGGTCAAGGCTGCAATGATCTGTGATCATGCCACTGCACTCCAGCCTGGGTGACAGAGTGAGACCCTGTCTCAAAAAAACAAAAAGCCTGAAATCAGTCATGAAAGTATCTACTGCAAAAGGTGACATAGACATGGATAAGAAAAACATATTCTTGATGACAAAAGTGACCTAATTTTTTTCTTTTTTTGAGATGGAGTCTTGCTCTGTCACCAGGCTGGTGTGCAGTGGCATGATCTTGGCTCACTGCAACCTCCACCTCCTGGGTTCAAGTGATTCCCCTGCCTCAGCCTCCCAAGTAGCTGGGACTACAGGCGCATGCCACCATGCCCGGCCAATTTTTTTGTATTTTAGTAGAGACGGGGTTTCACCGTGTTAGCCAGGATGGTCTCGATCTCCTGACCTCATGATCTGCCCACCTCAGCCTACCAAAGTGCTGGGATTACAGGTGTGAGCCACCGCACCTGGGCAAGTGACCTAATTTTTGTAGAACATGTCTTCTTACTTGTTTTCCATCATAATTAATATGATGGATTTGTCAGCGGAAGGTCTTGGAAATGGGGCAATGTGCCATCTGGGAAGTTCCCTCCTGCATGAAACTGGCCTGAGCAGGTGGATAAATCCATTACTTTAGGGCATTGTTCTCCTATCAGTTAGCTGATGAGGACAAGTCCACTCATATGATGTGGCAGTGCTGAGTCTTTGAAGAGGTTGCGTTTTTAATAAACAGTTCAAAACAATAAATCCCACCCCACCCCAACTAACTTCATTTGCCTCTTCTTTCGCTGATCTCAGGAACCACTGAGTCAGAGTTGTACTTTTTACCCTTAACTCTTCACAGCACGTGAGTGTGCAATCATTAGGCTCCATCTCAACAATCCTTGAGAACAGAGCACACCTCATCTTTCAAATCTCACCTAGTGCTGGGAACAACACAAAGTCCTACAAATGTGATAATGAAACAAACTGACCCTGAATCCCACAGGCTCTGAACAGATAAGTTAGGGAAGCCTGAGCCTGGAGCCTGCTCTCCAACTGAGCAGCAGGAGAGATGGGGTGGCACAGGCTTTCAAAAGATGCAGTGGGCCGCAGCGGGCAGACATTTGGCGGAGAAGTGACTGGAAAAATACAACCATCCAGGGGGAAGATGATGAAGGGACTGGGTTCACACATGGACAGCAGGCTTCAGAAGGACGCCAGCGGAATGAATGTGGAGTGGATGTACTCACTCTGCATTGCTCCAGAGGACAGGGTAAGACCCCAGGCTGGAAGTCATGGAGAAGCAGATAAGGCACACGCAAGCTCAGCACAGGGAGAAACTTCTTAGAAACTCAGCGGGATGGGTAACTTCATTAGAGAATGAGATTTCCTCACTGGACATTTTCATCTGGAGGCTGCAGGAGCAGTGGTCAAAGATGATACAGACAGGATCCCTGAATGCCAAAGTTCCTCCCTCGATAGGATTTGGAGGCTCTCGGGTGCTGGACCAACACCATCCTGTGGGCTTGTGGAGGGGAGGACGACCACCTGCATAAGCACAGCCATCACTGAGTGTAACTTCAGGCTCGTGAGCCATCCTCAGTGCATCAACTCAGTGGGGGACAAGGATGGAGGCCAGGGATGGGAAGCAACAGGAAAGGAATTGCTGGCCTGTGCCTTTGCTCAGAATATAAATATTCTGGTAGAAACTCCCCTCAAGGAATGTGGTCACAAGTTACCCTCTGGGCCCCTGAGCATAAACCCACATCATCATGTACATGGGAGGAGAGGAGCACCTTCTCATACCCAGGATCACTGGGCATAGACTCCCTTCTTCACTACAAAGGGGTTGGAGAGATCCAAAGATGCTCTCTAAAAACAAAGTAACAATGTGAGAAAATGGCAAAATAGGGACCTGGAGTAAGTTCAATCTTCCCAGTGAACCTCATTAAAAATTTCATCTGATTACAAGTGATTATACTTCAAATACCTACGGGAGCCTCACTGGATGTGGGTGCAGCATTCGTTCCTGAGGCCTCAGAACTGCTCTCCTGAGCACAGCCAGTGCAAATTTGCAGGGTGAGAAGTCAAAGGCAGAAGGAAGCAGGTGAGAGCATTCCCTGCCTCTAAAGAAAAAGAGCTCTCCTTATTCAAAACATCAAGTTCTACTGAACTAAGTTGCAGATCTTAACAATAATAAAGATCACTGTAAAAGAGAAACTTTAATGTATGCTAAACATTTTTTTTAGGAGGTAACATCCTGGTGTTTCTCAGATGCAGGTAAATCATGACCTTCCACATTCTCTTTCAACACAGGGAGCACCTGAGATCCTACAGACAGGAAACATGGGGAGGATAAATCCAATGATGTATGCATCAGGTACATGCCAAAGTTCACCTGTGAACAAAACAGCAACAACAACAAAAAAGGCTAGATTATTTTAGCAATTAAAATAACTTTGTAAATATTAATGTTTAACTAAAATCAAGTCAGATTTTTAAAGACATATACTGAGACTTGATATCTCCTATCTGTTACACAGTAGAATGCACTGGAACATTAAGAGAATCCTAACTTTAGACCCCAAAGATTCTCATCCTAAGGCATCCTTTCCCTGTGGTCACCCCACACTTCTTTCTTGCTGGGCACATCTCTGTCCCACATGCCCTGAACTTCCTGCAGAAGGAGCTTCTTCCTACTCTCAGCTTGTGACCACCATCAGGCCCATTTCCTGTTTGCTGCCTGATGTAAAAGGCTTTTGGGGAAGACAGTGGCAGAACTCTGCATTTTCCTTGAGAAAGAATGATGCAAGTTAATTTTGTCAAATTCTCCTGAATAAGGATGGAAGGTCCAAAATGAAGAGTAGGTAAGTCTGCTCAATGTTAACCATCAATGCAAGTGAGCCACTCAGGACCCTTTGGAGGACTTGACGTGCTCTCTGACCTGTTAGTTCCTGTGATAACATCTGTTGGACACCCTCATGTTCCAGGCCCCAGGCTAGGGGATAGGGCCAATTCCTCATGATTTGTACAAATGTGGGTGAAAAGTGCAGCCTCTGCACTCTCACTGCAACTGTTCCGTAAATCTAAAATTATTCCAAAATTTAAAAATAAAAGGTTCATCATGCACATGAAAATTGCAGTGATGCTGAGAAACACTATTTTCATGGATCTTAGTATTGTATTTGTGCCTTCATCTTTCTTCTCCTGGCAACCTGCATGGTGCAGGCTCAAGGTCCCCACACCCCAGACAACACAGCCTGCATTGACAGACATGCTGCTGTAACAGTCAAATGCACTACTCTGCAGGCCATTTCTATCCCATATTGGTAAGAAAACTTACATAAATCAAATGTCTATACTGTGAAACAAAACCCTGGCTTTGAAGAAACACAGGAAACAATGTAGCTCATTTTACCATGAATTAACTTGCCAGCTTATTACTGGAAGTAGATACAGTGTTTGCATTATTTCTGTTAATTTTCAAGAATTGTTCTATGTAGCCTGACTGCTTTTCTTGGCTTCCTGGAATTCTTTGAAAACAAAAAGTCCTAACAGAAAGTATAAGCCTGAAAATAAATCTTTCTAAAGAATCAACACATTGGAAGTTCAGTTTCTATAATCTGGAATTCATAACAACACTTTGTTGTTTTAACCCTCAAGAAAACGAATTTCCAGGCTTAATGAATGTATTTCCAGTTTAATGAAACGTACTGACTCTTTCTATGCAGCTACTCTATTCACATTAAGGCACTTTACTCTTCATGAGCTCTCTGTGTTAAAGAAAATAATGATCAAGACAATAGAATTACTTGTTTTTTTTGTACTCCATATCTCTTCAACAAGATTGGAAAGCATAAAAATACATGTAGTAAAACAAAAAAAAGTGAGAACTTGGATGGAAAGGAAAAATAAAATGAAACTACAAACAAGGATAGGTTAATGGTAGCCCAACAGCTTTGGATGGGCAGCAAATCCCCCATTTAAAAAAATAACTCTGCACTATTATGAACATAGTTCTGGTATTGATAACACCAGGATTGGAAACCAGGTGTCGTATTTTGCAATCACGCTTACCTTTGTTTCACGACTCTCAGAAAGTTTTTGGAAAACATGCTGGTTTCGTTGCCCAGTTTGCTGGTCGATGCAAATCATCTGGCATCTGTGACAAGGCCCCAAAACCTGGCAGGTGAGAAGGAAAACACAGCGTTGCCACAAAAGTGACCAGAGCCTTGCACCTCAGAGGGAGGAATCACACAGAAATGCCCAGTCCCCTAACTATGGAGAGCCAGAACGTGGCACCTGTTCACCATCTCTGCTGGGGAATCATCTGCATTTGTTTGTCAGCTAAAAGACCACTGCTTAAGGGCTTTGCAGACAAAGAAAAGAGGGACTGAGATCTTGACGGTTCTCAGGAAATGTTGGAGAATGGATTTGAGGAAGGAAAGCACTTGACTGGGAAGACAAATTGGAAAAAGAGAAAGGTCGCAGAAAGCCAGCACGGTGGCTCACACCTGTAATCCCAACACTTTGGGAGGCAGAGGCGGACCGTTCACTTGAGGCCAGGATTTCAGGACCAGCCTGGACATCATGACAAAACCCTGTCTCTACTAAAAATACAAAAATTACCCAGGCATGGTGATGCATGCCTGTAATCCCATCTACCCAGGAGGCTGAGGAAGAAGAATCACTTGAACCCGGGAGGCGGAGGTGGCAGTAAGCCAAGAACACACCACTGCACTGCAGCCTGGGCAACAGAGCAAGAAAGAAGAAAGAGGAGGAGGAGGTCGCAGAGCCAGCGCTGGCCCCTGTGAGAAGGTCATCAGAGAGAACTTTCATGTGTCAATGCCCGCTGACCCAGCAACTTCACATCTAAAAATCCAACCTAAGAAAGGAACCAGAAGCCCAACCACAGTCATGGACAAAGATTTATCCTCACATTGTTCATAATAGGAAAAACTTGTTAACATCATTAACGTCATATAGTGGAGAGAAATGGTTAAGTAAACCATGCTACATATATATGATGTATATGGTTCAGGCATTAAAATTATATCATGCAGGTATTAAAAGGAATCTATAAAAACCTTTAAATAAAATGGGGAATTGTTTTTATAACTGTAATAGGTAGGAAACAAAATTATTTTTAATATACATATCTGTATGCATATATATATATCCATACATACCCACGCCTACATGCCACACATACACAATACTTAAAACGCATTGTTACAGTTTCTTAACACAGGTCATACTGTCTGGTGGAGCTTAAAATCCCCCATAATATAAACATCAAAAAGAAAGCATGCAGCTCAGCAATAATGAGACGCTTCTTTCATTGCACATGTAAAAAGTGCAAAGGTACTTGATTTTCTTAAAACTATTTTCTCATAACCATTTTCTCCTCAGCTCACGCATGGGCAAATACAAATTATGCACTGAAATTAGAAACACTCACCTAATCTGGATGTGTCTTGGCCTGTTCCTGTTACTGGTGTGAAAGTTGCAGATACCAGGATGAAATCACTAATTAGACCTGAAGAAATTGGAGCCAGGATGGCATGAAGGCAGGGAGTTCATGCTTGCATTTCTGAGATAACGACTGTCTCAAGGACTTTCTAAAATAATCCCACAAGAAATTCCTCCAAGTCCTTCATGCATCTCATGCTTTTCATGATCCATGTCTTGCATGTATGCACGTATTTCTAGACCGGGTTTATCACTAGACATTCTTTAGTACTGCAGCAGTTCAGATAAGATGCTCTTAAAGGAACATTTGCCCAGTAACAGCGTCTCCACCAATGAACTGATGCCAATTCTGGCTGTGAGCCCCAGGAACCAATAAATTCTGTTTTCAAGCAGCTTGTATGAATTTATTTTTGCCAATAAAAGCTTTCCCTTACTCTCTCCTCTTCAGGTGCACCTGTGGCTTGCCATAGCTATGCATCCTAGTTTATAATCCTTTTTCTTACTCCTGAATAAATTCGTCACATTAGGAGATCATTTTCTCTGGTGTGTTTTTTAAATTTTATTTTGTTTTTGTTTTTAATTGGGAAAAGTTTTCAATTAGCAATAATCACACCTCAGATAAACCTCATTGGCTCTGATACTGGCACTGTACAAAGCTCTAATTTTTTTTTCAGGTTGACGCTCACATCCTGCACTGGGTACTAAATCAGTGGAAATATATGCTCCCTGTGGTACCGAAGTCAAGATTCCCAAGCCACGTAAGCATCCAGAACTTGCTGGAAAGGAGCTCTACCAAGGACTTGGCAAACCTGTGACCTCTCCAGATATCGTTTCCTTGTCTAGATTCTTGGCTGTATTTGGTGAGAACTATATCAGGGATACAGGGACTCAAGCCCAGGCCTGGCACTTGACCGTGCTCAAGAGTGGAAACTATCACTATTATACACGAGGATCCGTGCAGTGGAACGAGGCTTTTGTAACGCCACAAAGCTGTGCCCTCGAGAAGCCAGTGTGGCTCTCAGTTTCCTGCACCCTCTTACCTCTTTGCCTAGAAAACAGCTGATGCATGGGGCCAGCTCCTGCAGAAAGGATGCCAGGGCCCTGCAGCTCACACCAGCCCCAGCCTCTAGCAGCCACCCAACAGGCAACAACTTCTGTAAAAATCCTGTCACTTCAATGAAAGGCCCTCTTAGAACAGTTTCTCAAACTAGCAGAAGAAAGGGGCATTTTCCGGACACTATTTTCTTTTACCTTTTTTTTTCTTTGTGAGGTGAAGTTTCACTCTTATCACCCAGACTGGAGTTTCACTCTTGTCACCCAGGCAGCTCTCTGCAACCTCCACCTCCTGTGTTCAAGCAATTCTCCCACCTCAGCCTCCTGAGTAACTGGGATTACAGGCACCAGCCACCACGCCCACCTAATTTTCATATTTTTGGTAGAGACGGGTTCCGCATGTTGGTCAGGCTGGTGTCAAACTCCTGACCTCAGATGATCCGAGCACCTCAGTCTCCCAAAGTGCTGGGATTATAGGCATGAGCCACCACACCCAGCCCCAAACACCAATACAAAGAAAATAATTTTCTTAAAACATCTTCATTTTAAAGCTTCTTTTCTGGTATTCTTAGCAACTAGTATTTTAAAAACGTGTTTACTAGCATATATATTCATTAAAAAACAAGTCAAACAATACAGAAGCTTGAAGAATTAAAAGAGAAAGTACTCAGCAGCAGTGGTCCCCCTCTCCCCATCCACAGAGACAGGTGCTGCTCATGGGCTGCAGACCATCCCAGGACACCCCAGATTGTCCCCGGCCATCCTAGGACATCCAAACCATCCCAGACCATCCCAGACTGTGGCATGTAACTGCACACAACTGTGTATGTGCACCTGTGTAAACACACTTGCTGGGATCTCAGAGCCCACTTGGGTTTCTTTTGCAATTACTCTGCAATATGCAAGGACATCCTTCCAGTCAGGACATAGAAAGCCACCTCATCCTTGCATTTTGCAATTTTCACAATGGATGGCCTGGCATTCCATGGGTTGAAACACTTAGTTCTTCTCCTTTGAAGCCATGTGAATAGTTTCTAATGCTTTCCTGTGATCAATAATTTTGCAATAAAGGCCTAATTCACATAACTGTCTTTCCTTTTCATTTTTTTTTGTAGTATCAGTCTCCCAAAATGAAATTATAAGGTCAACAGGAATAAAAAATATTTATGACTTGATAACATCCAGTAAAAAATTGTTTTCCAAAAGAGATGTGCTAGTTTCACAGTAATTGCTTCAGCACTGAGTATTATCATCAACAAACATCTTTTGAGCATTTGCTTTTTTTTGAGACAGGGTCTTGCTCTGTCACCCAGGCTGGAGGGCAGTGGCTTCATCATAGCTCACTGCAGCCTTCATTTCCCAGGCTCAAGCAATCCTCCCACCTCAGCCTCCTGAGTAGCTGAGACCACAGGGATGTACCACCATGCCCAGCTAATTTTTTAATATTCAGTAAAGATGAGGCTATTTTGCCTAGGCTGGTCTCAAACTCGTGAGCTCAAGTGATCCTCCTTCCTTGGCCTCCTAAAGCATTGGGATTTCAGGCATGAGCCACTGTGCCCAGCCAAGCATTGACTTTCTTGAAAGGCACAGTATTGCCAAGCGTGGTGGCCTATGCCTATAATCCCAACACTGGGAGGCTGACGCCAGCACATCACTTGAGCCCAGGAGGTTGAAACCAGTCTGGCCAACATGGTGAAATCCCATCTCTACCAAAAATAAAAAATTTAGCCAGGTATGGTGGTGCACACCTGTAGTCACAGCTACTCAGGAGGCTGAGGCAGGAGGATTGCTTGAACCCGAGGGGCAGAGGTTGCAATGAGCCAAGATTGCACCACTGTACTCTAGCCTGGACAACAGAATAAGACCCTGTCTCAAAAAAAAGAAAAGAAAGGTGCAGTATTAACCATATCTTATGCTCTTTAATGCTCGTGCTGGACTAATGCATATAGCTATTATTGATTGATTGATTGACTGACAGGATCTTGCTCTGAGACCCAGGCTAGAGCACAGTGGGGCAATCTTGATTCACTACAGGCTTGAGCTCCTGGGCTCAAGCAATCCTCCCACCTCAAGGAGCTGAGACTACAGGTGCACACCACCGTGCCTGGCTAATTTTTCGTGTGTGTGTTTGTGTGTGTGTGTGTGTGTGTGTGTATGTGTGTGTGTGTAGAGAGACGAAGTCTTGCTATGCTGCCCAGGCTGGTAAAAGTAATTTTATACTTATTTTAATACTTGTATTAGCGTTTCTATGGGATAGATTTCTACAAGTGAAATTATTGAGTCAAAGGGCATGCATATTTTGATTTTTACTAGTTGCGGTCTATTAAGAATGGTGACCTAAAGAAAGCAAAGCCTGCTAAGTCATCTCAGAAAGGTTCCTTAAAGAGTCTTCCTTATATTTATGTCTCGAGATACCTGGAGAGGCACAGGTGCTACTGTTGCCAGGTAAGTTTCTGAGAGTAATCTCAGTCTGGTTCTAGTTCTCTTCCCTTTTTTTTCTTCCTTTCTTCCTCCCTCTCACTCTCCACCTATCTGATAATGTATATTTAGTGTCTATTTTGTTCCCAGCAGGATGTGTAACAGTAGGCATTTTTTTTTAAAACATGGCAGAGACAGAGGGATAGAAAATAAGGAAGAGTAAGTAAGGATGGAGGGATGAGGGAAACGGCAGGAGGGCTAGTGCCCGAGATGGGCTTGTGGGAGAGAATGTAGGACATAATATAGATTACTTGTCAAGGGGGAGCCACTGCCAGGGTAAGAGGAAGTCTAGGGAGTTAAAAACATCAAAAACATCATTGGAACATTTTATTGTGCCATGCAATTTATTTCCTATACCCCAGGTCTCTAAAATTCCTTAATAAAGATTCAAATGACTGTTTACTGCTTTCCTAGATGTTAGAGTGGTGTTCCTTCTGAGTACAGAGCCTGAATACAAGGTAGCTCGTTATAGTCAGTTTATACCAGTGGCTAATTACACTACCACAGGTTGAGTATTCCTTATCCAATATGCTTGGAACCAGAAGCATTTTGAGATTTTTTTTAAATTTTGGAATATTTACATTATATATCTCTGGTATACTTAACCAGTTGAGCATTCCTAATTTGAAAATCTGAAATCCAAAATGCTCCAGTGGTCATATTCTTTGAATGTCATGTCAGTGCTCAAAAAGTTTTATATTTTAGAGCATTTCAGATTTCAGATTTTTGGATTAAGGATGTCCAGCCTGTATTATAAAAATAATTTCAGCCCCCACTAAAGAACAGAGCACATTCTCTGGCATTAGATATTCCTTATCTCTCCTGTCCATTTCTTCCCTCAACAATTACTTATTGAGCACTGACTCTGGGCCAGTTTTGTCGTTCAAGGCCATAGAGGTACAGCAGGGAATAAAACAGACTTGGTCTCACCCTCCTACACACCGCAGGAATAAGCAGAACGTGACCCTGCGGCAGGTCAGGGGCATCCTTTCCAAGAAGGTGACATCTGAGCTGAGACCCTTGGACAACATGCCAAGCAGAAGGGATGGCAAGGGCTAAGGCAGGAAGGGTGGCTGTTTAGGGAACAGAGAGAAGGTCACTGTGACAGAGGCAGAGAGGGAAGGGGTGATGAGCTCAGAGACAGTGGCATCTCGTAGGGCCTTGTCAACCATGTGAGGAGCACAGATTTTAGCCTAAGACCTTTCGCCTCTTTCTCATATCTTTGAAGCCCATAGCCAAAGGTTTTGGGAGTCCAAAGCCAGGGAGAGAGGACATCGTGGTGGCTTTGCCTCTGACAATCTCCTTCCCAGCCACCAGCAAAGGCAGAAAAGGTGAAGCGTGTGGAGGAGTGGGTGGCCATGGGCAAAGAAGCACCACCAGGCTTTTGGGCCTCCCTCTACAAGCTCCAGACTGCCACAAAGTCCAACAAGTTTCAGGAGGATGACAGTCTCATGACACAAGCATTCCAAAAAACCAGAGTTTAAGTCTGGACATAACGACAGCACAGAGGCAGTGCCGAGCCCTCGCACACCTTCTGTGGCTTGTGCGAAACTGACTGCTACCATCCTCTTGGGGAATAAAGGATGGATTATTCCATGGGGTGTCTTAGAAGGCTGAGCTTACATAACTTCCCACCAAGATTTTGTAGTTAAGAGACAAGGACAGGGAGGGAGACCCACCTGCAGCTATCCAGGTCTGGGATTGAGGTCAATCTTCATTGACAACCCTGGAGGAAGGATAATAGAACTTCCCCAAACTTACCTGGAAACGCAAAGAGCCAATTGAAATCTCATCCCATTTCTCTTCTTCAAAAGCCCTTTTTCCATTGATAATAATATTGGCACGAAAACGCAAGCTGAGATCCTTCACTGAGAATAATTCATCCTTTCCATTCTCATCACTGTTTAAAGCAACCAAAAAGAGTAAGTGGGGGGAGGATGGCAGATAATTGTACCACTATAATAATTCATCATGCCTGCCATGTAACACCTAACTTCATCAGCTCTACTGTGGCCTGTGCCCTGGATAATCAAAACAGACTTTTACCATGAGTGCAAGGCCAAGAGACACCCATCTGCTAAACAGGCATCAGGGCCTCCCCTGGGATACGGTCCCATCTCCAGTGAGAGGCCCACAAGAGCCAGGCAAAGGGCGAGCAGATCTTAGCTGAAGAGATGAAGGACTTTGGAAATCAGAAGAACAGAACTCCAGTGAAAAAGGAACTTCTGAGAACATACCAGTTCTATAACGTGGGGCGGCATAAGGCATTTAAAAACCTGTCAACAGGCTTAATGATCAAAGACCTAAGAAGCACTGAGATCTCATTCCCTTTTCCCCCCCTTCTTTTCACAGGTGTTGAGATCTCACTCTTTTTTGGGGGGGGGTATTAAAACATTATAAATAAAGAAGATAGTATTTCCTAATTTCCATTCTATTTGCAGTTTAACATCTGCTATTTTTCTAATTCCTTTTTTTTGAGACAAGGTCTTGCTCTGTCACCCAGGCTGGAGTGCAGTGGCACAATCTCAGCTCATTGCAGCCTTGACCAGGATCCCAGGCTCAAGTAATTCTCCTGCCTCAGCCTCCCAAGTAGGTGGGACTACAAGCATGTGCCACCATGCCCAGCTAACTTATTTTTACTTTTTTTAGAGATGGGGTCTCACTATATTGCCCAGGCTGGGTTTGAACTCCTGGGCTCAAGTGATCCTCCCACCTCAGCCTCTCAAAGTGCCGGGATTACAGGTGTGAGCCACCATGCCTAGCCTATTTTTGTAACTCTTATTTTTGTAATTTTTATTTATTGCCATGAGGTTCCAAAAAAAAATGGCCCTCTGCACCCCCCACCCCCACCCAGAAGAACGCACTGAAAATACATCTTAAAACTTCTCCGACAAAAGAACACATCCTGTATGATCCCACCATATTAAGTTGAAGAATGGGTGAAACTAGCTATGGTGAAAGAAGTCAGAATAGTGGTGACCTTCAGTGAGGTTGACTGGGATGGGATACAAGGGAGGTTTCTGGAGTACATTCTTAGCTTGATCTAGGTAGTGGTAGTTGCTGAAGTCCCAAAACACTTAACGTGTTTATCAGCAGATACTTTGCCTCATTCACCAGAGAAAGGGTGGCTGTTGTACCAGGAGATTGATCTGAAAATGATGGAGCATAGGCGTATACATCTGTAAAACTTTATTTAACTGTGTACTGATGACTTTTGCACTTTTTTGTGCTTCAGTCAATTTTTAATTGCTTAAGTTGGTGTGAGATAAATCCTCAGGCATGGTTAGAGTATGCCCCAGAGACAGGGTTGAAAGACTATGGGGTTGGGAAGGAGGAGTCCCAATCTCCTTTGAATGGCAAACAACGTATGAAAAGTCAGAGACCGGGATACCTGAGTCTGGTTTTGCCACTTACTAAGGGCAACTCCCACAACCTATGAGGACCACAGTTTCCTCATCTGCAACAAGAGGATTAGCACTTTTCCAATCCTGAAATCCTTTGATTCTGGATCAACTCTCTGGGTTATAAACCCTCACTTTGGGCTTCGTAAAAGGGCATGTCTTATGTCCAAAAGCTATCATGGTTAACATGTGCATGATAGAGTCCCTCAAATTTGCAAATAAAGCACAGAGAAATACCTAGCAGGGGACCCTAGCTCTGCTCTTGGATCAGCTGCCCAGGGGGTCCACCCTGCTATAAACCAGATGGTGGGGAACGTGGCCCCTCCTGGTAGGAACTGGGGTTACAGAAAGCCTCTCCCCACCTCCTATCTTTCCACACCAAGAACCCCAAAAAACTGCATACCCACTTTTTCCAGGACTCTGGATGCCTGAGGAGAAGGGTCCCTCAGTGCCAGGAGAACTCAGTGAATACCCAGAGAACATGTGGCTGCATCACACTTTTGCTCTCAAAGATAGCGAGCTGGGCCACAGTATGAGAATGATGTTGTATGTTTTCAACAATGGATAGAAACAAGAGTGACTACAAATAGCCCATCCCTGCAGAGGCGGACGACGTGGCTTAGTCAGCTTTATTAAACTGTATTTGTATGTCTTTGCAAATATGTATGTGTGTGTACTTGACCACGTGGTGCATGACAGTCACAGGACCCCCAGTTCACAGTGCTGTTAGGGGTGAGCCACTAACAACACTCATCTCTGGCCTGTGGACCAGGAATGAGGAGCCTGTCCCAGTCACCCTGTGGCATGAGGGCTGGGTGATTTTTCCTCATTGCCTGGCTACCTTGGGACTTCAGTTTGCTCTAAAGAACAACGAGAGGGTTGGCCCAACCATGACCCTTTCTGGAGCTGACCTCCCAATGCTGTTAGGGTCCTTGGGAGAGCACTGGGTGGGAGTGGGCAGGGAGGGGTGCTAATTCCATCTGTGGTGCATCTTTCAAATAAAGTGTGCCTGCAGTTACAACTTTAAAAGCTTTCATAACCACTCTTTTTTAGCCTTTAAAATGACTGTGTGAAGTAGGGCAGAGATCCTCGGGGACAGGGGATAGTGGGAGGCTGGGCAATAAAAGTTAGTCAAGTTGGTGGCAATTCAATTAAAACAAACATTAAGAAATTGAATGATTAAAAAGTGAGAGCTAGGGGTTCTCCATTAACCATCTTGAGGATATCAAAAAGGATCTTTGTAAGATAAAAGATAACCCTCTATAAAGATGAACAGAAGCTGGATGAAAGAGCCTGCTTACTTCTCAGGGCCTCAGTTTCTCATCTGTACATGAAGCAGGGCTGAACTTCATGACTCTCAGATCTCTCCTCTCCAGGCAGGTGCCAGGCCCTGCTCCCAGTGGCAAATGGTTATGCTTGTCTGCTAGCCCCGAGGTATGAGGTCTTACCTGGTGTTTAGTTGCCGGTGAAGTTCCAAAATACTGGATGTGTTGATCAGCAGATACTGTGCCTCATTCACCAGAGAAAGGGTGGCCATTGTACCAGGAAGTTGATCTGAAAATCATGGAGCATTTAAAAGAAGAGTTGCTTTCTCAGCATGCCAGTGAATCATGTTTCCATAGACTTGTATTTTTTTAAAAGGTAGAGACTATTTCTACAAGGGAAAAAAAGTGACGTCCTGGCAATAATAAAAATGTCCTAAGCGTGGTGCATATCTCTCAATAAAGAGGGAAAAGGAGATCCTAGAATACTCTGTTTAAAATAACCTGGAGAAAATAACAATAAGGGCTGGGCACAGTGGCTCAGCACTTAGGGAGGCTGAGGTGGGAGGGTTACATGAAGCCAGGAGTTCGACACCAGCCTGACCAACATGGTGAAACCCAGTCTCTACTAAAAATACAAAAATTAGCCAGGTGTGGTAGTACACACCTGTAATCCCTGCTACCCAGGAGGCTGAGGCAGGAGAATCACTTGAACCCGTGAGGCGGAGGTTGCAGTGAGCCGAGATCACGCCACTGCACTCTAGCCTGGGTGACACAGCAACACTCTGTCTCAAAAAAATTTAGAAAATTAAAAAAATAAAATGAAAAATGCTGAGATGAAATTGTTCCAGCAAATTAGACTTGGAGGCAAGACTTCAAGGAGGAGGGATGACAGCAGGCGCATCCTTCCCCTGGATAGGACGGAGCAAGGCAGAGAGCCCTGGTGAGGGCAAAAGGCCCAGGGAGAGCTTCTGAATCTAATCAGGGAAAAGCTGTTTGCCCTTGGGCAAGTGCCAGATATTGAGTTTAGAAATAGATAGTAGATGTTTAAAAACTACTAAAAGGGAGGGCTAGGCGCGGTGGCTCACTCCTGGAATCCCAGCACTTTGGGAGGCCGAGGCAGGAGGATCACCTGAGGTCGGGAGTTCGAGACCAGCCTGACCAACATGGAGAAACCCCATCTCTAGTAAAAATACAAAATTAGCTGGGTGCGGTGCCACATGCCTTTAATCTTAGCTACTCAGGAGGCTGAGGCAGGAGGATCTCTTGAACTCAGGAGATGAAGGTTGCAGTGAGCCAACATCACACTATTGCACTCCAGCCTGAGCAATAAGAGTGAAACTGCGAAACTCTGTCTAAAAAAAAACAAAAAAAAAAACTACTAAAAGGGGAACGAAACTATTGAAAGAAAATATTAAGTGTATTCAGAATAGCTGGCACCCTATCACCCGGTTCCCATCTCCCTTTGGCAGGCCTGGCATCACTATCATTGTCCAAGATATTGAAGAAAAGGTTTGCCTGGACCAGGACCTACTGAGCTGTTTCCAAATCAGGTGTGTGGACCCCAGAGTAGACGCAAACGGATACTTTTGAGAGAATTGCCCTCCAGATCTGCCACTTGCATATATCCTCTTTGCTAAAATGGCTCTGCCAGAGAAGGGAGGTGCAATCCCAGCCCTGTCCACAAAGACCCTTCCTCTTTCACGAGGAAAGGCCAAGGTCTCCTAAAGCACACTCCCTCAGGGACCAACAATCTCCAGAGTGGAAGACAAAAGCCCCATTCAAAACCCTGGAGTCCGAGCTGAGAAAATAAAAGTCTCTAAAGCTTGGGTGAATGATCCTCCTGTAGGTCAGATGGATTCCAATTATTTGCTGTCCACAAAACTGCAGGACCTAATTAAGTTGTCAAGAGACAGATGATGAAAGGCATTTCAATCTTAGCGCCCAGTGCTTCGGTCACATACTTCAGAGGAAAGGTTTGAGTGACACTGCACTAACGAAACTCCTTTCCCTAGCCCTTTATTTAAGCGTCTCAGAAGAGACCCGAGGCTGAGCACCAGCTATTCTGGCCATGAGTGACAGTCATTCATGGGAATAGGAACCAATGGCAGGGTGCCCAGCCACCTCATTACGAGGCTCATTTTCGCTAATTTTTTTCTTACGTTTAATAATTATTTTTCAAAATGTATAATATACTTATGTTGATTTGATCAACTGTGTACTACTAAAAATTATGGGCTGGGTGCAAAGGCTCATGCCTGTAGTCCCAGCACTTTGGGAGGCCAAGGTGAGAGGACTGCTTGAACTCAAAAGTTGGAGACCAGCCTGGGCAACATGGCGAAACCCCATCTCTATTAAAAATAAAAAATAAAAAATAAGAACTCAATGCAGAAGAAATTTCCTAGCACTTAAACTCTTACAATCACAATAAACTTTAAAAAATGTTTATCCATGTCAATTTATATACACATTTTAATTTCACAGAAGTATGATAGGGTAGTAGTCAATGAAAGATTTCCAAGCACAGAATATATAACACTAAGATAAAATTCTGTTGAGGACATGGAAAGGAAATACAAGTTGCAGAAGGAAAAGGAAAGAAATAAAAGACTGACCACTAAAAGACAGTTCATTCATATATATATGTGTGTGTATATATATATATACACACACATATATATGAAAAGGAAAGAAATAAAACTGACTATTAAAGGACAGTTTGTTCTCTCTCTCTCCCTCTCGCTCTCTCTCTCTATACACACACACACACACACACACACACACACACACAGAAATAATGTATTTTGTAATGAATACTCACGAGATTCAAATTGTTGTGGTTTAAAAAAATGCTGCAGTATTGAGATTCTACTGGCTTTGTTGAAAAGAACAATGTACAAGTTTAAATTTAAAATGACAATGTTTACAATATACTGGAAATCACATCCTTTGTAGCTGTTTAAACTATTTTTAAAATTTAGATGACAACGTAAAAATTTTAGTATGAGTGAGGAATATAGTTTTAAAAAATCCTTCTAAGGTATACCAACTCAAAAAACTGTTTCAAGACCAATGGCTTAGACTGCCAGAGAACATGGGACCCTAAGGGGTGTCCTCTAAGTGTAAGCAGTCACAAGCTGACACTCCCTGATTCTGCATCGTGCAGGGAGCAGGAAGACAGGCTTTCTTCTTTCCTCTGCACCTACCACCTTTGTTCCACCAAGGCCCCATCTCCCACCAGGACAGTCCCAGCTGCCTCCCACCTGTGCCTTTACTGCCTGAGTTTCCCACTCGATGCAGCCCCCTCGCCAAGTCAGGGCTGACTTTCTAACATAAGCAGTGTTATGAAGCTTCTCGGCTTAGAATCCTCCAGTGAGTTCCGCAGCCACAGGTAAAGGACTACTGACTCCTCAGTGGCACACTCAACCCTTCTCCCCATCTATCCCCCGTCACTCCCCTGCTCACATCTGACCCTCTAAACCCTTCTCTGAGCCCATGAATGCCAAGCCCTGCCATGCTGCTCCCTGGTAACCATCCTGCCTGTGACTGCCTGAAAAATTCGTACTCTCCTTTTTTTTTTTTTTTTTTTTTTGAGACAGAGTCTTGCTCTATCACCAGGCTGGAGTGCAGTGGCGTGGTCTTGGCTCACTGCAACCTCTGCCTCCTGGGTTCAAGCAATTCTCCTGCCTCAGCCTCCCAAGTAGCTGGGATTACAGGCACGTGCCACCATGCCCGGCTAATTTTTGTATTTTTAGTAGAGATGGGGTTTCACCATGTTGGCCAGGCTGGTCTTGAACTCCTGACCTCGTGATCCGCCCGCCTCGGCCTCCCAAAGTCCTGGGACTACAGGCGTGAGCCACCGCGCCTGGCCTCCTACTCTCCTTTTAAGATGCAGCTCCAAACTCACCTCCTCCCTGAAGCCCTCTGTGACTCATTCCAGGTGTAGAGGATTCTGCCCTTCGCATAGACCTTTATTACATGTCTTACGTTGCAGCATTGCTATCTGCTGGCAATTGATCTCACCAACCGAGACTCCAAAGGACCAGGACTAAGGCTTAATTATCTCAGCCAGCCTCCTGAAAACCCAGTAAACCCCAGGTAGGCAATGGGTGCTATGAATAATTGGCACTTAGAGATTTCACTGCTGCTCACTTCTCCAGATAATTTACAAGGGTGGTACACAGGTCCTGACAAATCCTACTCCTTTCATGCCTCTACCCCTGGAAATGCCTATTTATCTCTCCCCTTTAATCATGTCTCTAAGTTTATCCATACCCCAACCACCACCATCTAACTTCAATAAAATGAGTATAAATCTATTCCCCTTTTCTATCACACAGCAACTCAAATTCTTAACAGCTTATGGCGTGAAAATCATCAGAACTTTAAAAACTCTAAGTACATTACATCCTTTGACTCCTCTCTATAGCATACACTTTCAGGGATTTGTAGGTTAAACTATGCAGGGCCTTAGACCCAGTTTTCAGTCCATATATGGTCAAATGCCATTTGGTTTATTTATGTTTTAGAAACATGAAACATAAAATATTGCTGTCGGCCAGGCTGGAGTGCAGTGGTGTGATGATAACTCACTGCAGCCTCGAACTCCTGGGTTCAAAAGATCCTCCCATCTCAGTCTCCCAAGCAGCTGGGAATACAGGTGCATGCCACCACACCTAGCAATTTTTTTAATTTTTTTTTGAGACAGAGTCTCGCTTTGTCACCCAGGCTGGAGTACAGTGGTGTGATCTCAACTCACTGCAACCTCCACCTCCCAGGCTCAAGTGATCCTCCCACCTCAGCCTCCCAAGTAGCTGGGACTATAGGCATGCACCAGCATACTTGGCTCATTTTTGTATTTTTTGAAGAGATATGGTTTCATAATTTTTGTATCTTATTTTGCAGATATAGAGTCTTGCCATGTTGCCCAGGCTGGTCTTGAACTCCTGGGCTTAACCAATCCTCCCTCCTCAGCCTCCCAAAGTGCTGGGATTACAGGTGTGAGCTACCACGCCCAAACTCTAAATGCTATTTGGATTACAAACTAGTTCCTCTGGGAACTGATCACTAGGCCAGGTAATATCTGAACAAACTGGTAATCATTCATTCATTCATCTAGCCATGTATTGAGCAACTATGTGCCAGGTGCTATTTTAAGCATGGGGAGACAGCACTGAAGAAAACAAGCAACAATCCCTATCCTCATAGAGATTGCTTACATCTACTAAAAGGAAAACAGAACAAAATAAATGAGCAAAATATATAGCAAGAAGAATGTGAAAAAAAAGTGCCACTGAGAAAAATGAGACAGGGAAGGTTGCTACGTTGCTGCAGATTCAGGTACAGGGTGCTGTTCTGAAGAGGGTAGTCAGCCAGGCTTCCCTAAGGAGGTGACATTTGAGCAGACACATGAAAATGATCTTTTCTGCACACCTGGGACTGTTAACTTTCAAAGTACTTTCATCTCTACTGCCTCACTTCATCCTAACAATGGCTTAAGGTGGGAAAATTGTGGAAACTTTTGAAAGTCTGAGGAGCGGAGGTCTATAGAAGTTGAGGCACCATGGGGTTCAAGGATTCACCAAGGTCACGCCATTGATTGGTGATAGAGCTAAAAACTAGCAAGCCAGGTTTCCTTGCTTCCAGATCCAATCTAAGGACATAGCAAGCTATTAGGGTTTTTATTTAATACAATTGGATTAATTATGCTTTTGAACATGCAGGACTAAGGCTGAATGTTTGGGCAGAGGCTGGACAGCTGGCTTTATGTCCTCCTCAGCCTCCTTAAGAGGATCCTGGAGCCCATTTCTCCTGCTGACCTGGGGCTACTGCAGTAGGTTTCTGCTAAAGGCTGATGACCCCTGCTTTCCATACATGAGCAAGTCACCCGTAAGTGCAGTTCATGGGCTGTTTTGATGTGTGCAAGGGTAAGCTAGGGTTCCTGTTCTCTACGAACCAATTCAAAATGTAATACCTTTTCCATGTTTCTTCTTTGCATTCCTTTGAGAGTTTGAACTTTGTTTGATCAAATGACAAGGACGGCCAAAAAATGTTGACAACCAGCTTGAAATTTTTTCTCCACAATCGTAAGTACTTACTCTGGCAAAAGAGAGAGAGAAAGAGTGAACTGTTACATAGTATTTATTTAAATAATAATCTGAATTGCAAAAAGTTTGATTACAAAATAAAATAAAACAAAACATTGCATGAGCCCTGAAGGCAGCCTGAAGTGACAGATGCTGCAAGGAGATTTCCAAGGCAGGAAGACCTGCCATCTGGGGCTTATGTGAAGCTTTCAGACCAAATAAAAATCTTCAACATTTCTCCTGGAAAGACCTTTTTACTATTAATTATTGACACAGAGAACCACAAAGCTTAGAATTTGAGAACTTCCAGAGTGATATGTTGCTTTCAGAAGCCCTTGAATCCAGAAATGTGTCCTATTTTTTCACTATGGGCCTGATTGAAATATCTTCTCTCACATGGACTGACGTGTTTGGTTTGTAAAATGAACACTGTGCCTGTGAGTTACAGATATAAGTACTGCATTTATCAATCTGGTGTTTGAAAACTCAAGAATCCTCTAGAATTTTGTTTATCCAAAATGTATTGTTCTGACTGAAAATGTGCTAAATGAATGTGTAAGTTGGTGACATTGGTGCAAG